>NW_026000211.1:19706417-19825900 GCF_001458135.2 Marmota marmota marmota | reverse complement strand
TATATATATATATATATATATATATATATATATATATATATATATATCTCAAGGACTTTGTTTATAAAATTACAGATATAAAGAGTATTGATAAAAATTTAGTTAAAATTGGATTGTTTTTACTATGTCTTGGAAAGAGTTATCTCTTCAATATTAAATTATGAAAAAATAATGGTGAAAATGTAATTCTCCCATATTTAATCCTTTGTTCAGAAAACTGATTTAGTATAAATAGTCTTAACTAGTTATATTTCATCTGCAAATTTCAATTGTACACAAAATTTGCTGAGCCTATTTGCTTCAATAAAATAAAAAATATATTAATTCTGATGCAAAATATCAGAAAAAGAACTTCTTTAGATATTTTTTAAATCATAACAGAATATATAATTGCTATTTGCTGTATCTTAATTAATTATACAATTATATGTGATATGTCCTATGCAATAAGAATTCTATTAGATATTAGAGATCCAAAGAAAAACAAGACACTATTTTCAGCCATAAGAAATATACAGTCTAAAGAAGATAAGCCTAAACTGTGATTTTTCTGTATATGTGCTATTAATATGTTCAAGTATGTAGCAAGAAATCACACTATTATGTATAAATATAATGCACTAATAAAAAATAATAATAATGCTAATAATAGAGAAAATTATACATTGATAGTTCTTTAATTTAGTTCTGGCTAGAAAAGTATGCTTAGAAGTAGTCAACCTTAGTATTTATTGTGGTTTGGACATGAAAGATACCTCAAAAGCTCCTGTGTTAATGCACAAATATTGAGGTGAAATTATTAGATTATAAGAACCATGACCTCATCAGTGGATCCTCATTTGAATGGACTGACTCTGTGGTAGCTGTAGGCAGGTGGGGCATGGATGGAGGAGGTGGCTCCCTGGTGGTGTGCTCTGGAAGATTTCATCTCCCCTACAGCCACTTCCCCTGGCTCTCTCTGCCTCCTGGCACCATGAGCAGAGTAGTACCATGATGTCCATTCCATCATGGTGTCCTGTATTACCTCAGGCTCAGAGCAATGGAGTTGACCAATCATGGACTGAACCTCTGAAACCATGAGCCCAAATAAACATGTACTTCTCTAAGTTGTTCTTGTCAGGTCTTTTGGTCATAGTGACAAAAAAGGGACTAGCACAGTATTTAATGAAACACAGAATTCTCTTTAATAGAAGATACTCTTAACTAGCTGTTATGTTTTGTTAGATGAAGAAAATCTTGGAAGAATCATTTAGATACCTGAGACATAAAAATATACTTATTTTTAATTTTTTCACCCTAAATTTACATTTCTGAGTCTGTTTATAATGAAGGCAAAAATCTTCTCTTTAATATTATTTCTTTAACTCGCTATAAGTCACGTGGACTGATAATCTTGGATTGAGAATTAATAACATTTTATTAATAAGTTAAATGTCTGATAGAAAGGACATACTGTTAAAAAAATAGACATAGGTCTGGGTATATAGCTCAGTTGGTAGAGTGCTTGCCTCTCATGCACAAGGCCCCAGGTTCAATCCCTACCACCACAAGGAAAAAAAAAAAAAGGCCTGGCTCTATGGCTCACGCGCATACCCATAATCCCAGTGGCTTTGGAGGCTGGAGAGTTCAAAGCCAGCCTCAACAATGGCGAGGCGCTAAGCAACTCAGCAAGACCCTGTATCTAAATAAAGTACAAAATAGAACTGGGGATGTGGCTCAGTGGTCCAGTGCCCCTGAGTTCAATCCCCACCAAAATAAAAAATAAAAATAGATATAAGCAAGTTTGTTGTGGGAAAATCTGCATATCCAGCCAGTATAATAAGAGTTACTAGAGAAGAAACATTAGGGAAGACTCCCAGGATGGCATCTAGATGACCAGCACTTAAATCAAATCTACTCCTTATACTATGCCCCCAAACTTTTCCAAAGTTCCTAAAATTCACCTTTTTTTCCCTTTCATTTTTTAGCTAGAGTTTTAGATGGTTTTTTGCTTTAGTGATTTTTAGGAACTGCCCTTTACCTCCAGTAAATGTCATCATATTGGTTTTTGAGTTCATAAACAGATTGATTATGTGATGAAATGACAAAACCTTTAAGGGAAAGTTGGGTAAACAGTGATAGTCAAGGAATTCTGAGAACGTTTTATATATGAATGATGTAACCAGGGTCTTCCAAAACAGCTTTCCTGAATATATTGTGGCTCATTGTCTCCATTAAGCACATTCTTGTAATTTTCCCCATCCTGAAATTATTGTTTAATGCAAGTATGATACAGAAACAAAAGATGGTACAACATACCTGTTAACTCTAAAGAAGAAAAAGGAAAGATGAGGTATTTTCTCCTTGTAAAAGAGCCCATCACTAGGAAGACAATCAGAGCATTAAGAATATGAGGAGTTGGTTACGCTCACTTGTAACTAGTGAAATGATAATGAAAATATCACTGAGACAGCATACTAGTCCTTTCAGTTGGCAAAAATTAGAAAACAGAAGGATAGAATGTATTAAAGGGACATAGAAAAAATGTGAACTCCTATGTAGTAAAATTATGCTGTTATGCCACTCTGCCTTCAAGAAATTCTCAAGCATGAATTAACAATGCGAGATTCATTACAGAAATGTTGTAGGAGTGAAAACTATAAAGTTTATGATGAAGAGAATGGAGAAAGATAATATGGTAGATAAACACTTTGGAACACTGTACAGAAGAAGTGATTCACTATCTCACAAAGAAAATGCCAAAACTGAAATGAAGTATATAATAGCATATCATGTACACAAATAAGAACTTCCCCCAATCTACTTTTTTTTTCATCAGAAATTACATAAAGTTTCAATATTTCATCCATTTATGTATTCTTTCATTTAATATATTTAAGAAATTTCTGTTTGCTGAATGTTGGATGCTGGGAATATATTGGTAAGGAAAATCAGATAAAAATCAATACCTTCATGGAAATTTGAATATAGCAAAATGTTATGGGCTGAAATGTGTCCCTCAGAAATTCATGTTTTGAAACCCTCACCCCCAATATTTCAAAATTGACTGTATGGTTGTGGGCCTTTTAAACTCTGCTTAAATTAAAATGAGGCTGTTAGTGTAGGCCCCAATCAAATCAGAATGCCATTTCCATTAATTTTTAATTGATTTTTTTAAAAATAAATGACAGTGGAATGCATTTCAATTCTTATTACACATACACAGCACAATTTTTCATATATCTGGTTGTATATAAAGTATGTTGACACCAATTCATGTCTTCATACATGTACTTTGGGTAATGATGTCCATCACATTCCACCATCCTTGCTAATCC
Organism: Marmota marmota marmota; assembly: GCF_001458135.2. Lineage (NCBI taxonomy): Eukaryota > Metazoa > Chordata > Mammalia > Rodentia > Sciuridae > Marmota > Marmota marmota. The sequence continues at coordinate 19,822,583 of NW_026000211.1, read as the reverse complement.
CCTGCCCCTCCCTTTCCCTCCCACCCCTCTGCCCTATCTAGAATTCTTTTATTCCTCCCATTTATAAGAGGAAACTGGGACATAGAAAAAGACACAAGAGCATGCAGTATCATGTAAAGAGGTGGTAAGAAGGCAGCCAATCACAAGTCAAGGAGACAGGCCTTAGGATAAATCAAATCTTCTGGCACTTTACTCTTAGAATTTCACCCACCAGAACTGTGGGAAAATAAATTTCAGCCATTTAAACATTTAAACGGCCCAGTCTGTAATATCTTATTATGGCAACCCTAGCAAATTAATACAAGGATGAATCAGATTTATGAAATCATATAAGTAAGGGAAGAATAAAATTAATGCTAAAACTATAAAGAAGTATATGTCCTTGGTAATTTTCACCTGGAGGAATACAGGTGCTCAGCGAGTTCTGTAAGGCACCTTTATGGAATAAGGAATCATGTGCTGCCAGACAAGACAAAGGATGGAACTTAGAGGACACTTTATACCATGTTAAGAATTTTCATCCTTCTCCAGAGAACTTTCCATTGAAAGCCATCAAGTTATTTCAAGCAGATAATATGATTAGTTTTCACTTCATAAAAGTAATTTAATAGGAAGTATACAGGACACTGGATTAGCAGTGGCACTACTTGTGCATAATGTGGAAACTCACTTCTAGTAAGATTTGCACATTTTTTTTTTAATTACCTTTCACTTTTTAATCAACTGTTTTAATGGTAACATTAAATAGATTTTTTTCAAGGTCTTAGCCAAAGATCTTGAAAATCTGAGTTTTAGTACATTATTTTTCCATGAGGCATAATCTGTATATAATAAATGTAGGTTTAAAGTGTTCTTTCTTGTTCATTGATTGATCGTTTTTTAAAAAACTTTTCTGAATGAGTATCAAATCTCTCTAAATATAGAAAGTTAAATAGTTGAAGATCTTTTCTATCTACTGATTATGTGCTTTTTGTTTGTTTGTTTTTGCTGGGGTTTGTGTTATTGATTTATTGATTTATCTTGATCATTTTGTGTTATTATTTTTCATAAAATCCCTGGTAATCAAAAATTATCCATTTACATCAATGGGTAAAAACTTCATTATTTAGTTTCAGTAGCTGCTGTTATCTTTTTCTAAATACATATGGTGTCTTTCATTAATTTGTATCTTCCCTACATGGGTTAGCTAACTGGGGGGGGGGGCTTTTCAAGTAAGTGGATTAAGTAACACCTTTACTTCCAATGTACTTTACAAGGAAAAGAAATAAATAATATAGGCAAAAGAAAGAAATTTATTCTAGTAGTAGAACAATTTAACATTCCTTTTATTTAAAAAAACACTTTTTAAATAAAAGGCATATTAAATTGTTTGACATTTTGTATTTATTTGAGGGTCCAGATTAACATTTTCTATCCTTTGTCTGTTTTAACCATTAACACTATACTGATAGGCTTAGCTTTCCAGAAATAGATGTTTTACTTAAGTCCAATTCTTGGTTTCCAAAATGAAGAAAATAATACTATTGCTGATGTACTCTGTGCTAGTTCTTATGAGAAACTAGGAGTAGAGAGTATCCAGTTCTATAGATAACCTTTTAATCAGATACCATATCACTGCCTCAGAGTCCACTCCTGATTTTTCTATGTATAGCCTCTCTGAGGTCCAGGAAAGAAAAAAAAATTCCATCTCCATTTTAGTATTATCCTGTGTGAATGTGGATGGCTTTTTTCTCTTCTTTAACCTTCAATCAACAAAATTCCACCTTGCATTTCCCATAAATGTATATAAATGTTGGTTTCGATGGTGGCCAGTGCCTGTCACTTTTAGTGTTATTTGTGCCTCTGTTCTTTTATTTCAATGTAATTAGGTAAGGCAAAAGAATTTAAAACACATTGGGAAGCCACACTCTTAATGTAGATACCAATATAAGCATTTATACTTCTAAACTTTTTGTCCAAACCCCAGCACACTTTAGTTTTCCTTCCTAAGTGCTATAAAATCTTCTATAATATTTTAACTAAAATTTTTTCTCAATACATATTTGCCATTGATGGAACAAATTCCATTATGAATATGTGTTGATTTCTTTTTCAAATATATTTTCTCCTTTGGGCATACTGAATCTTTAAGATGACAAAAAAGGTAAACATAATCAATCATTTTTAAGTATATTTGTTATGTCTTCACTACTTTTATTATCTTTCTTGTCTAGGTAGTACATTAAACATTTTCACAATTTCTGTTTAATTTTTAGTAATGCTTTTGTGTTTTCTCTTATTATATGCCATTAGAAGAAATAGTTAGAGAATATTACTTAAAATTAAGGCAGAAGTTTCATCAACAAACTCTCCCTGAAATAATAATTAAAAACTCCAGGTCACTGATATACTGAAAGAAAATAGTTTAAAGGCATTGGATGCAGAATCTGGAGGGAATTTGGTACTTGAACCAGGGTTCTGCTTTGTATAACATCATTGTTCATATAAGGACAGTCTCCAGTTTGTTCAAAGAGAAGATTGCAGTCTTATTGGCTTAAAAAAACAGGTAATGGATTTTGAGGTAATAAAACAGCCAGAAAGTAAGGGAGGATAAAACATTAGAAATAGAGGATTACAGAAGTAAAAGCCCTAAAATCTATACAAAAAATTGGCCTAAACCCTTGACTGACTTTTAAACATATCTGCACAGAGAAGACTTGAAAGTTCTAAATGAACCAGCAGGAATACTGATAGACGTTAATAGTGACTTCAGCTGCTAGCCACAAAAAGGAGACAGGACTTGGAGTTTAACAGAGCTCACTTTCTGCTAAAATAAAAACAAACAAATGAACAAAAACAATTTCCTTGAGACAAAGAGAACAAACCCTAAAATTTTTACAATGCATAATCCTAATGCCCACTACATAATTAAAAGCTACCAGATGACCAAAGAAGCATAAGTATGTGAATATGGCCAAATAAAAGCAAATAGAAAACAAGATAGTTCATATATGGGAAATAACAAACAAGAATGTCAAAATAATCCTAATACTTAAAAAATAACCATACTGCATGGACAGATGTACATCTCAGCAGAAATATGCATATAGTATAAAAAATTTAGAACTGATAATGTAGAATATATGAACATAAAAATACTTATGACTTAATTGCAAATTTCAAGCAACAAAAGAAAGTGCCAGTGAAACTTCAGTCATGTCCACAGAAAATGCTCAATCTAAAGACAAAGGAATAAGAAGAACTGCAAACAACTGGTATCATATATAAGTAATTGAAGCCCCAAGGAGACAAGTATTGAAAGAATATTTGAAGACATAGTTGACAAAAATTTTACAAAGTCGTGGTAAATAGTTACCAGAAGCTCAGAAAATGACAAATTGACATAAATACAAAGAAAACTATGCCTGGACACATCATAATCAAACTTGAAAACCAAAGATAAAGAGAAAAACTGAAAAGTAGAGAAGAAACAATAAATTAGGCTCAAAGAATAGAGGTCTAAAGATAACAAAACAATGTTTTAATGTGTTAAGATCACCCCTGTTTTTGTTTTCTCTGCAAAGTTTATTTTATTTATTCTATTTTGCATGTCACTGTCTCCATTCTAGACAATGTGAACTCATTCTTCAAATATTAGCTTAAGCATTTTTTTTACATTTTTTTTCTGACTTTATGCTGAAAGAAGTACCTTTCTCTTTGCTAACATAGCAAACTTTTGTGTCCCAACTGTGACTTGAACATCGACTTGCTATTCATTTTAAATTATTTTCTTCACACAGGTTTGTGAGTTCTTGATGGCGGGCACCACAGTATATTCATTTCTTGTATATTGTCCCAGTACATTGCCTGGCAGTAGTAGGTGCTTAGCAAATTGATTTATTCACTCAGCCGTAGTACAAGATGCCACATATTTAGAAATGAGCAAAATAATGTGTCCACGCCATCTGCTTAGACTCTCATAGGGAAATAGATCTTAAACAAGCAAAATGAAATTAAGGATAACAATTTTGACAACTGAAATAAATAATTTTGACACAGAGAAAGGAGGAAAAGAAAATGACTTTGTAAACCCAATTTAGACTTGGAGTCAAAGAAATTTCAGAAAGTAGTGGCAGTTTAACTGTTACCTTGAAATTAATACTTTTAATTCCTGAGAATAGTTTGTTTTGTGTCATTATGGGTTTTAAGTATTTAACTTTATTTTCAGAAGATATTAATATTGAAAAGAGACATCTTGCTTGGGTTTTTAAATTATTTTTCTTTAGATTTTATTATTTTATAATGAATTGATAATTAAAACAATTTTGTTGTTACTTGTAAAGTCAATGCATGACGTGGTGCTTTTTATGATTAAAATAATGACTAAAATAAGTTTTTATCTTTTGAAAAATATTTTTTCAACAGTTAAAATAGAGTGTATAAAGCTTAACTTTTTATACAAATGAAAAATTCTAATGATTAATTGAAAGCAATAGAAATTTTACTTCTATATTGGTAGCAAAAATGTTAACATACTGCACAGGAAGGAAAAGAGAGATAAAATCAAAATTAATGATCTGAAGATATAATGGCTAATATTACAGAAATTTTGAAAAAAGGAACTACCTCATTCATTATTGCACTAAATAAATAAATGTTATAACAACAATAGATTAAACTTCTATTAAACTTTTTTATTTAATTGCTAGACCACATCTGAGTTTATTGCCAAGTTTATAAATAAATAACACTAAGAGTAGAATTAGGAAGAAACTAAATCATAAATAGGGAGAAATAAGTGTGAAAATGATCTAATTTAGCACTTCTATTTTCAGCATCACTAGGGATTAAAATCATCCAAGTGTTCTGAATAAGAAACATCTGAAATTACCTGTACATATTGAATAAGATATTTAAAGACTTTCTTGAATGAAATGAGAAACCAGCAGATAATGAATAGAGTTAAAGCAGAAATTGAATACAATGGAAATAATATACTTAATAATGCAATAAGTGGAATAACAAATAATCCACCTAGTTTTGTAATAACCACATGAAATAGAATTTTATCATAATTCATATATTAGCAGAACACAAGTTAAAACAATAGGGAAGCAGTGGGAATTTCTCTTGTGTGAATATTCATGTTTTATTCATGCCAAGACATTGGATTGTGTTTTAGCAACTCTGACACATTTGGTCCTGACAACATCTGACAGTCTGGAAGAAATGGCATGCAGTATTTTGCTGACCCAGCAAAATGGCATCAGGAAAGCAAGTGTCCAAATAGCAAAATGCACACATACTCATCAATAATGCAAAGTATGTAGAAATAAGAATAATCTGATTACACAATTATGCAACTTGATAAAATAGTCATGTTAAAATATGCACAATTTGTATAAAAGTAGGGCATACCTGAAGGTTCATTTGGTGAATGCATTAGCTGAATATGCACTGTTCATTTGGTGAATACATCAACTTGATATGCACTATGATATTTATTTATTTATTTATTTTGAGAGGGGATCTTACTGTGTTACCCTGGCTAATCTCAAACTTCTGGGCTCAAGTAGTCCTCCCACTTCAGCTTCCCAGGTACCTGAGAATACAGGAAGGCACTACAGCCCATTCAATGATAAAAGGTTATACAATATCATTCTCTTTAAAACTTCCTCAAAATAGATTAATTACTTAAACCAGATGAGTTCTAGACAGAATTACTGAGACCCTTCAAACCCGGTGAAAAATCCAGTCAGTAAGTTTATGTTTACTTAGAATGCATGTAAATCAAATAAAAATGTACCAGATTAACATCTTGTCAATTAATGAGCATATTCAGTGTTACTTAAAAGTAATAAAAATTTAGTTACAGTTATTATACTTTTAATTGAGTTGCCCATTAAAACTTACAAAAATGTTTTCAAATTGTAGAAAATATAATTACATTAATTTAATTAAATATATTATACATATAAGCCCATATATGTATATACAATTACATAAATTTTCTAAACTATTGCTAACTTGCATCCATTTTGTCAGTTAAAATGAAACTTACGACATTTATCTCAATGAGATGACACAGAATTAGTCAAGATAATCAGAAACAGGTACTAAATGATGAGGCAAGTAGTATAAATCATCCAGACATGTCAGTGTTGTATTGAATATTCATCTAGCTCCTATCAGGAGAATGGTTATTATGTGTCTTTTTTTCGACTCTGTGTTTAGTATTATCAAGTTTGTAGCTTGAAACCAAGTTGGCAAGTGCTACAGATCAGGTCCATCCCTTTTCTCAGTAGAGAAGCAGTTGGAATTGACCAAATACACAGCAGTGGAATACATGGGGGAGATAGAATTATAGAGCTATGGCAGAGAGTTAACTAGTGAACATTATTTTTCTGGATTTTATGATGTTTGGGTATTTGCTTTCTAATATTTATAATGTAGTTTAATTTCACTCTGAATGGAATACTAATTTTTGTACTTAAATTTATATTCATACTATTATTTGTGCTTCTTATAAAGGGGAAAAAATGTAAAACTTTGGCTCCCAAAAACTGAAAGCCACCCTTACAAGGACCTGGAAACTCTTCAATATTTAATCACACTCCATTTCCTTGAGTACTTCCATTGTTTTGTATTTGCACATATTCACTTTAAAATTTTTTAACAAAATAACACAAAACATTAAAGAGAACTTACAAAATGCAAATATAATTCATTTAAAGATTGAAAAACTCTAATTGAAAAATATTTTATTCTTCTCAAATTTATTCAGTGAAATTATGATAAAATAGATTGGGTGCAATTTCCATGGTAAAAAAAAAAAAAAGTCATCATAATTCCCGTAACAACTCAGTTGACATATTCAGGATCTTAATGATTTGATTCATAAAAGTAAGTGTATAAAAGTAAAAAATGACCAACACATTGTTAAATCTTAAAAACACTTGAGGTGATTACCTTCTACTCAATATCAAGACGGTGAATATCTATACTAATTAAGAGAGTGGTGTTCACAATAAATATAGCACATAGATTTTAAAAAGTCAGAGTATAGGTCAGAATTGGTATGTTATATGAATGGGAAAAGCATGAGATTTCAATAACTATTGCCAGGATGCTGGGGGAAAATATCACAACACTGTAATTTTAGAGGAAAATCATGAGGTTATCTTTATGCCATCAAGGCAAGAAATGGTAATAAAGAAATGGTAATAAACATAGCACAAGAAAGGGTAATAACCTTAGCACAAGTTACAAAACTGAATATTGATTCATTCTAATGCATTAAAAATCTATTCATTGGGGAGTGATATTGGCCAAATCATATTACTATATTGTGTATATACAAATATGTAACAACAAATACAATTATGCACAACTACAATGTGCCAATAAAAATGTGGGGAAAAAATAAAAAGGCAAAAAAATATTCATGAAGAGACATCTTTAAGACAGTGGAGAGATAAGATACATATTGGGAGAAAATATTTACAAAATTCCCAGTAAAGTTGGCAAAAAAAAAAGTCATTAACATTTTTTTTACAAAGAAGGAAGTACAGATTTTCAGATCTAATCTTTAAAAGCAGAGAAAAAAACAAGTCTTTCTGAGATATAGAACAAAAGGAACTCTTATTTCTTACTGGCATGAGTGTAGCTATATTTAAATGGTTTTGGAAAACAATATGGAATTAAGTAATAATACCAAACATAAATTTACTCTGTAGTACTCTTGGTTCTGTGTGCCTGGATCCAGTCTTCCCTGCACAGAAGTTTCTCACAGCTGACTTTTGTGATAATTTTCATTAACCTCATTCAAATGACAGTACAAACAACAGACCCTCATTGTTCATGTAATGAATGCTAGCTGCACTGACTTTAAAGGCAAACCATGATTACTGTTGTTGTCTTAATTTTATTTTTTAAAAAATTATTGACTCCACAAGGAGCACTGAAATGCTCATACTGAGACTATTTTTTGAGCTCACAATTTAGGAGATTTAAAGAAAGAATAATCAGCACTAACAAATAGTAGAAACACAAAATGAACCATAGAACTTACCAAGAGGCCATGAAGAAGCATGTTCTAAAAGCAGATTTAAATAGAAAACTGTTACTGATGTGGGCTGATGTTGGTGAAATGTGTTATAGCTGTGAATTCACTGGAACAGGTGGATTATTTTTTGCATGGAATTTTTAGCTTCTTTGGGTTTGATCAGTCCATAGACAGCAGTTTTGAAAGTGTTTAAATTTAGGCTGGGGGAAAAATCAAATAACCAAATAGCTTTTATTTTAAGTAGCTTATTTAAAAGTTAGAATTTTCTTGATATAACATTTTATCACAAAAAATGTTGATTATTTTTATTATAGTCCTGATATTGGAATCAAATGTTTAAAAGATGCAAATAAAATATGTGCTCCAATTTCAATGGTCAAGCATCTTCCAAAGTCCTGTTCTTCCCCTTCTATTCTTTCCTTTTTTGGTTTGTTTTACCTCGAGGGTACAAAGTCAAGAAAATGACCTGGAGTTAACTGTTCCCCCTTATCCTCCTCATACAATGTCTTACAGTTTCTCAATAACACCTAAATTTCTCCTGAAATTTAAGTTGACACATTAACAAACCTTTGCCAGAACTATTGAAATAGCCTAAGAATATGTCTACAAGCATCTGTTTTGGAGGGTTTTTTTGTTTGTTTGTTTTTGCAGGGGAGTGGGGGGTTAGGGTATTGGAGGTTGAACTGGGGGCACCTTATTTTGTATTTTATTTAGAGACAGGGTCTCAATGAGTTGTTTAGCACCTCGCTGTTGCTGAGGCTGGCTTTGAACTCGTGATCCTCCTTCTTCAGCCTCAGCAGACACAGGGATTACAGGAATTCACCACCACACTTGGTCAGCATCTGGTTTTGCTCTGTCAAACTCATGCTAAACATTAACACCCCCACTGATCTTTCCAAATGCAAAAATAATTTATCTCCATGATTTAAATGTGTAGCTCTTTGTGATCAACAGCAAAAGAAAAAAGAAGTAAACTCTTCATCAATACATGTATGCCTAAAGTATGTTCTACATCTTCATTTTCAGCCTCATCTCAAGCTGTTTTCTGCCTTGAAATTTACACACTGCTAATTCTACAGTTTTCTCCCTTCCCAATCATCGTGCCTTACATAATTCAGAAAGAACTTAGATGCCCATGGACTAGAAAGACTTTCTTGCTCAGCTCCAACAGGCCCCCACACCACCTCCTCACGCTGCTATAGAATTCCATCTTTCTCATTCTTTTCCTGGTGGTATCAGTTACAGGTTAGAAGAACTGGCACCTGATATTATTAAATATTGTGAATTTCCCCTATGTATTTCCTTTTAATCTACTGGAGCATTGACCTACTGACCACTTACCATTTATTGCCTTGGGAAGAAATATTTCATCAGAGAGAAAGTTGATGACTTCCAATACTCAAGTGTAGGTCCTGAAGGGACTCAGAAGAAGCAAATATAACCTCCTGAATCCGACAGAATAATATTGTCAACAGAGTAGTACTAATATGGGGGAGGAGCTTACAAGCTAATACACCCAAACTCAAAACTGCCAACCCAATGGAGAAAGGTACAAAAGAATATCCACGTAACTTGGTGCAATCTATTTGCAAATGTGATCTGTGCTCCCACCCTAGATAGTCAGAGGAGACGTTTAAAATTTCAAAATAAATGTCAAAAAAATATTGCAAAGATGCAATGGCAACATGCATAAAATCACTTGTCAGGGTCCAAAGACAGAAGAACCATCTCGACCTATATCAGTTAGAACTGAAATTGACAGATCACAAGAAAGAACCCCACCTTGATAGTGGTTCAGAATCAAAGGCAAACCTTGGGAAAGAGGGAAGAAAAGTCTGACCAATGTCAAGTAGGGCCTTGAAATATGAAATAGAGATGTAGAAAATTAAATTTTCTTTTCCTGTGAACACAACCTGTGGCCTGAAATGTACAACTCTTGAAGACCAGACCCTAAGGTGAAAGAGTAGTGGAGCTCGAGACTTTACTGATGGTGTAAATACGATCAGACACATTGAGAAGGACCTCTGGAATCTTGCATGTCCAACTGGCAATTACTGATAACTTGTGCTAATTTTTTTCTTCTATGATCTTTGTTTTCCATATTTCCACAAAGAGAGCTGATTATTTTAGATTCATGTTAATCTCTGAAATGAAAAATGGTATTAACTATATTATCAACTAAAATGAAATAGGACCTCTTAAAATATTATCTGGTCATTTTATTAGATCTGATTTTAGAGGAAAATGCTCAGTTTATACAATTTGGTCCTTGTTTCTACTGGGTTGTTTTATCCTAATAACACATTATAAAGACATGTACTCTCTTATGTGTGATAAATAGTTTTCCCCAGAGCAGCTTCATTATTCTTTCCCCTTATTTTGACATTATGGCAGATTTTTATTTTTATATTTTTGTCATAATGAAGTTTAATTTACATATGTTGAGTCATGAATTTATTTTGGATTTGTTGGTTTCACAGCATAGTTAAAAAATACTTTCTCACTTAAAATAATTAAGCATATTAAATGTGCCAAAGTATACATTTTCTTCTCAAACTTTTTGATTTGCTGAGTGTATTCTGCCAAAAGGAATTAAGTATAGGTTCAGCTTCCTTTTCTTTTTCATTGCTTTAGTGTCAGAATTTATTTTACTAGCAGACCATGACTGCGACTCTATTCTTAGTTTCCTCTATCCCTGTCCTCTGTTCCTATTTACTGACTTTCATTCTTCAGATGTGCTCTACAATCATTTTGTGAAGTTTCTCTATCCACTCTGGGAAGGGAAAAAAAAAATCCTGGGTATTCTTATTGGGCTTCCATATCATCTATTGATCTATTTAAGGAAAATTTATATTTAAAAGATAGAATCCTCCCAAATGGAGTAGATTCTTTGATTTATTAAATTCCCTTTTAATAAATGTGCCAACCTGTTTCAAACGGTTCATTTGCTTATGGGTTTAGTATATTTCTTATTTCACTCATCCCTCAGCATTTTATTGTTTGTGTTCTTCATGTGGATATAATCTTTTCTTCCTTTTATTTTCTTACCAGCTTTTATTTATTCATTTATTCCCATTGTTTTGGTGCTGATAACTGAAGATGGAATCCATGGGCTATTGCATGCCAAGCATGTGCTGTATAACTGCGCTGCACCCCTCCTGGGTTTGTATCAGGAATGTTATGATTTGGGTATGTTAATGATATAATCAGCTATATTAGTTAATCATCTTTGCATTTTACAGTGAAGTATCTTGGAATTTGAAGTGATCTCTCAGATAATGTGGTAATAATTATATTTTTCCTCTGGGCTTACATTATTTGCATCACTCATTTTTCTTTGTTTTAATAGTTCCTCTACAGTATTAAGTATTGCTGAAATAGCAGGCAAAATTTAGAATTAGCTTTAGATACAGAATTGTTACTATTTAGCAGAAGAGTAAGTTACTAAAGTGAGATTTCTGTTCATCTCTCCTCTGGGTCATGGATGATCACCTCCAGAAGTTCTTAATTTTCTTACTTTCTTTGTCTCTGCTTTCTCTGAAGTCTTTTGAAATTTATCAGGTCACTCTGAATAGCTTTCTTTCTTTTTCTTTCCTTTTTTTCCAGAGAAAAACAAACTTTATAAGCCCCCAAACTCTTAGATGATATACCCTTACAGAGGTAGACCATGACTGCCATGTGGCCTCTGTCCCTGCTCTCCCAATTTACTGCCACACTATATCTCTGCTCTGCAGCCTTACTTCTAGATTTTTTTTAATTGCTAAGAGTTTTAAAACGTGTCCACTCACTTTGTCCCAGTCAATTGTTTCTGAAGGAATTGAAAAGGAGCCACTTAGTGATTCATGGAAAATTCTTTCTGTCACTGACAGTTTTCAAAATTTGTATGGAATGAATTCTTTCTTTTTTGTTTCTTTGATCCTACTTATTTTTTTCCAGCTTATTGAATTTGGGAGAAATTATTGATCCTTTTTAGGAAAGCATATTTTTCCTGAGGATAAGGTTTTTGCTAAGGAAAGATGGCTAGATCTAAGGGAAAGACCACTGACCAGGAAACCAGTCAAAGGGCTATTCTCATGTGATGGGTAAGAGATAATAGAGTAGATAATAAAGAAAGAGTTTTAAGAAGGCATAGGAGAATTGTATATGCACAAAATAAATGCATTTCTGGTTCAAATGCTAAATGAAAAATACAAGTTACATTATACAGGTACTTTTCACAAAACTATTGTTGATTTTCTAAAAAAAAAAAAAAACTTATGAAAAAGGATCACTAATTTTAAAATGGTGACTCATACCAGTTTAAGTTCATGTCTCCAACTAAAAAAATTTAATCTTATTATTGGTAGAGGATGCTCTTCAATTAATTAGTTTGGCAGCCATCCTTTTAAACATTTAAAATGAAAAACATTCTGTTGAATTGGATTTGTCTTTTGTTCCTCTTTGTACTCTATAGACCTAAAGCAAGGCATGAGATATTCAGTAAATTTGAAACTATATGACTAAGACATGGTTTCCTAGCAACCAACATTGCCAAAAGCTTTCTTCCTTTGTTTCAAATTATTTGCAGTCTACAAATTTTTTTCACCTTTTTCCGTCTTTTACATTTATCTCTGGCAAAAAAAAAAAATATTTTGAAAAGCCAATTATTATTTTAGAGTATTCACAATCTTCAATACTTAATTTCTTCAAACTCTTATACACCTTTAAAGAAGGTAATGTGCAAATAAATTAAAAATTCACATTTAAATGGAAACTATTATATGACTGAGGTTGAGACTGTGTATGATTTTCGAACTGCCGGTAGAATGAGTGATTGTTTGTACACATACATACACGAATGGGTGCTCCTTTGTTTTTTCACAAAATAAACATGCAATATCAGGGACCTCTCTGCAGTTAGGCACAGAAAGCAATGAAAAGCATGCACAGATGACTTCTATCAAACAAATACGAACTGAGGGAATGGTTGAGCAAATACATAATGGACAGAAGAACCTTACTAGATCACAAGGTGCTTAGAAGGAGAGACTTTAGAGTATAAAAATCCAATCACACCCCTGCTGATTATTAACAGTGTGTCTTTTAACAGAGTCTGTAATCTTTCTTTACTCCAATTTTCTTTGCTGTTAAATGGTCACTAGTTGTCCTTTAAGGTTACAGAGTGCCGCAGTCCGGCTGCAGCAAAATAACCAGGGTGGAGGGGGTGGGGGGTGAGGAACAACTTGTGTACGTTGATACAGCAGGAGTAGGAGCCCTTTATTGTAGGACCGGAGGGATATTTATACATTCCACATAGCTTATCTTAATCAGCATAAACTAGATACAGCAGTCAACCAATAAGGAATCTCCACACTTAATGGCTCCCTGGCATTACTTCACAAACCACTCCCTCTGGCATTTTGCCAGGCGCCATCCAGACTTGTTTACAGACTCTAACAACAGAGCATATGAATCCTCTTTTAAGCTTGATACAATTTTTCACCACATGAATCTTTTGGGAAGATAGAGCTCAACAGAAATTTAAAATGTCACTATACTGCCTTTCCTGCTTTGACGCTAGTGAGGGATGCCTGTTCCAGACTAAGGATCTCCGATAATTATCTCTGGATGTGAAGGTAATTACATTGAAATCCTGCTCCTTAGACAGTAGTGCCCAAGTCCTGGACTCAGCAGGCAGCAGTGCCTAGGGCATTAGCAGGGCAAGTTGCAGAAGCTATTGGGTGGAAGATGATGGTAATTCTCTCACTGGCCCAGTTATCTGGTATCATCACAAGACTGACTCACCCATAAGCTTTGCTTCTGTATATGCTTCCTCTACCACTGGATTTCTTGCTGTCCAGGGAATCCTGTTAGCTGTTGTATACCATGTTAATAAGTTTCATTTTCTTGACTAAATCAATGCCTACTTTGAGCTTGCAACTAATGGTTCAAAACTGTATACAGCTTGAATATTCGTAATCAAAAACTCTCAAATACAAAATATTCCAAATTCAGAAACTTTTGAGACCAACATGGAGCCACACTGGAAAAATTCACATTCTGCCCTCATGTGATGAGTTGCAGTCAGATAGAAGCACACAACACAGTTTATTCAATGTCCTGAAGGTGAAAAAAAGATCTTCCTAGCCTCATTCAACTGCAATATGTCTTTTCTATTCTGGCCCAGATTCCTCCATACAAGCACATACACATGGAATGATAAAATGAGACCAGTATGCAGACTGGTTGTGCAAACAGCAAATCCCCCAAGATGCCTCAGATGCTGCCATGACTCACTGTGGGTTTTTTGTTGTTTGTTTGTGATTTGGGCTTCTTTTCTGATCTGTGGTATAAAGGCATTTTTGAAAATGTCAAAAAGGCTTGTAGATATCCCTAGAGGCAATAGTAATGTGCTCATCAGTTTTTTGTCACCGTGATCAAAAGACCTAACCATAGCAACTGAGAGGAAGAAAAGTTTGTTTTGGCTCCTGGTTTCAGAATTTAAGTTCATGGCTGGCCAATTCCATTGCTTTGGGCTTAAGGTGAGGCAGAGCATCATGGCAGAAGGGTGTGGTGGAGGAGGGCTCCTCTGCTCTTAGCACCAGGAAACAGAAATAGAAGGAAACCTGCCATAGCAAAGATGAACCTTCCCAGGGCATTCCCTCATTGACCCCCTGCCCCAGTCTTGCCATACCTACCTACAGTATTCCTTTCAAATACATTAATTCTGTCAAATAAATTAATCCATAAATCAAAGAACAGCTCTCATAATCTAATCACTCACCTGTGGTGCCTTGTCTGCCACATGATCTTATTGGGGGACACCTCAATAAACTCCAGACCCTAACAAGGGATGAGAAACAAAAGAAAGCATTTAGGTTTATCTGAAACATAGACACTCAAGTTGTCGGACAGCAATATGGTGTGAAAAATCTTACAGAAAAGTAGGTTGCTAAAATGACCACCATATATATGACCTGAAGAAACAGAAGGATAAACTGTTGAAATTCTATGCTAAAAGTAAACAAAAGAGCTAAGGAAAAAATAGGAAAACAGTGCACAAAGCAAAACTGGAATCTTGATCATGCGTTGGAGAGTGGATCCATCAGCACCACAATGAACACATGCTCCTTAATGGTATGCTGATCATGACATGAGCAAGGATCTATTGCAACGAATTGAATATTCAACATGATGACTTCAGAATATTAAGACGTGGAATTAAAATTTTAAAGACTCATGATGAAGCAGCTGCTGATCATGAAGCAGTGGAGAGATTCAATGATGAGTTTGCCAAGGTCATTGCTGATAAAAATCTGCTGCCAGGTCAAGGTCTATGATGCTGATGAAACATCACTGTTTTGGCATTATTGCCCAGTGATAAAACAGCCCTTATAGGAAAATAAGGAGGTCAAGGACAGAAGAGTTGGGTTGGAAAGTGCTAATAGAGACAGCATGGTCAATATAAACTTGCTGTTATAGGAAACAGTTTGCATCTTCACTGTTTAAAAGCAGTGATTTATTTCTTTTTATTTCTTTTTTTTTTTTACAATCTATCATTAAACAAAAAAGACCAACATCAACAGGAACATTTCTTGTAATTTTAAGATTGGTTTCATAATCATTTTGTTCCAGTGGTTTGTGCTCAGTGCAGGGAAGCTAGGCTGGATGATGATGACAAGATCGTGTTATACCTTGGCAACTGTTCTGCTCATCCTCCTATGGAAATTCTTTTTATGCCAGGGACATTTCCCCAAAGGTGACTTTGTTAATTCAGCCATGTGACCAGGTTACCATTTAATCAATACATAAGAAAATACTTTCTTAACATGCTACCAGCTGTAAACAGAGACGTGGATGTGGAAGGTTTTCAAAAGAATTTTAATTTGAAGCATGCCATTTATGTGGTTGCAAAGACACAGATTTCTCTGATCTGCAACAATGTTCAGGGATGAGGATGAATGAAATGGTGACTTTGAAGGATTCTGTATATACAGCAAGAAAAATAAAAACAGTGCCTGACCTCTTTACATACGAAATAAATATTAGAGTTCATTAGTAAACTGAAAGAAGTGAATATTGAATTTGTTTTAACATCTTAGAAGTCTCTCTGATTTTATAAACTGACATGATTCTTGTTTTGAGTGTACACTGCTCTAGTCTTTCGGTAAGCTCCTTGTGCATTTTCAACAGGTCATACATAGGCACTCTGTCTGTAGTGTTAACTCCATCATCTCTGTCATCACTCTTATCAACATCACTTTACTAAAGAAACATTTTGATTTCTTTACCATCTGTCAACAAATGGACAAGTGGAGCTTGTGTTTAGATTTGTGTCTCATCCCCAAGATAATTAAATTTGTATATGCAAATATCTGACATCTGAAAAATATCTAATATCTAAAACCCTTCTAGTCCCAAGCGCTAAGTGTAAGGAATATTCACCTGTATTATACAGCAGCTTTGTGAATACTTAATAAGATAATGCAGGTTATATAATAGCAATAGGAACTAAAATATACTATGTGTTTAACAAATGTTAATTTAGTTATTAATTAAGTATAATTGGCCCTTTAAAAGCTATTTCCATTGGATAAAAATGCCATTTATCATAAGATCATTTCAACTCTTACTCTACCAAAGGCTTATGGCAAAAGAGGAAAGCAAAGAGTAGGAAAAAAAAAAGCATCAATGTAAAATAGCGAAAAAAATGAACACTGAAGGCAGATGGATGTTAATTCATTTTTACTATTTTTTTATACTTTCTTGAGTGAGGGCCTTTAATCTTCTGAATCTTAGTTTGCCATCTGTTAACTATGTATAAATATTTTCTAACTTTAGGAGTGTAGTGACAGTGATCAAAATACACTCAAAATACCATGTTGCCAGACTTGGAGAATGAGATTAATAAATTCGTAGCACTGTTACTAGAATTTTGAGTTGCTTCCCTCATTCAATTCACATAATACATGAGCATTTTGTACTACATGTTAGCAGTTGTGAGGTTTTCTACCTGATATCAGTACTTGTTTTAGTCATATTTTTATTGCTGGGACCAAAAGATCTGATGAGAACAACTAGAAAAGGAACAATTTATTTGGGGCTCATGGTTTCAGAGGACTCAGTCCATAGACAGTTGAATCCATTGCTCTCAGCCTGAGGGGAGGCAGCTCATGAGGACAGACTGGTGTGGAAGAGAGAAGAAGCTCAGGACATGGCAATCAGGAAGTAAGAAAGAGAGTTCCACTCACCAGGAACAAAATATAAACACTAAAACCATGCCCATAGTGACCCACCTCCTTCTGCCACACCCTTCCTGCCAACAGTCATCACCCATTAATCCCCATCAGTGGATTAATTATTGATTATTTTAAGCCTCTTACAACCCAATCATTTCATCTCTGTCCTTTCCTGCATTGTCTTACACATGAGCTTTGGGGGGACGTCTCCAAACTAAACCATAACAATTCCTTCAAATACTTTATATCTGTGTATTTATATTTAAAAAAAAAGAAAGTTTACTATGTCATTTTATGTGGTAGAATCTGTTACTCAGCTTTTTGTTATTGAGACAAAAATACCTGAGAAAAATACCTAAAAGGAGAGAAGATTTCTTTTGGCTCACAGTTTGAGTCCACGATTGACTGGCTCCAAGGCAGAAGCATCATGGAGGAAGAGTGTGGTAGAGCAAAGCTGCTCAGCTCATGACAGCCAGGAAGCAGAGAGAGAATTGGGGGCTGGCAACAAGATCTAGCCCCCAAAGCCACACCCCAAGGATTCACTGCTTCAACTAGTCCCATCACCTATAGTTTTCCCACCCTCCCACTAATGCTATCAAATCATTGATCCACCGATGAGGTCAGAGCCCTCATGATCCAGTGACTTCCCCAAAGGTCCCCCTTTGGACATTACTACATTAGTGACCAAGCCTTCAATACATGAACTGTTGTGGGACATTGTAGATCCAAATTATAGAATAGTATATTATAAAGAATTTTAAAATATATATTTAAAAATTGTATAAAACTTGAAAGTGAAACAAATAAGTACAAATTCTTTTCTGTCATTTGGGAAATATGTTTAACAATTTAATTCAAGGGTTATTGAACTATACTGAAGAAGGCACCTACATATGTCTTTTCTATAAACAATTTAAGTGAAGTTCAGATACTTGTGAAACTCATATTATCTCCCATCTGTTCTGTTCATCATAAAAGGTGACTAGAAAGGTTAGCATTTTATTGCCACATAGGACCCTAACCACTATAGGCCTAGTAAATTCATTTCATCAACCATTTGACTTTGTAAGAAGTCTTCAATTCCTCTTAGAATGTTTTCAAATCTCACTGACAACCTCATCACTTTATGGATTAAGTAAAATCTTTGGCGTGTGTTCATTCTATATTTATATGAGAGTCATGTTTCAAAATTTTTGGAAAATAAGCTTTGGCTTGCTAAGCATTCAGCAAACATATTTTAGCAAATACAGAATCTGATAATGCCAGACTAAACTAAACACAACATCTATTTCTATTACCCAAGTGTTTCCAAACTTGTTATACACCCTGATGATAGCATTTGAGGCTAATTCTTACAATAGCTAATTTCTTTAATGAAAAGTAGAAATACATTCATGAAGTGGATTCTGAGTTGAGGCTTGAAATCACTAGTGTACCCTGTAATTTGGTTAACCAACTTAACAATTGAAACTTCAGATTCCTTAAAGAAACCAGATTAGATAATCACTAATCCTTCTTCACTTTGAAAATTATATTTTAAATATAATACTATTAGATAGCATTTTGGATTACTACCTGGAATTTTTGATGGATTCTCAACAAGTTAAATCATAAATGAGTTCAAACAAGTGAAGAAATATGTAAAGACTATGAAACAGAAATAGAAGAGTTGCAGAAATTCCAAAACTCCAGTTTACTTAGAAAAGACATTTTGCTTGAATATAAATAGACCTAGGAAATTATAAAAAAATCTTATTCTATAAAAACACGCATTGGGAACATCTCATTGCCTAGTAGTTGTAAACTCTGAAGTCATATAGCTTAACTATCTGACCCAACAAAGACAATTTTTGTAAAATCATTGGAAGAATTTAGTTTTGTACCTCCTGATTTATCCCATCAAAGAATGTTCTTTCTCATAAGTACTCTGGGCTATTATTTATGTTAAATAAATATCATAACATAATACCATAATCTAAACATTCAGACCTGAATAGGTTGTGATTTCATCTACAGAGAGTTAGAGTTTATTGAGAAAAGAAATAAGTAACCAGTAGAAGTAAATTGAAAAATGTTTTGATGGAAAGAGTAAGAGTAGAGGAAGAAATGTGGCATCAACCCAGAGAGCATTTCGAAGATGGCAAGAAACTGAAAATTGTTAAGAATTGTAACAATAGACAAGGAGACAAAGGAAAAGTATTCCATCCAAAGAGCAAGGACATATTAAAGAATGTAACAATATTATACATTTGAAGAACTGTTACTATTTGTTTACATTTTCTTATGGTTTAGATATGAGGTGGCCCCCAAAACTCATTTCTGAGATACTGCAAGAAAGTTTGAGGGGAAATGATTGGGTTATGAATATCTTAACATAATCAGTACATTAGCTCCGTGATAGATATTGACTGGGTGGTAACTGTAGGCAGGTAGGGTGTGGCTGGAGGAAGTGGGTCATCAGAAGTGTGCCTTTGGGGTACATATTTTGTCCCCCGTTGAAGGTAATCTCTCTTTCTCTGTCTTTTCATTTTTGGTGTGAATGTCCTTTTCTCAGCCATGTTCTTCTGCCATAAGATTCTTCCTCAGCTTGGGCCCAGAACAATGGAGCCAGCTGTCTATGAACTGAGACCTCTTAAACCACGATCCCCAAATAAACTTTTCCTTCTCTAAAATTGTTCTTGTCAGGTCTTTTGGTCACAGCTACAAAAACATCTGACTAAAACCAGCTAAAACAAAAATAGTTGTGAAAATAACAGAAAGTGAGGCCCAAGAAATAGGAAAGGATTGATAATGAACATCTCAAATGATAAAGTTGATTACTTTTAAATATATCTGACATAAATGAGGGTGCCTAACATTTTAATTAGCAAAGTGACATGATCTATATTGTTGTTTAAAAAGTTGACTACAGCAGCATTAAAAAGTCTGATGGCAGAGTCAATATTTTTTTTTGCTGTAATTGAATTTAAAATAATGACAATAATAATGATCATAAAGGTCCAAATTAAAGTAATGGTAGTGAGAATAGCCAGAAAAAAATGGAAATGCAACTTGAACAACAAAAACAGTAAACAATGAAGGGACAGCATGATAAGCAAGAAGAATTCAAGTCAACACTGGTCACTAGATTTTGTCCTAGGAAATTGGGTAGATAGATGTGACCTCTTCTAAGAGAGAAATACTGGGAGTTAAGCCAGTGTGCTACGTGGAATGATAGAGGAATGTTATACATGAGTTTTTCATAATTGGCTTAAGGTGCTTTTAGATACTTGAGAAGAGTTTTCCATTAGGCATTTATATATAGATAGAAAACATGAGAGTTTAAGATTACAATTATATATCTGTTATATAATCAGTAGCAGAGTACACATATTTAGATGAGATTATTCTGCAAGAACTAATGGTAGGAAGAGAACATAATGTTAAATAAAGACCTGAATCATCAGGTTATCTGTGAGTAAAGCAGAAGAGTCGCACTTAGAAAAGGACTGCAAAGACCCCAGAGATTTAAGGGAGAAAACTAAGATTTTGTTTATCTGAGTCAAAGTTAAGGAAAAGTTTGAAGAAATAGAAAATGGCGGAAAGTATCATAATCTACAGAAATACTTCATTAAAGAAAACAACATATTTGACCTCGGCCATGTGGAAGTAAATGTTGATATTTTATAAAGAATGATGTAGGGTAGAAATTGAAGCCAGGTCCAGATGGGAAATGGTCTTCCAGAGTGTAGAGGAAGCTTGGATGACTGGCTCTTTCAAGAAGCTTCTCTGAAAGGAAAGGCAAAGCAGCTATAGCTAAAGGGGATTGTTATTTAGATGACAGACACCTGAGTACATTTATGGGTCAAGTGTAAATGGATCATTAGAAGACTCTAAGGAAACAATGCAAGAGCAAGAGCAAATGACTATAATTCTGGGAGGGAGGAGAAGATCAGTGGAAAATGACTTTTCGGGAGGAGGAGGAGAAGGTCTTCCATGGCTAAGAGGAAATATGCAAATCATACTTTGGGATTATTAGAGTACAACTTAGAATTTGAAGTTGTTAGGCTGTCAATATTATTGGTAAATTTATGAAATATTTCTGATGACTTGAAATTACATTGCTGGAAGATTTCTGCATTTTACAAGACAAATAATTGTGAATTGTTCAGATATTTAGAAGAGATTTGATGAAAAAAGCATAAATATGTATGGTCCACCTGATGCCAGGTGTTTGTATGTGCTATATTCTTCAATACTCACACTAACCTTACTCCAGTTTAAGAACAAAAAGAATCTAAACCACAGAAATCTATGGTATTTCATCTGAAAAGGATGACCTGAAAATATAAGAAGAATCATTAGGGAATAGAAAGGGATGGGGGAGAGGGGAGGACAAGAGAGGGTAGTGGGAAGAGTGGTTATGAACAAAGTAGGACATATGCACAGATGGAAATGACCCACTGGAATTTCTTAATCTGTGCTATTAATATGCATTAGTAGTCACAAAATATAGTAAAAATCTTTTTTTCTAAATTAAAATAATTGAGTAAATATTCTTACTCAATTTACTGTCGTCTCTTACTGATTTCAGAGTCCATTCTCCTCTCACCTTCAAGTGTATCAATTATCTCTTATATTATCACATTAAAAAGCCAATCATTGTCTTCACTTACCAAGGACAATACCCATGGATCATTCATTGTAAATTTGACTTGGATATTTCTAAAGTAGTATTATCATTCAGGCACTGGGGAAGAGGTCTAGAACTCAATAGTGTTTTTTGTTTGTTTGTTTGCCTTAAATAATTCTCTATTCGTAGTAGGCGGTACAAAAATATCAATTGAACATGAATATTATTAACATAACCATTTAAGAAGAAAATATTTCAATTTCTTTTTGTATTCCAAATTTTCACATGAAAACAAAAAATCTGCTATTGATATCTAACATTCAAATCCATGTCAGGTTCTATGTGAGTTTGTAGACTTCTGAAATCAGTCATTCAAATATGCTTATTATTGACTTGAAAGATCCTGAAAAGAGATTTTATCTTGTGAAATCCTTTTAATTGTTGAGAAGCATCTAACTGTCCATCTACTGACTGTCAGCATTAGGGGCTATATGAAACTATAGCCCAAGGAAACACTAGGTACACCCAGGATTGTAGTACCATTCTTTGCAGGTTTGAAGTCAGGTTTGATGCCTCAGTAATGGCATCAAGCTTCATATTTCAGGCCTGTGGCTCAGCAACACAAGCCTGGACCAGCCAAGTACTATGAGTTCACAAAGGAGTCCACTTTTGGTGAGAGCTTTGAGTTACTCACCTTGTTGTCTAGATTTTTAAAAAACACATAAATTGATGGTAGACATATAACAATAAACTTCATTATCTCACCACAATCATTTATTTATTTCTTTAAAATTTCTTTCAAGACAATGTACTTCTGAATCCTTATTATTGCTGTCTTATTCCAATATTTATTTCATTTTTACCTGTTGTGTAAAAAGGTTAAAACAGAAGACGTAACATTGGGATTTTTATAAACTGAGCATCGCTTTTTATTATGGCCTCAATTTTCCTATTTTATACTCACATTTTTTTGCTTCCAATTATCACTGTACTAACCATTTGTTCTTCATCATCTTCTTTGTTTCTCAGACTAAGAGGAACTTAGCTCACATTTTGATGACAAATCTGCCTGAAAAAAAAATACCCATGCTCTTCTCATTCTTTCCTTGGACAGTGTTTTCAGAGTTTATTTCATTTCACTGGAAGCTTTTGGAATGCCATCTGACAGACATTAGAGATCCAAGACAAAACTAGTACCAACCAGCCAGGGTTCTTTGGCAAGTGATACCAACAGAACAAGGTTTTGTTGGGGCTTGTGCTCTAGTACAAGGGAGACAGCACATGGATTGGGGGTCCCAGACTAGCTCTCTGAAGGAGGTTTTAGGCAAGGCTTTAATAACCCTGTTCTTGGCTGGCATGGGTGCTCTTGGTGGTTTTTGCCCACAGCTAGAGATTATTACACAAGATCCATGTCTTCTGCTCCTGGCACCAGGATTTGCACTTGACATGGTAATATGCCCAAGTGCATTGTGTCTTTCTGCACTCAGCTTGCAAAACATGGCAGAGAGGATCACCACCACCCAAGGAAGGTTAGACAGGGGGCAGGTTTGGCTGTTCTGTGCATTCAGATTGCATGAAAGTCTCTTGCAAGATTTGGAGGAAGTAAGTAGCTCTGGACCCTGGTCATTGGTGAAAACATCTTTAGAAAACATTCATGGTATAGATAAAACCTCAGGGGTGTGATCAGACTTCTCTATTTCGTCCAAAGGCACAAAATACAATATCAATACCAATGAGTGAGGATTTTATTGTTGTTGTTGTTGTTTACCAGATGGCTTCTGAATTTATATCAGTAATTTTCTTACACACTACAACTTTATATCTTTCTAATCTATAAGTAAGAATGATATGAATTGAATTTGCACTATTGAGGAAAAAAATTAAGAATATATGAGAACTATTCATTAGGTGTGTATATCTAAAGGCAAAAAAACAAAAATGATTTATTTGACCCAACTATTAATTTCTTTTATCCTGGCTCCTGGGTAGAACATGGTGGTGAATCTGGTTATTCTTTTGAAGGTTACATGAAGTTTTATTCCAATGTGTTCATGACTTCTGTACTGTGGCTAAATGAGTTAAGTTATGGGTCCAGAGTTTAAGGTAAAGATCTGTGGTGATTGAATACGATGGTTTCCTCTGTTGCTTCCCCTAAGTTTTATCTACCTAAACAAATTTAATTTCCCATTGATTTCTTATTTAAATGGATTCTACTTCAAATTTGAGAATGGTTCTTGGCTCATCACCTCTGAAAATCAAATCAGAGCATTTGACTGGGAAGGATACATAAGTTGATTATCTTTTCAGCTTTAATAAGGTAATATTGACAAAGATGGTGTACACTGAAGGAGTCCAACAGGATTTTTTGATGTAAGTATACATTGTGAAATGATTACCACAAGCCAACAAATTAGCATACATAGCACGTCACAGTCTTTTTATGATGTTGAGAGGGAGGATGAGAGGATGATGAGGATTTGTATTGAGGATGCCTAAGATCTACTCCCTTACCAAATTTGGGATTTCCAATACATTATTGTTAACTCCAGTTTTCATATTGTACATTAGTTCTTCAGAACTTATTTAAAATGGTTAGTGTGTACCCTTTGTCTGATCTCCCCATTCTCCCAATCTCAAACCCTTACCACCTTTTGTCTCTCTGTGGCTATGAATTTGACTTTTGTAGATTCTACATATGAGGTCATACAGTATTGTCTTTCTGTATCTGGCTTATTTCACTTAGTATTATAGTGTCAGGTTCATCTATGTTCTTGAAATTGGCAGGATTCTCTTTTAAGGCTGAATAATATTCTTGTATATATTCAGGTGTGTGTGTGTGTGTGTGTGTGTGTGTGTGAGAGAGAGAGAGAGAGAGAGAGAGAGAGAGAGAGAGAGAGAGATTTTCTTTTCCATTCCTCTATCAATAAACATATAGTGTGTTTCTAGACCTAGGATATTCTGAATAATGAGCAATAATATGGGCACACAGATCAATTATCTTTTTTTTAAAGAAAAATATAAGGAAGTGTAATTTTACTTTCATTACTTACCCAATAGAACTCTGGAGAAAATATTTTTGTGTTAATGAATGGTTAGCTTTCTAAGGAAAGGACACTGCAACTGGAGTTAAACAACAAAACTCGGAAGTTGAAGTATGATTGAGTAGTCAAAGTCCCTCAGAGAGATATGGAAACCACTCTTTTATAATGTGAAAGGGAAGGAGATATTGATCTGAAGATTTACCATCCAAAGGTTGTAAAAAATAAAGAGCAAAGCTTTCTCTCTGTCCCTCAGAAGGAAAAGGGAGAAGTACATAGCTCATATAAACTAACAGATTTACAACTTTGAGGTTCCTCTTCTATATATACACAGCTGTACATATTTTCTTAAATAATAATACGTTTCTTATCTTTAAAAACTTATATTTGCTCCTTCTGAAAAATATAGATATTAAAATGCATAGGGCCAAATGTATTCAGTCTCAGTTGAATTTTAAGGGGAGAAAATATGATAAAAATGTTCAGAATGGGAAAATTTGCATGCAAAGATAATCACCTTCTTTACTTTTTGATGTATGCTTTAAGGTTAAAGAATCATGAAGAGAAATTTAAGAACTTTCTTTTTCGGGCTGGGGATGTGGCTCAAGTGGTAGCGCGCTTGCCTGGCATGCATGCAGCCCAGGTTCGATCGCACCACATACAAACAAAGGTGTTGTGTCTGCCGAAAACTAGAAAATAAATATTTAAAAATTCTAAGTCTCTCTTTCAAAAAAACTTTCTTTTTCATTTTCCATGTCTATAGAAAATTAGAAAAAAAATGATGTTGTGCTCTACTAAAAGTTCACAGATAAAAAAATTATTTTGCACCTATTAGAAAGGTGAAAATCCAAAACATTGACAACACCAAATTCTGACAATATCATTTTTTATTTATTCAGCAATTCTTTGAAATTAACATGAACTTCCATTTGTTGTTGGACTTCAAATAACACAAACATCTTGGAAGACTGTTTGGGGTTTTTGTTTGTTTTTTTAACCAAACATACTCTTACCATACCATCTAACAACTGAACTCCTTGGTTTTTACCCAAATAAGTTTAAAATCCATGTCTACACAAAAACCTGCAACCAGATGTCTCGAACAGCTTTGTTAGCTAAGCTAAAATCCAGAAACAACTAAGATTTCCTCCAATTGGTGAATGGATAAATAAACAAAGCATATATATAATTTTTTTTCAAGCCATGTAAAGACATGGAAGAAACACATATTTAATGCTAATCAAATGAAACCAATCTGAAAAACACTATATGGCATGATTTCAACAAAATGACATTTTAGAGAAATAAAACTATGGAGACAGTGAAGAGATCAGTGGCTGTCAGGAATTCACAAGGAGGGAGGAATGAGAGGCTGACTACAGTAGATTTTTAGAACAGTGAAACTATTCTGTATAATACCATAAATGTGAACATATGTTCTTATACCATTGACAAAACCCACAGAATGTACAACACAAGGAGAGAAACCTGCTGTACTGTGGTCTTTGGGTGATAATAATGTTCTGGTGTAGGCTTTCAACTATACCAAACCTGCCACTAGTGGTAGGGGTGTCAATGATGTGGGAAACTGTGATGTGTGGGGGACAGGTGATACACAGGAAATCTGTGTACCTTGTACTCAATATTGCTATGAATCTAAAATCAGAATAAAATAGTCTGTTTAGAAAAATATTGTCTGAAAACTGATCCATTCAGTTATTCAACAAATAAGCCTTTATGAAATAACTATTCAATGGCCATTGCTTCTGAAGAATTGATCCTGTAGAGCAGGGGAAAATATTAGATCAAGTGTGATACATTGTGGTAGGATTTTTTTTTACAGAAAAAAAGATGAGTTTTTATGCATAAAACAGCCTTTGAAGCTCATAATCAGGAAAATAAAAAATTAAGTGGTTGCCTCCAGAGATATCACTTTTCTATTTATTCAGCAATCCTTTGAAATTATTCCTCACCAAGAATGGGAAAATATCACACCAGAGATGTAAATCTAGGATGGAGTGTGTAAGCTGAAAGATTCTTATACTCAAACATGTACTTTTTTTTACTCATAACAGAAGTGGCAACGAAGTATGTGGGGAAAAAAAGTAGAATATCTCTATTGGAGAGTAAAGTCCTAAACTATGAGACCCTCAGAGAAAGCGGAATTTTAGTCACATAAATTATTTTCTAATAATATGATTTGGGATTTACACTGTCAATAGCTTATGGGCAGTTAATTCTTCTTCCTTTTGAGTTGTAAAATCTATACATGCGTAAATAATATAATTTAAAGATTTGCCAATACTGGGAAATGTAACAATCTACTTTAATACAAAAAGGATGAATGTCTACTGCTCAAATACTAGCATAACCTGGAGATAAAATAATGGAGAAAGCAGTAGGTAGTAATTATATAACTAGAAATACTTTGAAATTCAAGAAGAAAGTCCAATAGTCAACAGTATAAGTAGATGCTTGTATTTTTTTCATATGAAATAAAGTAGGATGTTAATAGTGGATATAGTTTGGTAGTCAAAATGCAGTTAGACCCAAGGCTAGGAGATTTTTACATTTCTAGCTATATTGCCCATTGTGTCCTCAGGTCTATTGTCTCATGGCCATGAGAAGGCTGCTGTAACAGTACCAGACCTGGTACTGTTAACAGGATGTAACAGGATGTGCCAGTCACATTTTTCTTGTAACATTTAAGTTTCTGTTGCCAAATCTGGAGATAGTTTCCCTATATTTCTGAACTCAATATACAAAAATTAAGACAATTTAAAATTAGAGATGTTAGTGTTAGATGTTTAGTGTCTCCGTTTTCCCAATTTTTGTTTTGACTTTCCTGAAAACATGTAGTCAATTGAGTTTTAGAGGTGTACTTTATAGTATTGTGAGTAATAGTCAGTTGTATACCCATTAAGTAGGAGGAGGAGGATTTGAATAGAAGAAAACTTCAGAAACTAAATCGAATCTTTATTGTAACTATGTTTTGCTAACACATTCCATGTTTTCATCTATTATATTTCTTAAAATGTTCACAGACACTAACACCCATATGGCTTAATGTGGTGAGAGCATATCATCTTTTTAGATAAAGGCATACCTCTTTTACTGTGCTTTTCTTGACTGTGCTTTGCAGAATTGTTATTTCAACAAATTTCAAATTCATGACAACCCTTCCTCAAGCAAAGAATAGTGGTGCCATTTTTCCTACAGTATGTGCTCATTTCGAGTGGCTGTCACATTTTGGTAATTCTCACAACATTTCAACCTTTTTCATTAATATTATATCTACCATGTGATCTGCAATCAGTGGACTTTGATATTACTATTGTAATTGTTCTGCAGTGCTATGAACCTCACTTATGAAAAGAGAAAATATCTGACATGTGTGTTAAAACTGCCCCACTAACTGGTTGTTACCCTGACTCTCTCCCTCTCTTTGAGCACCCCTATTCCCTGAGACAAAACAATTTGGAAATTATGTCTAAACCCTAAAGTGATTAAGCTTGTTATAGCTGAGCTAGGTCCAAAGAAAGCTAGGTCCAAAGAAAGGCATGTTGTAGCTGAGCTAGGTCCAAAGCTAGGCCTCTTAGCTAGCTAAGTTGTGAATGTAAGGGCAAACTTCTAGGAGGAAAGTAAAAGTGCTAATCCAGTGAAACAAATGAATGATAAGAAATGTAAACAGACTTATTACTGAGATAGAGAAAATTTGAGTGAATCTGAAGAGAAGATGAAACCAGCCATTTCAGTCACTTAAGCCAAAGCATGATCCAGAAAAAGGCACTATCTCTCTTTAGTTCTGTGACTTTAAGTTGAAGCTTAAAGTCATTCCAAGGTTCTAGGACCCTTAAGAACTACATTAACTCACTTTGCCTGTGCTTGATTAATTGAACAAGGCCCAGATGGGAGTGCATCTCCTTACAACATGATATTTGAATAATCTAGGCCCCATATGGAGACCTACTTATTAGAGAAAGTGCCTCAACCAGCATAGCTGTTCATTCAGAAACCAGAGGGGCAATGAGAGATGAAGAAAAGACAAATTACACACATAGAGAAAAAGCTGGGGCCAGGTGGGCAGACAAGTTCTGATGAAGCATGACTGATACCAGAGCACATTTATTGCATAGGTTTCATCAAAATATTATTTGTGATAAAGTTTCAGCAAAGCAGAGAGTCTGAAGCATGCAGCAAAACTTGTGAGACATCAAGGTCATCTTATTATGCCAAGAATTCTCTGTCTCCTGGGGGATTGGCTCCTGAGCTCAAGGTTCCAACTAGCACAGTGCTCTTGGTGGGTAGCCTCCTCTGGCAGGGTGTTACCATAGCAACTGGGCCATCTTGACATGCACTTTCTCACAGGAAGTTCTCAGGCAAATGCAGCCATGGGGGAATCAGAAGTCATGGCTCAAGTCACAGCTCTTCACAAGAAAGATTCCTTTCAAAGTGCTAAAGCTCATTGGCAGTGTACATGGTCACCCAAGAGCTCTGATAGAAAAGCACAATGAGAATAGCAATATTTTTATGCCTGCTAACACAAAATTTGCTTTGCAGCCCACTGATCAAGGAATGACTTTAACTTTCAAGTCCCATTATTTAAGAAATATATTTCATGAGGCTATAAGCTGCAATAAGTAATGATTCTTCTAATAAATCTGGGGAAAGTAGTTTAAAATCCTGGCTGAAGACTGACAGCTGCTAAACCTTTCTTTTAATGGGACTACTTTATTTCAAACTATCTTTTAACTCTGTTACTGTATTTTTTTGAAGTCAGTTCTGTAATAACCTATGTGCCTCTCATTTAGCATGTTAAATTCTTATTAACATCCTGGACAATTTAATATGCTATAGAGATAAGCATAGCAAAATTCTGTAGCTGGAATTTAATTCTTCAGTAGAGAATTTAAAATGTTGAATACCTTTAAATAGCCTGTGAGATTGTTGCCACAGAATTATTCAATATAACATTGTCAGCCAAAAATAATAATTCGATAAGCAATTTTAAAAGGTTTATAAGCACCCAAGTTTGTTTCTGAACTTTCCTGTTATTGAACAGTCAGAGATTCAATTATAGCTGTCAAAAAAATCATAGCTCATCATATTCTAGTCATAATGTATTATCTCTACAAACCAAGGCCAAATGTTCATTGTATCTTATCAGCTTCATATTGATTTTTCAAAATTATTTATGTAGGTCAAAACACCTCAAAATCACGGTGTTTTTTGAGAAATTTGAAAGGCATTTTGACTTTACATTCTGTATTACATTAAAAAGTTTAAATAAGTTAAAATGATAATATATGTGTGTGTTAACTCTGTAATCATAACCATAAGCATGTTTCCCAAAAGCAGGCTAATAGAATAATTATCTTTTTTCCCCTAGATTTTTCTACTAACTTGCATTTGCTTCTTGTTTATAACTTTCATCATCTTCAGACAAGTGCTAATTGGCTTTGAAGTTTTAAGAAAAAAATACTTAGTGATGATAAATATAAAACTGGTAATAAGTAAAAAGTTGGTGATGAGTGTGAGCAGTCTACTCCACATCAAGGAAAATAATATGCCATGTAATATTGTATGAAAGATAAAATAAAACAAGGAAGAAAGAGTGAAAGAATAAAACTCAAAATAGAATTAGATAACGAGAAAATACTAACAAATACCCTATGAAATGCATCCCAACATTGGAGCATGTGTATGTAAGTGTGTGGTCCTGAATGTACACTCATGATACATTAATATGTAACCAGGTAAGTGACAGGTGTTTTTTCCAGTAATTACTTTTTATAGTTATTTTTTTTTAATTTTTGAAATCTAATATGTGGATTTTCTTTGTGATTTACTTAATTTATGCATAGTTCAATTTTCTTCTTATATAGTTTTCAGAGAAATGATCATTTTCTTTTCCTTCCAGTTTGAGAAGTTTTCTTTTTTTACTTTTGTCATTAATCCATCATAATAAAAGCAAATAATGAAAACAAACTAAAAGGTAATTAAAATAGGATTATTTACCATTGTCCCATATTTTGAGAAATATAAATTCTCAAGTTAGTTCACGAAGGATTAATAAAACTACTAATAGTATTCAAACAACAAATTCCTCAAAATATTATGAAAATCATGGCTTATGAAGAATTTAGCAAGTTTGTCACTGCTGGGTATGCAAAATGCTACAAACTTTCAGAAAGGCAAATGGCAGTATAAATCATGAGCCATAAGATTCTCCACACCAGTAACTGTACTTCTAGGAAGGTATGCTCCTAAATAATATGAAATTTAAATAACTTATAAGCCAAAATATTAATTATACTGTTAATTATTATAATTAAAAATTGGTTATGCTTAAATATTCTACATTTGGAAATGATTTAATGCATTTAATATATATAAAGGAAGAAATATTATAAGACTTCAAGAACAATCTCACTAAACTAAAAATGCTAATCCCATGGGTATGCTCAAGACTGAAAAACAAGTGACATGAAATTATATATATATACATTATAATCCAATTCTTTTATACAAATGATATAAACTTTATAATTTATGGTTAATACACAAACATACATAATGAATGAATACAATAAAATGGTATAATGACTACCCTGGAATGGGAAATTGATGTATGGATTTTATTTATGTTCCTCTTCCATGCTAGCACACATTTTGCTATTTAAGTCTTCATTAGAGTAGACAAATCTGCATCCTAACAAATACAGTGTTTTTCAGATTGACTTTTCTTTATGAAAATGAAAAAGGACACTTTAAGAATATTTTTAAAAAGTGCTTCAGAATAATTATTCAAATTTCTGAATTTAAGAAAAATATATGACTTTGAGAGTCATGCTTGTTTTTACCAAAAGAAATTTTGTTTCCCATAGAAAGTCTGAATCCTTGTTGACATCATACCATAATCTAGAAATTGCTGTGCTAAATTAACTTACAACCAGAAAGCCCAGAAAATAATCTCGTGGATAGGGACTTTCTTTCTTTCTTTCTTTCTTTCTTTCTTTCTTTCTTTCTTTCTTTCTTTCTTTCCTTCCTTCCTTCCTTCCTTCCTTCCTTCCTTCCTTCCTTCCTTCTTTCCTTCTTTCTTTCTTTCTTTCTTTCTTTCTTTCTTTCTTTCTTTCTTTCTCAATACATGACAGCAGTGGAAAGCATTACAATTCTTATTACACATATAGGGCACAATTTTTCATATCTCTGTATATTAAGTATGTTCATGCCAATTTATGCCTTTATACATGTACTTTGTTGGTTTTTTTGCATTGCAATTCTTAATTCACATATATACCACAATTTTCTGTTTCTCTGTTTGTATATAAAGTATGTTGACACCCAATTCAAATCTTCATACATGTACTTTGTGTAATGATGTCCATCACATTCCACCATCCTTGCTAATCCCCTGCTCCCTTCCTTTCCCTCCAACCCCTCTTCCCTATCTAGAATTCATCTATATGGACAGGGATTTCAAGGAATCATTCTGTTCCTTCATTGTCCCCCATACTATTATCCCAACATATAAGCCTTGTTCTTGGAATACTTTTACTTTGATTTAGTAACTCAGTAAGGACTCATGGGCATTTAGAATATGGATTCAATTGTTACTCTGAACTTCAGGGAGTGAAACAGTATTTTAATATCCATTTTTGTTTGCTCTATCAACAATATTGCCTTGCTACAACAAATTAGTCTGGTGCTTCTTTTTTCAATTGTGTGTGTGTGTCTAAATGATATTGTAACTGTGATTTTAAATTCCTAATGATGCTTTTGTATTGTCTGTCTAGTGATGGTGAGGAGGGATGTGATGGGCTCTCGGGAAGAAAGAGTGAGCCTGCTGCCAATCTGAGCACCAAGCACAGAGTACCCCATTCCCTCTGAATGTAACAGAATTTCGGGAAAACAGCCCCATTTCTCCAACCAACCAAAGTACAGATACTACTGGAGAAGGTAGAGTTTGGACCTAATTTCAATTCAAAGCTTAGCTTAATGGCAGTGATATAGAGTGAGAGAGTTTATAATGTGCTCTCTGTGAATAGCTCCTTTTGCTCCAGCTTCATATGTTTCTTCATTGTCCCTCACATTTAATTGTGGCTGACCTCTGGAGCTACTGCCACAAGTTTGGCATTTCTCTCCTTGACACATTTGGCTGGAGTTGTCTTCTTATTTATTCCATTTTCCTTCTTGCTGCAAGAGCTTTTTCCTATCCTCTGGATCTGCACTGGAAGCTCATTTCATTGCTATGAGTTATGGATTTTGTTTAACCACAGAAATGCAGTGAACTGATCTTTGACAAAGGAGACATACAAGAACCATGATGATTT
This sequence comes from Marmota marmota marmota, assembly GCF_001458135.2. Taxonomy (NCBI): domain Eukaryota; kingdom Metazoa; phylum Chordata; class Mammalia; order Rodentia; family Sciuridae; genus Marmota; species Marmota marmota. Next base: position 19,789,338 of record NW_026000211.1, on the reverse strand, counting down.
TTGTCATTGTTTTCCTCCCACATGAATGTATTCTGTCATGTATTTTTTTCTCCATTTTTAACCTGAAAAATATTACGAAGTCATTTCTTTTTACAGAGCCTTGGTTATACGCTTTCATCTGTTCATATAGCCCTACTAGGAGAAGTGAAGAGGAATGGTCCCTAATCTGTATTGTGGGTAGGGCCTCAGGAACTAGGCCATGTGAGTAGAGACTCACACATATACATTCTTCCCTTCTTTCCCAGTCTATGCCTCCCAGGAAAATTTTTTTCTTCATTTTCCTAAATCAGATTTGCCAATTTTTCTCAGGTTTGCAAGCACTGTAAGCAATATTCAATAGTTGAAAATTGTATTTTCAGTGTGTTTTCAGCCTCTAAATCACATATTGTTTTTCTCTCTCTTTCTTTTCATTTTGGATTTGGACAACCACAGAATTGTTGGTTTTAGCAGTATTATTACTCCAGATTTATGGTGTACATAATACCAAATCTGCAAATCAGTCTGTTCCAACGCAATACGTAAACCGATACATAAAATGCACTGATGGCCTAACAAACCCTGAGAGCAATAATTCTGACATAGCACTAATGAAGGCAGCTAGAGCTGTGTGCCCTTTCAAAGCAGTCAAAATTGTTCATCATCAAAAGTGAAACAGTAGATATTGTCACAATGCAAAAGCACATTCTGATTTACATACACTCTGCCATCTTCAATTATACAAATAACTGACTAAGTTAACTAATACTTCGTTTGTGTAGAAGGGCAGTCAGTCTTTAGAAAACATAAGAATTGACAGAGGTACCTTACTTTAGAACATTAAAGTTGATGATATAAAGGAGAAAAAGAAATAAACAATGTTGCATCAGTTTCTTTAATAACTAAGCAAATGAGAAAAAAAAAGAGTGTTATTTTCCTTCACCTTCTTAATTATATGCATGTAACTAATTTGCTTATTGTAGACTCAAGATATACTTCTCTGATGAATTCTTTTTCCAAATCTCTCTGTTCAAAAGTCATGGGATTTTATAACATGTAAAGTTCATTTGAGGACAAGTGTTTTTTTCATTCACTATTTAAAGCAAGACTATGAAACATGAACAAAATCTGAATTTCATTGGCTTTCTGATATTGTTTTGAAATATCTAGATAGTTTTTACATTATTATGTGGAATTGTATGATTATAAGAAATCCCATAGTGAGAATATTTGGAATTGTAATTATATGAGAATTGTGGTGAGAAAATAATTTTGCAATAATAAAAACAAAATGTTTTAAACCATGAAGTCTGCTCTTCTTCTGACATTCTCTTGAGGAGAAGGGAAGGCCTTCTTATGTGGTACACAAAATTGCTAGAATTCTCAGTTTTCTTAAAAGGATGCTAACCCTACTTACACATCAGATGTGACATATGCCTATGAATTTAAATGACATTCACAAAACAACTTCAGGGAGCTAATTCTCAGAGAATAACCCACTGTTCCACATATTATTATATCTGCTTCTCTACAAATCTAGAATAATAGAAAAATGCAATTAAAACTATTTTATTTTTACATCCTCTAAATCATTTTTACTGAACTAAACTTTGGTGTAATCGCATTGACACATATCAGAGATTATTGCTACAGCCCTGAAACATTGTTAAGAGTATTATCCAAACGGTCCTATTAAATATTTGTGTAAACTATAGCACTTATTTAGATTGGATGGCAAGAAAATTTTCTGCAGACTTTTAGTACTGAAATAAGAATTTAGTAACAATACTTAATCCTGTGAAATAGTTTGAATTTATTTTCTTATATTGTGAGTTCATTAGCTGTCAGTTTTTCTTATTCTCATTTGATCCTTGTTATCTTAGAACCAAGATTAAGTCTATACTTTTCTCTGGAAAAGTACAGCCATTATTATAAAATGTGTAGATTTTGTCTTCTTTTCTGACTAATCTGTTGTCCTCATAATTGTTCTACCTTTTCCTTTGTCTCATTTTAAATTGTGAATCCTGGTGTGGATGACACTAGTTATGGTAATAAACTAGAGTAATAAATAGCACAATGTGTGAAATGCACAGAAGTTTAATGTCATATTGACATAAGCCATCTCAAACAGATGTTTCTGGTGGACTGAGCCTGCCTCTCTGGGAAGCTCAGTTATTCTGGTTGTTATTTCTTACTTAGCCAACAAAGACTTTGCCATCTTCACTATATGTCTTTCAATGAAACAGGGCCCATATTTATTTCATTTAATAGAGGAAAAACATGGAGAAATACACATAGAAGTTTCTTATGAGCCAGGCCTGGAAGGTATTCCCAACACATTTGTTAACATCTCCTAACAAAATCTTGGTGGCATGGTTATATCTGACTGCATAGGTAGCTGATATATGTAGTCTAATTACAAGACCCCAAAGAATCCAATGTTAATTTGCTAAACATTCAGTAGTATATATTACATAAGTATCACATGTAGTCAGGTCCCAATCCTAGTTTGACAGGTAAAGTAAGTTTAAGCAGAAGACGAATGCTATTAAAACATCCTTAAAACACTGAATGCTCTTTATTCAGATTAAGTAAATGCATCTTCATTTTGGAAAAGAAAAAAATAACCAAACTACATTAAGGTTATTGCATAATATTTACATTTTGTGAACCAGATTTTTTTAGATTTAATATTGAATTTGTTAATTCATCTATACAAAATGTTACTGGAGTGTCAGCCTAATCTTTTATTAGCACTGTAATCTTGTTGCGATGATTTATATATCATTTTAGAGAACAAGTCAAATGAAGATAAAAACCTTTTTAATGTAGTGTCAACAGGAAGGCAAGCATGTTTCATAGATTCAGTTTTACACATGAACTACAGATATACCATACAAGTCTCAACAATGGTTTATGCGAAATTTTACATGAAAGTATTCTTGTGATGGAAACAACATATAGCTATTAATAGGTTTTCATATATATAGAAACATTTTCAACCACAGCCTTGAAATGGCCATTCATTTCCTTCTTCTATTATTCTTTCTGAGATAAAGATACTACCAGAGAAAAGCAAACTGACACACAGTGAGATCATTAACACTGTTTTAATTGTTCCCAAGAAATAATTATTTCCTCAAAAATAATTAAAGCATATGTTACTTAGAGTCTCACTTATAAATTAAGAAAGGATTCATAAAAAAGCTTATATATATATATATATATATATATACATATATATATATACATACACACATATATAGAATTTTATATATATACATATACATACATGCTAGTGGATATATATGCATATATTTACAGAAGGAGTCTTAAATCATTGAACAAAGAAAATCAGTTACACAGATATTAAGATTAAGCCACAGAAATATTCACCATTTATATCAAGGCAATTTTTATTTCAAAGGAGTTCATAACCCTTCATCTCTCTGTCAATGTATGGACCAAATCCCTCCACTCAAAATTTATTATAGAGAGGTCACTCTATTGATATGTGGAGAACATCCTGAGGGGTGTGTAGCAAGAAATGAATTAGACAAACAAGAAAAACTTGGGTGATAATGGAATAAGTGATGAAAACTAACAGGATTATACTCTATTCAGAAGACAAAATAACATAAGAATAGGAGTAGAGTTCAGTAGGACTCTACAGTCTTTTGACCTCAGCAATCCCATCCAGAGGATGGAGATGACATCAACTGAAACTGATTTGCTGACCAATAACTCAGGATGAGATGTGTTACAGCAGAGATGCCTATTGATATCCACGTTTTGGGTAGGTCAATGTATGCAGAAGCTTAGAATTATCCGTTATCAGCTTCGAGGTATATGTTCAGGAAGCAGCAGATGTTAGAAGATGTACTTAGTGATTACTTAGTAAGTGTAGAAGTCTACCCACAGAAACCTGAGTATCTCCCTGTTTGAGGGTCAGGTAGCAAAAGAGGATTCAGCAAAAGAGAGAAAAAGGAAAGCTAGAGATGTTGGAAGCAATGTAAAGAAAGAAATTTCAAGAGAGAAGCACTGACCCCCCAGTTTCTTTCAATTTCCTTTTGAATATCTATTGGTTTCTAATTGGGATAACTTTCTAGGGTGCCGTAACATTGTACCACAAACTGAGTGCTTCAAATAACAGAAACATTATATCATGAAGGACAAATAACAGAAAATTCTGTCTCACAGTTTTGCAAGTTAGAAAGACCAAGATTGGGCTTAAGTGCGACTCCTTCTGAAGTTCTGAGGGAGAATCAGCTCTGTGCCTTTCTCCTTGGTTCTAGTGGGTTGCTGGCATCCCTTGACTTGTAGCTGCATTACTTGCTTTCATCTACAATGGAGCTAACCTGGGGGTGTGTCTGTGCCCAGATTTCCCCCTTTTATGAGGACACCAACCATACTGAATCAAGGGGCACCCTACTCCAGCATGACCTTATTTCATTATACCCATAAAAACCTTATTTCCAGATAACATTCTGATACGCTAGAGGCTTTCAACATAAGAATTTTGGTGGAATTTAATTAAACCCAAAAGCCTACTTTTGTGTGTAATAGTTTTGGAGTCGCTGGTTTGGACATAATTAGTAGGTGCAAAACTTGCGGAATGTGGTATAATTTTTTCCTTCATATTATGATATATATGTGTGTGTGTGTGTGTGTGTGTGTGTGTGTGTGTATACAATTAAATAAATATACAGATAGTGGTATTGTAGTTTTTATTAATTGAAAATAAATTGATTTGGGCATTTTAACAAAACCTCCAAATATTTTTAGTTTTAATTTAAATCAAAGTTGTCCCAATTGAGATACATTGAAATTTCTTTGATAATCAAACGACCAGACATTGATAGTATAGAATGTTATCGAATTTCTTCTCTTTCTTTCTTTCTTCCTTTTTTTTGGCTAATAAAATAAAACTGTCATTAGTCATAATTATCAATATATTCTTTGTAACTAAGGGGTTTTATATTTGTAGTATTGAAAGTCACATTCTAGAAGGACACAAACGAATACCAAAGGTCAAAAAGAGAAATTGATATTTATACAAATATCTAGAAATAGCATTTTGAAGTGAATCCGTGACTTATCAGAATCTTTCCCTTACAAATCTAGTTCATTCACAATAAAACAAGAATCCAATAAAGAATGAATCTAGCTAATGAAGACCCTATTTGACTTGAATAATTTAAACCAATCTGTTCCTTTGAAGTTATATTTAACTCAAATTGTCATTTTATTAATTTTTTAAAAAAACTATATTTTAAAAAATGTATTCATTATAATGGTATATAACAGTGAGATTCATTATGCCATATTTGTACAGCTACCTAATATAATTTGACCAACCTTATTCCTATTACCTTTCCACTTTCCTTTTCCCCCATCCTCCCTTACCACCCACTTGCTCTATTCTACTCATCTCCCTTATATTATTATTATATATTTTTATTTATTTTAATTACTGCTTTATAGTTGCATTTGCAAACTCCTTCAAATTTGTAAAACTTTTCAAAATTATGACATAGTTCACCATAGAAAATATTGTATATTTTTAGTCTTGCTCTCGTTAAATCCAGAAATTGGTAAATAATTTTGGTTATATCATGTATGAAATGAAAGGAGGTAAGATAATAACATAACTTGGTGTTGGTGGGTTTAATAAAACAAATTTAGCTTTCTAATTCTATTAAGGACCCAAGTGACCTCATTGAAGACGAAGAGTGACATCTTGTGGCTAAAAACCATACTTCATTTGAATACTTTTGAGTTTGTTTCCAAGACACATAAGAGGTCATAGCTTTACTGAACAAATACATAACAGCAGATTTAAAAGTTGTGACTATATAATAAAATTGATATAAAGAAATTTAAAATAAAGGTACCATTTGCATACTAATAGAAACAGAACTAAAAATAAAACTGATTAAGATAGCTCTAGTTTCCTTTTCTTTTAAAGCTATTATTTAATGTGATTTAAAACTAATCACTTAAAATTAAGTAGTGAAAGCATACAACAGAAAAGAGTATCTTGCTTTTAATAACATTGTTCAATATGATTGTGTAAAACAAACTGACAGCCCAATTTCCTCCGGTAGCTTTGATTCAGGTAATAGACATTTAGCACAGTGCTCCCATTTGAAACAAATAACTGTGTAATTCTGTCCTAAATACATATAAGGCCATCATATTCGCTCAAAATACTATAAGATAAAAGATAAATTAAGCCTTTTAGTTCTTTCATGATCTTATGAATTTCTCAGCTTGGATTTAAAGCTTTTTTATATGCTAAAGCATTATTTAGAAAACCTATTAAAATCATTTTCTATAGGAAGTATTAGAAAACAATAAGAAGTTTCAAAAATGGTATTTTGTAGAATGAAGTAGCTGGTCATTAAGTGAGGATCACATAGACTTTCCCATGTGTATGTGTACCCCATGTTAGTCTTCTGATAATCATATGAGCTCTTCCTAGGTCCATGGACTGAATAACAAAATCCCTTCACCTTTTTTCTGTCTGAATTATTGTCTCAGACCATTTTATCTATGACTTTATTATAAACTACTTTTTAAAAAATAAACATAATAAAATAAAGGAGGATATAAGCAACTAACGTTGGCCCCTCTGGAAAACTTGCTGCTGGAAGGTACTGTTATAAGTGTTTTACATGACTTAGATATTTTTTTTTCCCTCAAAAGACTATAAGTGGTAAATAATATCCCCATTGTACAAATAACAAAACTGAGGCAGAGATTATGTCTTTCTCACAACCTTGCAGAGCTACTAAGTGGCAGCGCTGGGATTCAAGCTCAGGCAAATGTCTAAAGATTGCCACTCTAATTCAAGAGTAGAGAGAAATGCCATTGGTTCCCCATGGGGAGACAAATAAAAGAGAGAGCAATTGTAGCTCAATCAGGAGGACTCAGAAAAGCTACTCAGCATCCCTGCAGTGTTCTCAATTACTCCAGGGATTCAATGAGATTTCTTTTAAAGCATTTTTCAGGAGACCACTACCCAGTGACTAGTAAATTCTTATGTGAGGGGGAAATAGTGTAGTTAAATCAGATCTATCCTTATATATTTCAGTTAGTCTCCTAGAAAACAACTATGTTTTGATTTCCTCGACATCATGATCACTTAACAAATAAGTAGCTTCCTCTTCAAAAGAAAAAACAGAGTGCCTACTACCTTCTAAGTTTTTTGCCCCACCTAGGATATCTTTCATTGTGCTAAGGCATGTTAGTAAATGACAATTTTTTTTCCTAAGGAACTTTTATTTAGATTTCTTGATTTTTAAAAACAAATGTAATACAGCTAACATCTGAAGGAGTTATAAATCCCAATGTACAGCTTGGGGGAATTTAGGTTTATCTGAACAGTGGGGGCAGAAAAATGGAAAGCATAAAGTTAAAAATTGAAATTAGCTAGGTGTGGTGGCACACACCTGTAATCCCAGAGGCTCAGGAGGCTGAGTCAGGAGGATAATGAGTTCAAAGCCAACCTCCGCCAAAGTGAGGTGTTAAGCAACTCAATGAAACCCTGTCTCTAAATAAAATATAAAATAGGGTTGGGGATATGGCTCAGTGGTGGAGTGCCCCTGATTTAAATTCCTGGTATCCTCTCCAAAAAAATTAAAATTAAAGTCTTTTCCAAAATTTTTAAGCAAAAGCATGTATAATTTAGTATTTAATGGGATTAAATACCTTATAGGAATTTGAAATTGAGTAAACTAGAATTTTTCACAGCAGAGTAGACAATTCTAATTCCATTTACCTGCTGGGTAAGAAAATTACATTTGTTCATCTCGATCTCCAGAGCACTGACACAAAATGGATCTTGTTTGTAGTAATTAGAGTTGAGAGAAACGGCATTCAATGGCTGGGCAAACCTGCAATAAAAGTTCAGATGCTAAGTGCTACCTAGAGAATTGGTTTTAAATTCCTGATTTAAATGTAAAGACTGCCTACCAGCATAATATTTACAATGCTAAATACCTGTCACCTTCTATGAAGATACAGGTAAATGCCAATGGTTGAAAAGAGAAATCATTAATTATTCAAATCTCTAGAGATGACATTTGAAATAAATTCTTGATTTCTGTTTGATTTGTTACAATCCCTCCCTTCCAACTCTAGTTCAATCACAACAAAACAAGGCTCCAATAAAAAAAAATGAATCTAATTACTTAAGGCCCTCTTTGACTTGAATAGTTCAAATCAATCTGTTCCTTTGAAGTTATATTTAATTTCTACACTTGCCATATTATTAAATTTTTAAAAATCTTCAAAATTTAGAAACTTTTTTTTAAAGCAGTGGCATAGATTACCACAGAAGAATATGCGTGGAATTAAGAACATAATGTGACACCTAGTGATTGTCCAGTAATTGCTGATGTTTTTGTTAGCATTAAAGATATAATTTAATAGAGTATATACCATAGTAATTTATAATTGAACATATGTTATAAAAAGAAATAAAGAAAAAAATCATGTTTAAATGTCCTTATAACCTAAGTTTCCTTGGAAATTCAATTAACTAATATTTACACCAACATAGATTAAAGATTCCAGAAATAAAAGAGAAATCATCCCCCACAGTGGTCATATTGCCTAAATCATATTGCATAAATAAGAAAACAATGAGGTCTTCCCTTTTAAATCCAATAGATGTAGATCTTTCCAGACACAGATGGGGAATATCCTGACATTCAGCTAGCAAGTTATCTTAGTATGATAGAAGACTAAGAATGGAATTTCTCACAGTAATTTTCCATTCAAGCTTGTAAATTAATATTTGACGCCAGTGTGTGTGTGTGGTATCTGTCTAGACATACAGTATTCTGATAAAAAAATAAATCAATAAAATTCATTCCCTACTGTTACTTTGCTATAATTCTCTCTTCTTAAAATTTCATATTTTTAGAATTGTCACTTGCATTTTACATACTAATCCTCATGAATTGAAGAAGCACAAGAATACCATAATAGATTATTAAGAAAATGATGCTAAGTAAATGAATTACAGTGTTGGGTTTTGATATGTTTGGGGCTTTTCCCCATTATTGTTTGATTCTCACATACGGTCTGCTTTCTTTGAACCCTATTAAAGTGAATCTGACTAGCCAAGAAGAGTAGAATGGCATGTCATTTTGAGAAAAGGCAGCTTTAGCGTTATTGTCTAAGATAAATATATTTAAATTAATGTGACAGCTTCTGCACCTCTAATATGATAACCTCTAAGATGGAGGTTATCATGCATTATGGACCCAATGGAATTTTGAAGGTCCTTTAAGTGAAAATAGAAAAAGAAGAGACTTAGAAGGAAATAAGTCATGGCAGAAGGTCAGAATGATGCCTTGTGAGAAAAATATGGCCTGCCATTTCTAGCTTAGAAAATATAAGAAGGGAGGGAGGTACATAAGCCTAGAACTGTGGGGTTCTCCAGGCTCTGGAAAAGGTAAGGAAATAAACTCTTTCCTTGAGCCATCAAAAGAAAAATAGAGTTGGTAGCACCATGATTTTAGCCCATTGAGACCCATGTTGGACATCCAACTTATAAAACTCTAAAATTTTATATTTGTGTTGCTATTAAGTCACTAATTTGCAGTCATTTTTTATTACCACAATAGAAACCAACATAAGTATTAAATGGAAGGTTTTGTTATTGCTGAAGTAAGGCCTATAGATAGGGAGATTTAATCCAGTTCATCCAAGATCTTTGGTGAATATTTATTTATAATTAGGATTAGCTAAAACATAGGATGACCAGTTAAACATAAATCTCAGATAAATAATGAAATGTTTAGTATAAGCACATACAGTATTTGGCACATGCTATTACTAAAAATTATTCATTGTATCCTACACAAAATTTACTGAGTTGCTTGTATTTTATTTGTCAAATCTGGCAACCCTACTTTTAATTCATATATCCAGAAAGTGCCAGGAATTACTTCTGCTTAGTGGAATTGCTCCCTGCTAACTATGCTGAAACTCACTTCTTAATTATGCCTAGACTGTAGCTGAGGTCTAATTTATCATGCACTGCCTGACTTTCTCTGTGATGATATGACTGCCTGGTTTTCATCTCTGGCCATGCTATTATTGTCATGAATTACAAATAAGGGACACTAGTTTTTGCTAAATGTGACAGTACTATAATCATGTGGAACCTCATCTGCGTTGTCCTCTTTGGATTTCACCCAATTTTCTCTTCTCCCCTTGCCAAAATACCATGCTGACTATCCAAGCACTACTTAGAGAGCAATATTCGGGCTCTGACCTTAGTCATAAATGTGCTCCCTCTGCTTGTTTTAAATAATCTCATTTCCACAGCAGCTGTTGATTCTGCTCTGCTGCACTGTTCAGTAGCTTGTGCAGTAATGCCATTAAATTGGAACAAATTAGCATGCCTTTTCCCACAGCACTCTCATCTGGCTGTTAACTTATAAAAATCATGACTCAGGAATACTACATATTTGATAGTCTAGTGTTTTCCAAAAAAATTACATAGTCTCTTTAAATCAGCTCCTATATTGCTAAGTAGTAGGTAATGTTAAAACACTTTTTCTGTAAGTTAGAAAGCATATTATGGTACATGTCTACCTAGTGCAAATTGACAAGTTTCTCTTCTCATAATGTAGAACTTATTAATTAGCAGCACTAAAAAATGACAAAATCATAGAATTTGCAGGGAAATGGATGGCACTAGAGCAGAAAATGCTTAGTGAAGCTAGCCAATCCCTAAAAAACAAATACCAAATGTCTTCTTTGATATAATGAGAGCAACTAAGAACAGGGCAGGGAGGAAGAGCAGGAAGAAAAGATTAACATTAAACAGATACATGAGGTGGGATGGAAAGGGAGAGAAAAGGGAAATTGCATGGTAATGGAGGGAGACCCTCATTGTTATACAAAATTACATATAAGAAGTTGTGAGGGGAATGGGAAAATAAACAAGGAGAGATATGAATTACAGTGGATGGGGTAGAGAGAGAAGATGGGAGGGGAGGGAGGGGGGATGGTAGAGGATAGGAAAGGTAGCAGAATACAACAGTTACTAATAGGGCATTATGTAAAAATGTGGATGTGTAACCGATGTGATTCTGCAATCTGTATTTGGGGTAAAATTGGGAGTTCATAACCAACTTGAATCTAATGTATGAAATATGGTATGTCAAGAGCTTTATAATGTTTTGAACAACCAATAAAAAAATTAAAAAAAAAGAATAACCTGTTTTTCATTCAGCATAATACAATGAAGAAGGTAAGATGGAGAGTTTAGACAAGACTTGGGGGTATAATTAACCTTTTATCTTCTCTTTAAAATACTTGCAGTTTATTCTAGGAATAGTTTATTCTTCAGTCAGCCTTTTATGTGTAACAAAATCATTTTATAACTGTGCATGATCTCCAATTACAAAAAAAAAATCCATTTCGGTTCATTAAATTTCTGAATTATGTAAGTTTTTTTTGCCATTTTAGAAGTTCAGGAGAGATTCTAAATAAAAGTAGATAAAATTTTCATTCAATGCAATTATAATATTTTCCTATGCTGTCTTTAAGTACCACTAGGTAGTGTATTTATAATTCTTATTATCTTTCCCTAGTAATAGAAGTTCCGGTAATATTATAAAAAATAAGTATCTTGAAACATAGAACTTTCTAAATACTACTTTATAGGTGGAAAAATCAAGGCTTCAATAAGGTTAAAAAAAAGCTAAAGATGTGGGAAATAATAAGTTGAGATACCAGATAAATGTGCATATTGTAAAGCAAGAAAAGAATAATAAAAGGTTGAGAAATGAAAGTAAAAAAAATTTCAATACCTCAGAGATAAGCACTTGCATACAATGTCTTATAATATTGGTTATATGCTTCCTAGAAACCAAATGACATTTGTGCATTTTTAAAGATTCAGTTGAACTAATTACTCAGGAGAAACACAGATATTATTAGTACTAATAATGGACACATAATCTTCCTTGGGTTCTTCATAAAGATGACACGATGCAACATAAGCAGGAATATCTTACAAATTCCAGACAAGAACCAGATCAAAAACTCAGGTCTCCTGATTTTCCACCAGTCTTTGTAGAATTGTTGGTGTCTGATTCTTCCAGAAGCCTGTAAGTTCTCTAAAAGATCTGTTCCTTCCACCCATCAAGCAAGATGACATGTTTCTTCCATGAATGCCAATTCTTTCTGATCATAACATAAGGTAACTTTTGATTATTTGTGATTTTTAATTTTTAATGTTTAAACTGAAATCTCCATGAAGATGTGTTCCAAGTATGCAATATAACATATACATAGGCCAGTGAGTTTTGATGAATATGGTCCTAGCTTTAACAAAGATGAAAAGAGTATGCCAGTCTCAGTTCCCTGCACTGGTGCATATGAAAAGTCACTGCAATTTTTCAAATGTATTCATCAGGTTTTGGTAAATATTCCATTTCTAGAAAAGAAATGAAGCTGAATGGTAGCATGCAAGCTTTGGTGAACCAGCTTAAATCTTTAGCTTCCTCAAAGCAACCTTGGAAAGATATCCTGTACTGCATATGATTATCATTAGCCCATATGTCTAAGTATGAGTTGAATAGAGTAAGAAGACAATTCATTCAAAAATTCAAATAAAATACTCATCTGCATTATCTTGTTCAAAAAATTTAAGTGCAAAAATTAAATATTTCAAAGAACTAGATTCCTTCCAGGGCCAATTTACTAGTTGAAATTAAAATTTAGTATTACATATAACCCAGGATTTTTCTTCATTTTTTCATGTAACTTTTTTCATTCTGCTTTGTACCAGTTTGTCTACATTCATATACAGAGTAAAAAATAAGTAGCATTCTTGATCACTCTTTTTAATGTAATATATGAGTATATAAAATACGTAATTTTAAATAGTAAATTAAAAGAGACTTGATAGGGAAGGCATAATATAAACATAGGCTTGCAGAAAGATAAGTAAATATGCAAAAATATACTCATAAAGAGACAGATCCCAGGACCAGGTCTTCAACTGGATGGGGAAGGAGAGGGGGATCCTAATTTGTCTTAGGAGGTAACTCCATCCTAAATTGAGGAACATTTGAATTGCCACAGTTCATTTTCTCTTCTCTTGAAATCTGGCTTTTGTTTTTACTAAACTAATGAAACTGTTCTTGAAAAGATGTTTCATTTTTTTTCTGTGTCTGTGATTTATTAGATTATTTGAGCTATCTTTATAGCCCAGAATACAACAATAGAACTGTAAATTTCAAAAATTAGAAGCATAACAAGGAAATTTCTCTTTTCTTTTCATATAAGTTTTGTGTCCTTAAATATATGTATGAATACTATGGCTAATAAATTCAACAAGGGTACCAAATGTATGTCATACAAAAAATAATGAATGATGATATGTGCAATCTTATAAATACTTTAGGAGATCTGTGATATTCATACTTTAAAGATTCATGATAAGGGATAAACTAGTCACCAAAGGATACATTTGCTTGTCTGTCTGTTTTAAGGAATGTTGCCTTTAATTACATAAGCAGATATTTATATCTTAACGATAATTATGATTTATTAATTCTGACATTAATTAAGCAACTGAAAAAGAAATACTGTCACTCCTACAGATGTCACCACAAGAAAACATTAACTCATGGCTCTAGCTCTCTAAGTTGTCACAAGTTTTTAAAAGCAAAATGTATAAGACTAGCACTGTGAATTCAGTGGATTAAAATCAGGCAATTTTTCAAAGACACATTCATTAGTAACATGATTAACTAAGCCATATATATCACGGACAACAGTGCATTTCAAAAATTCTTTTAAAAATTTTTATTTGAATATAGAATATATTCTATGTGAATATAGGCCCAAACTGGTGATATTCTGTCATTAATAATGAAATGAATATTTTATTAAGATGTAGTCCAATTTCCTACCTGAGAGTTAAAATGCTTACTTTCTGTTGTGAAATCTACCATCTTAAATGGTGACAGTGGACAGAGAAAAGTATAGCCTTTATTAATACTTTTGAAGAAAAAAAAGCTCTTAAGTAATTTCTACAATTCAACATTCCTTAATTATCTATAAAACCAGACTTGTCAAAATTTACAAAAGGTTTATTTTCATGATGATCAATGTGTTATGTTTTTGTAACTTGTTCCTCTGATGGTGGTGAAGAGTATTTACCAAACTGTATTGTTTATATTGGATATTAAGGTAGGACTGGAAGAGCCATAGTTTTTCAGTGATTACCAATTTTACCCACCCATCTAGTTATTTGCTTACCTGCATTCCCATCAACATTTACTCTGCTGTCCTGTCAGCTCTGGTTCATGGAGACCTTTAACCATTTACCCTGAAGAACTCTGTTACCTACATCATTCTCAATCACATACTTTTTTCTGAAACATGCAAATTCTCTGTCAGTCTCTACCTGCTAGGTGATATTTACAGAATAAGTTGACAATATTGGTAAGACAGTATAATTTTTTCAAAATGGCACTATAAAATTTTCTATAATGTTTTCACCTGGACATTGACCCTGCTTTACTTTCTCAGAATATCTTGTCATACCTTTTGAAGCACTGATATAACTATAAACACCTGGCAGGTTCAGGTAGCATCCTTTCCTTCTGTATTCATACATAGAAATCATGTGTAAAATGAGTATCTAAAATTCAGAACATGTCACAGTTCCAAAGAAAGAAATTTCCCTGCATATCAAAATGAGGAAAAAGAGAATGTTAATTTTGAAAGCTGGAATGTATCATTAGGTTACATGCACATTAGAGATGGCTGTCTTTCCATTGAATTGATCCTTTTAATATTATGACATGTTCTTGTTTTTGTTTAGTACAACTTTTTGCTTTAAAATTTACCTTGATACTTAAATAGTCACACCACTTTTATTTGTGTGGTATTTTTTGTTTGATTATTTGCTTCTGTTTTGTCTGTGCCCTTAAATTCAAAATGTTTTTAAAAATAGCATATAGTTGAGTTTTACTCTTCTTTGCAAAATAACTGAATACATGCTACTTTGCTTTAGTTTATGTTTTATTTATATTCAATGTTATTACTGATAGAATTGGAGTTATGTCTGTATCTCCTCTGTTTTCTCTTTGTCCCATATGTTCTTTTTTCTTTTAACCCCTTTCTTAATTTCTTTTGAATTCACCAAGTATTTTTTGTTATCCATTTTACATCTTCCAATGGCTACTTTATTACAATTTTCATGTTATTATTTGGGTGATTACACATTCATGACTTACCTAGTTCAGCCTTAAATTAGAATTGTATCACTTTCCATAAAAAAAAATCTTACCACAGTTTAACTTCATTTATCACCATTCCTTTTTCCCATTGTTGTTATATATTTTACTTTGACATGTTAGAAAACAACAAGCATATTTTTAGCACAAAAATTAATGTTATTTTAAGTGGCTACTGTTTATTTTTTTGTCTTTTCCCATATATTTGCCCTTAGAGGTATTCTTCATTTCTAAGACTTGTAGTTCTATTTAGTGTCATTTTCCTTCTAACTAAATAATTTAGCATTTTTATAATGCAATTCCAGTGGAAACAATTTCTCAGCTTGTGTTTGTCCGGTGGGGGGGGACCTTCATTTTACCCTTATTTTCTTTCTTTCTTTCTTTTTTTTTTTTAGAGAGAGAGAGAGAGAGAGAGAGAGAGAGAGATTTTTTAATATTTATTTTTCAGTTTTCGGCGGACACAACATCTTTGTTTGTATGTGGTGCTGAGGATCGAACCCAGGCCACAGGCATGCCAGGCGAGAAGCGTGCTACCGCTTGAGCCACATCCCCAGCCCCATTTTACCCTTATTTTCTAATGACATTTTTCTTAGTGAAGAACTGTAAGATTGATCATTTTTCCAAAAACAATGTTATTGTTTTCTGATTACATTGTTTCTGTGCAAAGGGAACTGACAGTATTATTTTTGCTTTTTTGATATGCTTCACATCCCAACTCTGGTGGACTTAAATTTTTGTTTGTTTTGCAGCAGTTTGCAAAAATTAGTTGTTTTCTTTGTTTTTATCCTGCTAAGAGTAAGCTAAAATTCTTCATCTGTATTTTGTATCTCTCATCATTTTGGGAAAATTCATGCCACTTGTCTTTTCAATATTTTTCTGTCCCATTTTCTTTCTGTTCTATTGTCAATGCAATTATACAAAATACTTGGTAATACTTTAAAAAAAGACAAAAAAATTGTTACCAATTTTGTTTAATGGATTTAACAGTCAATTTAAAAAAATAGGTTCTCTTTTATCTTGTGTAGTATCTTACAATATAGTTTAGATTATAAAACATTTCTGTACATGAAAAATATCATTTAATGGTACCATATATTTACAAATTTTGAACCCAACATCTCTCAAGACTGTTAGGAATAGCATTGCTACAAAGATTGAAATGCAATCCTGCAGTGGGTACAATTCTTTCATGGACTAATGCAAAATAGATGTCTTTACTGCCTAATTTTTTAAAATCTTAAGTGAATAACCCACTCAATGTCCTGGTTGGCCACACAACCATATGGCAGTTGACTTTATCACTGTGACATAGCCACTTTCCTTGTTTTGTTCCCCCCCCCCCACCTACTCATTCTACAAGCTTGACTTCCCTATCTGGGACAGCAGCTTTATTTTCATGATTTCAAAACATTCAACAAGGTCACCTTCATCTGCATCTCTGCAGTGAATTCATTAATTATTTGCTTCAGAATCTATTTACTATTATCATTTTATTATTAGAAATAGTAGTAACTTTTTCTTTTTCCAAACTTGTTATTCTCTGGTTTCAATGACCTCAGACTTTCAATCTGTCTTTCTCCATCAAAATTCATGTTTAGGAAAATGAAACCTCACACATTTACATTTTATATTAACATTACTCATACTCTTACCATTATGGTGTAAACCAGCAGTTCTTAAACTTTTTTTGTTTTGAAGATTTTTTTTTTATTTTTTTTGCATGTAGGGGGTGAATATGAGAAATTGAACTCAGGAGCATTTGACCACTGAGCCACATCCCCAGTCTTATTTTGGATTTTATTTAGAGACAGGGTCTCACTGAGTTGCTTAGCGCCTCACTGAAATTGGTTTTGAACCTGTGATCCTCCTGCTTCAGCCTCCAGAATAACTAGGATTACAGGTGTGTGTCACTGCACCTGACTGAAGACTCTCAGAACTCCTAAAAATATTGAGGACCCCAAAGAGCTTTTGTTTATGTGCGTTAAATCTACTGGCACTATCTGAGAAATTAAAGCTGAGAAATATGTTTAAAATACTGTTTATTTGTTCATTTAAATACTAATTATAAACTTATTGCAGGTTAACTAATGAAATACTTCTGTGAACAAGTGTTTTCCATTATACCTGGAAAACTCTGGAGAAAATGGGAATTTAAAAAGGCGAAAAGAATCTTAAAGTTTTTATGAAAATTGTTTTGACCTTGTAGACTCCTGAAAGAGTCTTTCTGACCTGTCACAGGTCCCAAGAGAGACAGTTTGAAAATTACTAATGTAGATACCATGATATTGCAAGAGTGGAAGGTATTTAATTAAATATGCACTCTAATGCCCTCATTTTATAATGAAAAACTAGAAGAGTTGAGAAACTTGTACAAGTGCTCTCAGCTACTTTTTTTTGCAGAAGTAGAACAATGACCCAGATCTGCTTTTCCTCCAGCTTTCTTTATAGAAAGTAAACTGAATATTCTTGGCAATGAGGATTACACTAATTAGACAGAGGCATAGAACATTACTTATGGAAACTCAGGCATCAGTTAATAGATTGGTAAGTATTTTAGAAGAAGCAGGCCTTTTCAGAATCCCCCAAACCATACCAATTAGAAGATTCCACATTTTGTCTATGCCAAATCCGTGTCCAGTAATAATAGGCCTCGTCTTCTATTGTTAAACAGGCACAATGACATTTGAAAAAAAAATAACAACAATGAAAACAACAAAAAGTCTCTTTATTGTCTATTACCAAACACAGCAAACATCCAATAGGGATATGGGATTTCCTCCATATTGGTGGTAACACCTGCAGAGGAAACTTAACTTGATCAGCTGTTATTGGTACAACAATGGGTAATCAAAGGAGGTTTGCATTGTCCAAGGTAAGGGCTGTTTTACCTTAGATAATGCCTCAGTAGGGGTCAAGAATATGGCAAAGCACTAGGAACAGAAGTATCCCCAACCCGAGAGGTAAAAGCATCATTGGGCATCTTCACTGAATGGGCACAAATGTTACAATGCACCTCTCTTGTTAACTTAACCTGATTAGATACCAGTAAAGATCTGCATTTAGGAGTCGGAATGTTTGATTTTGAATCTGAAGCCTATAGTTCACAAAATAAATGATTAGAGAAATTTTAAGTAAATAGCAAACTCGTCATTTCACTTGTACTGTAAAAACTATGATAGTTTCTTCCTAGTTATTTCTTGACAATAGTTTGCAACTACTTCAAATGAGTGACACACTTTAAGATGAAAAATTATTCTGAAATATAATACATACACATTTTCTGTTGAAGTATTTTCCACCCAGAAAATTACTGGTTTAAGGCTTTTGTTTAAATTTTATTCTAGAAGTATAATGTTAACTTGAAAAAAATACTGATAAGTTAACTTATACTTCTTCAGTAATATATTATTGGTGAAAATCTCCTTTATAAATTACAGAAGATTAGAAGTTATTTCACAAATGAATAACAAGGAGTTATAACACTGGAACATAAGGCATTTTAGGACTTTTTCTGTAGCATTTGAATTTGTTAAATTGTTTATTAACTTTTCATGTTGATTGCGAAATTTTAAGGCATTTTAAAATTTCATATAAAAATAAAATTGGGTTACTTTTCTATTTCTAAGGAAGTTAAAATTTGTCTTCTTATTGTTACCACTTGCTTGTCTATAGCAAAATGGATATAAGATAAATAAAACCAGGCAATTATAAGAGAAGAATTGCAAAGAATTAATAAACAGATGAAAAAAAGTTCCATCTTCATATATTTATCAGAAAAAAATGAAAATTTAATCCATAATTAGATGCAATGTTACTTCTGAGACATTGGCAAAAAGTAATAACTCTGATAATTCAGCATGTAGAAAATTATCTGGAGAAATGATAATTTTTATCTTACTATTGGGAATTTTAATGAATGAATTAGCAAGGAAACTTGTATAATCTCACAATTTAATGACAGAAGAATATGCATCTAAGGGTTACCACTTTACATGTGCACTTTAACATTCATTGTAACATTGTTCATAAGAGAAATATTTGAAAACCTAAACCCTTATTTTTAAGAATAGATAAATGTGTCATAATACACTTATATATAACATAATACAATATGTATATAGTACACTTATGACAATGGTGTATTATGTGCTAATTAATAGCATAAATCAAAGCTGCATAACAATCTGGGTAAATCTATTTAAGTTTAGTTACATAAAGTTACATATTAACATGGTTCTATCTTTAAATCAGTGTTGAAAGAAAAGAGCAGGCAAAAATCATACAATAAAATAATGTAATGTGCTAAAATACATAAACGTGTTAGCATCTAATTTATTAAAATATATATAATAATGATGCAATTTTATTCATGATAGCAGTTAATTCTGAAGAAGGAAAGAGGTGTGAAGTGTTAATCTTCATCCTAATGAAGTCCTTCTAGGCATAGAGACAGGCTAAATTCAATCAGCAATATTTAATTTCTTAAAAATAAGGAATATAGTATATTATGCTTTGACAAATCTGGATGACGGGATAAGGTTTGTTTAATATGTTAATATATCCTCAGCTGAGAAGATTTTTATATTTTGATTGAATCACCTGCAGCTGGAGTGGAAACAGGTAGAGGCAATCTGACAGTCTCCTACATTTCAGAGGGTGGTAATTTCTCCACAGTTGATACATCAAGTTGACCAGCATCACCTTCAGGAAAATGTCAGTTTTAACTTCAGTGAGTCCAAGTCAGAAAGTTAGGACACCATTTGGAAACGTTCGTTTAAGAATGGCAGCCAGGAAAGAATTCAGGATCTGATCCAAATTGTAGTTGAAGAAAAATCTTAGCCAGGGGTGATGGCTCAGTCCTGTAGTTTGAGACTAGCCTGAGCAAATTAGACCCTGTATCAAAATGAGAAGAAGAAGAAGAAGGAAGGAAGGAAGGAAGGAAGGAAGGAAGAAAGGAAGGAAGGGAGAGAGGGAAGGAGGGAGGGAGGGAGGGAGGAGCAGAGAGAGAAAAAAAGCTGAAAAACAATTATTACGATCACAGTAAGTCCAATTATTTGTAGAGGAAGGTAACTCTCATTAAATGCATGTGATTATTTTCATAAGGTGCCTCAAGAAGTGATTGATCATATAAGCTCATTTAAAATGTGTTTTGTTGGAGCTTTTAATAAGGATTCTCAGATTAGAGGTTTCTAAAAGCCTCTTAATGCTAGGAAGACAAATCAGGACTCACCATTGACTGTGCCTGTGATAGCTGGACACTTGTGATGGCTTCCTCTCTCCTCAAGATTCCCTAAATCTGGTGTCCTGAGCCTGTTAGGAAAATAATCTATATTTTCTGCAAGTCTTGTAAACTGTATGAGAACTGTGTAGACAAGGTTTTAGGCCATTTTCCAGGGGTGTCTATTAGCTTCATAAAGTCTGTACTCTTCTTTAAAGCATATTTGGAATATCTGAGAATACAACACCAGTCAAAGCATTTCAATTTCCCATTGTATCCTTTTACAAAGTTCTCAGATCCTTATTAAGTTTAAATAAATGATTATATTGCCATACTCACACGTGCTTTCAAAATTCTTGGGGCAGAGGACCAGGAAAAATAAATGTTTTAATTCTGGATATAGGAAGCATAATTTACTAAATTGCTACAAGCTAAAAATAGTCCATATTTTTTTTTTAAAAAGCATGTTTTTTACTATGGAAAAATATAAAAAGAATCACCAATATTTTAGATAAAAAAATCATAATTCTCATTAATTCATTTCCACATAATTTATTTTCTTTTGCTTTGTTCAATGCTTGGTCAGCAATTTACAAGTCCAGTCTTTAAGTTCTGGAATTTTCTAGTTATATGGTCTCAAAGTTATGAGAAATCTATATTTAAGAGTGGACTGGGGATAGAGCTCAGTTGGTAGAGTGCTTGCCTTGCATGTACAAGGCCCTGGATTCAATCCCCAGCACCGCAAAAAATAAAATAAAATAAAATAAATAAAAAATTAAAAGAAAATACTAGTCAGAGTTCTTATTATATCCTTTATGTGAAACTCCTTGAAGATAAAACACTTTATAGGATCTATAGGATCATAGTTGCTTGCAAATACCTTCTAGAAAAAGCATGAGAATGGAACAATTTTGTATAAAAGGAAAGACTTAAAATAGTCATAGCTAGATTTGATAGGAGTTCACTATAGCCAGCAATTGACAAGGACAATTTTTTTTTTCTGTGGCATAGAACAATTTAACATAACCAGAATGATAACTGATAACATAACCAATGTCAGATTTATAGAAATCCCATACAATTCTGGAACACATTAGTGGCACATTCACATGAATATAAGTCTAAGAAAACTTGTCAAATATGTCAAAGGTTTAAAACACTTCATCAAAATAGGATCACAGGTCACTGCAAAAACAGTCATCCATTTACCCAGAGAGAAAATTAAAAGAGCAAACACAGGAAACCATTCAGCAGTAATAAAACAAAGCAAAATAAAATTAAAACCCAGCTTTTCCATAAGAAGGAACTCAACTCTCCCAAGTAACAAAACAGTATGAGACAGAGTCTGCCTTTACTTCTCATTTTAATTTTTTTTTATTTACTCAGAAGGTGAGCAAAAGTCCTTTATTATTTTCTGTCAATATCACACAAAATCTAGTTTAAAAGAGAAAACTCAATTCTACTTTTTCATCAGTCTGCTTTAGATATTAAGGCTCAAATATAAATGTATTTAATTTTTATTTATCCATGAAAGATTTTCTCTTATTCTCCTTCTTTTGCCCAACATTCTTCATCTATTGATTTTTATCTATAAATTCTTTCCTTTATTACTTCATTTGAAAGCGATCTTTAAATGGCAAAGTAAGCAACACCACTTTTCCTTAAACACAAATCATGCCTTTATGCCTTATCACCTCTATCAAAACAATCCTCATTTCCCTGCTTTGCCCACATCTCTGCCCACTTATCTATAGCAGTTTAACCAATACATTAACTGGATTTGAATTTTTAGCAGCTGGAAACCAATATTCTACAGATTTGATCATTTCTAGAAATATATATCTCCCTTTAGAATAATAGGACATATTTACTAACAGACCTAAATATATTTTGTCTTTTTCTATAATGTAAGAAGCCATAAGTAAGTATACTTGAACCCATGTATAGCAATGAGTATCTTAATATTTTATCCTGCTTGAAAATGACCTAGCTATTTAATGAATCCGTATCTTTAATTTAACTGAGTAAAATTCTGAGGGTATAGCTACCACAGAGATTAGAGAAACATTTCACATTTTAAAAGAAAATATCATTAAAAAGTACATTTATAAACTTTTATTCCATATATATATATATATACTTGAGTTACTCATTCTTAGGTCAAACTCCGTCTGATTTTTCTTCTAGGATTTTCATGATCAGGTTCTACTTTTAGGTACCTAAATCAATTTGAACTGATTTTTGTATGTGGTGTAAAATAAGATTCCAATTTCATTCTTTTTGGTGTGGATATCCAATTTTCCTAGTACCTTTTACTGAGGACACAGTCCTTTCCCCCAGCATGTCTTCTTGGTGTCCTTGTTGAAAACTAGTTGACTATACATGCTTGGGCTTATTCCTGAGCTCTACTTTGTTCCATTGGTCTATGTGTACATTTTTATGTAGTCACATACTGTTTTGATTACTATTGCTTTATAATACAATTATAATACAATTATAATTATAATACAATTCAAAATCAGGAAGTTTGATGTCTTCAAAGTTTTTTTTTTAAATCAAGTTTGCTTTTAATTATATGGGGGTCTTAAAATCTAATAAGAAGATTTTTAAAAGTTACACAACTCTCAAGACGCCTAGGTAAGAATTTACCAAGAATCTCCAGGTAAAATTAAGTTGAAATAGTCTCTCCCAAAGACTTTGATAATATTTAGGAAAAGTTTGGCCATATGGTTTAGCAAACCTACCATGAGTTCATTCAAATTATCAAGATTTCCCATCTGTGAGCCTCAGTTCAAAAATCAGTTTGATCTTCTCTTTTGGGGCTGTATTCCAAAACCAACTTCAAGTGTAGGAGCAGAGTGTATGTGAAAGAGAAAGAGCAGAATTGGGAAGGAGGAGCAGGTACTGTTTGGAGAGTTCTGCATGTCCCTCCTACAGGTGCTCTCTGATGGCCCCTTAGGCCCATCTCAAATTTCCAAGCAGGCCTCTGAAACAATCCTTACAGCTTATCACGACTTAAACTAGGGAAGTAAGCTCTTTACTACCCATGGAAACTACAATCTGTCTCTATTCTTTCTTTTTTTCTTTTTTTCCCTATCATATGTATGGGTTTCTAACAACTTACTTGACAGAACTCATGAATAAGAGCACCAAATGGATTATTTTACATGTCTTTTGACACAGAACCATTGTCTGAGTAGTCTACTTGAGGAATGAATGTGAACTATGCAAGGAAGAAAGTCTATGCTTAGGAAGATCCTTGCAAACCCATTAAATTGATAACTTTGGAGAGAGATCAAGGGCAGAATACATAATTAGGGGGGTCAAGAATACATTCAATATAATCTGATTTTCTTAATAAGGAGGAAGGAAAGAAGAAAAAAAATGAAGGGAAAGAAGGAAGGAAAGAGAAATTAAGCTAAAAATGAACCTGACAGAAAAGCTACATATACAATATATATCCTTAAAAATGTCAACTGTTTAATGTAATGGGAAAATGCTAAACACACAGAGCAAAACGGTAAGGAGAACTGTTATTCTGCAGTTAATTTCATACCCCAGTACCTCCCTTTTCCCTCCATTTCTCCACCACTCAGTTCCCTTCCTCTATTTTGATGGCTAAAATGTCAAAATTTAGTGCACAATAAATTTATTTCAGATTACAAAAAGTCTAAAGTCCAGGAGGTGGCAAAAGCTGGTTACAAACTCATTAGCCTACACAATGGGAAAAGGAAAAAAAAAAAAAAAGAAGAACGGAAGAAAAGATTTTTTTTTCAGAATTTTGCAAAATGTATAATGCAATTGATCATAAAAATGTCTCACTGAAGTTTTACATTTTTTCTAAATATCATCAGGGTTATATATAGGTAATCATAATAGAATAAATAAATAAGATATATCTGTGCATATGTGCATTTGCACTTGGAAGCATGCAACATATAGACAGTATAGGGCATTGTTAAATGTAACAATGGCTTCTGACAGCCACTAGATGTCAGCATCTGATAGTTTTCTGAATAGACTTAAGTCTTCCTTTTTCTTTCTGCGACAGACTTTCTGTTCAGCCATTTTCTCTGCATGTTAAAAAAAAAAAGATTAAGAAATTGTATGCTGTTTAAAGTAATCATATCACAGATAAGAGGATCATTTGTTGTAACTATTTTTCCAATCCTGATTTAATATTATGTTAAGCAGAGTTATGAATAAAAATATCAGTATGTGTGTGTGTGCAATGTGTATTATGCATGCATAAACATGTACACACATATATACATACATACAATGCAAATCACCAAGAAATGAGAAGGAACTGCTTAAAACATATTTTGACCTCTTCAACCCCTCAAGAAGTGTTTCCTTCCTCTTTTCCCGAGTAGTTCATATATTGCTTCATGGAAAAGAATAAAAACTTCTAAAGTTTTCTTTCCTGTTCTTCCTCTATTGTGAATTTGATCCTTCCTACCTGTTGTGTGGATATTTTTGACACTTTCAGATCTCTGCAGATCTATTATTTCTTTGAGGGCTAGAAGAGTACCTTTTCCATCCTGTGTTCATGCTAAAATCAGTAAATTTATGAATGAATTAGTGTCTGAAATAAGTAATCATAAATAAATAATATTTAAAGTAAGTCTTGTCATTTAAGGTTGGCCATGAATTTTTAAAAGGTTGTGCCAGAAAATCCATATCATTAAATTTCATCAGTCTACAGATACTTAGTGTGTTCAAGCAACAAAATTGCAGTTCTATTTGCTCTCATATCACTTTCCTCCAGAACCTGATTTTGGAGAGGGAGAGAGACAGAAGTTGATGAGGAGGGATAGAGATTCAGTCTTCAGCCCAATCATGATGTATACAATTAAATGAGACCTACCAATGCCTTCTGCCTGCAGTTAACAATGAAATACACAGTGCATATGTGTGTAAAGGGCACAGATGGAACTGGGGACTGTCACCATAAAGATCCTCAAGATTAGTTATGCAATGATTTCCTGCTGTGAACTGGCTACATTTCCGGTACATTTATCTTTCAGGTCTTTAGTGTGAGATCATTCTTTCAATCCAGTTCTAAAATAAATACTCTGGGAAATTGTAACTACCGACTGGGACTGTAAAATCTATTCACTTAACAAAAATCTATTCATCCCAACTCTCTCTGAGGCACTGTGCCAGGTTCTGTGGGGGGGGATACAAAGATGTATTCAAAACAGTTCCTGTTCCAAGAGCTTAAAATGAATCATCCAAATAAATCACAACACTTTATAGACTTAATGTTCCATAATTTATTAGTATTCGAAACTCATATAGCACAATTAGTAATAGGATATTGAATCATCTTGCAAAAAAATTCTTTCTGGTACGTTTGACATACAGAGATATCAAGTCTCATCAGCTGACTTTTTTAATACATATAAAATAATTGAAATTCTTAGAAGAAACAGTTTGCTCCAGGCTATAAAGTGAGCTGAGATTACATAACCATTTTCACCAGGATGCTATGGGTATTCTTCTTTCCTAACTCCTCTAAAATCTTGATTGAAAACGATTTGTCAAACAATGGGTGTGACACTCAATGTGAATTCATGAGTATGTTTTCCTTCAGCGCACTGTGAACATGCTAAAGCCACAGGATGACTCTGTGTCCAAAACTAGTTAGTGGAGGAGACTTTATTTCAGCTCATCTTAGAAGAATATGTAGGATTTATTTCTCCTCTTACTTCAACTCCATTAAATTGAAGCATTTCTCCCATTTTAGCTACTTCCTGTCTTGACTTTTTAGTAAATCTATTAAAGAGATGATGAGGCAGGAGATCAGATGTAACCATGTGCACCTGGACATCTTATCCCTCTTGCTGGTGAATGGAATGCTGACAGGAGCAGATCTGTCACTCAGGCAGAGGAAACAGATGGGGTGAGAATATTTCTATGTACAGACTGCTCTGAGGAGCTGTGCAGAGAACATATTCAACAGACATCTCACTCTCAATCTGTCTTCACATTGTATTTATGGTTTTGTGAAAATGTCTAGTTTCTTTAACTGGATGTTGAGTTGAATTACCTCATAAACTTTCATCCTCATCAAACAATAGCTCTTTGTGCAACCTGAGGCAGGGGGAAAAATCACAGACTTCTAGAATGTGAAAATCTTAACAGCAGAACTTTGCAACTTGAACGTTATTTTTAATTTTTGCATACTCTGGAGCATGATATTGAAAACATGTTGAATAAGACTGACCAGTAATATAATGAAAGTGTGCATTCATGTATATTATATACCCAATATTAATAAAAATTTAAGCAAAATAAAACTTTAGAAAAATAATGTTATAAATTTGAAGATAAGTACCAAAACTACCCAATTATTTACTGAGTGCAAATAACCAACTACATTGAGCAGGAATTCATTTGAACACGGAAGGGCATGTGACACCATTTATTTTACCCATGTGGTTCAAAAACTCTCAGAAAATTGAAAGAACTGATATTAATAGGAAAATAGATGTATTTGTAGAAAAACATCTTCGACATGTATAAGTAATATGGTTTCTTAAAGTAAAAACATTTCAAAGAAATATTTTAACTCACTGACCTCCAGTTTCATATAGGGCCCCCCACAGAAGTAGGGCATAGCAATTCAGAAGAATAAGTCTCAATTTGCCAGATAAAATGAGTGACTACCACAAGTTTATATCATAGATGGACTTTCCCAGAAAGCAAAATAAGCAAACATAACAAAAATTATTTTCAAAGCAACTATATTACAGAATTATAAAAATAACTATATTATTTTTATAATTTGCACATAATGATGGGAGTCCTTTGTCTAAAGGAAAATGTAGGGAATGAGATATAGAAAGGAAAATATGAAATCACACCTGTCTTCATTGTTGCTGTTCTGTTCCTTTTTTCCAGGTGATTGCGTAGCCGCTGGCTGTGACAGGAAGGAAGAATGGAGGAAAAGCACTAGAGCATGTCTAATAGTGGCTGTGGAATGTACTGTATCCCCCCAAATTTATGTGTTGAAGCCCTAACCTCCCAAGTGACTATATTAGAGGTAGGCTGTTAAGGAGGTAATTAAGGTTACATGAAATCATAAAGATGCAACTCTAATTCTACAGAACTGGTGTCTTTATCTGAAGAGGAAGAGACACCTGAACTCTCTTTCTGCCACTGAGGAGTCAGTAAGAAGGGGACCATCTTCATACCCAGGAAGAGCACCCACATGAGAATCCAACTATGCTAACATCCTGATCTCAACTTCCCATCTCCAGAATTACGAGAAAGTAAATTTCTGTAGTTTAAGTGACTTAGTCTGTGGTATTTTGTCATGGCAGCTGAAGTAAACACAACTTATATGTGTTGGTCAGCTTTTGGTGGCTGTGACCAAACTCCTGACAAGAACAACTTAAAGAAGGTTTTAGAGGTCTCAGTACATGATTGGCCTCCTTCTCCTCCTGTTCTGGGTCCACGGTGTGGTAGAAAGTGATGGTGCAAAAAGTTACTCAGCTCATGGCAGCCAGGAAGAAGTGGGGGAGAAGAGAGAAGGGAGAAGAGATAAGTGAGAAAAAGAGGAGACAGGGTGAAGATATAGCCCAAAGAGCACACCTTCAGTTACCTTTCCCCTCCAGCCATAACTACCTGCCTAGTAGTTACAGACTAATAGTCCAATCAAATTATTAATCCATCAAATGGATCAATCAAATGGATTAATCAAATGGATTAATCCATTCATGAGGTTCAGCCTACATGTTCAATTATTGCACAAAAGCCCCAACTCTGACCTTGATGCACCTGGCACCACAATTTGAACACATATGAGTTTGGGGTGACATTCCAGATTGATATCATAACATTCTTCCCCTGGCCTCTAAATGCTCATGCCTATCTCATGATGCAAAATGCATCCAGTCTGTCTCCAAGACTCCTTGTAGTTTTAACAGTTTCAGCCTTGCTCAAATTCAAGTATTCTTTGAGACTCAAGGTGAATTATTAGTTATTAGATCCTGTAAAAAATATATTTTAAAACTTACTTACTTCTAATAAACAATGGTACAGAATAAACATTCCCATTCCAAAAGGGAATAACAGGGGCACATAAAGAAAGAACAGAAACAATGAAATACAGAAACACCACAAGGCAAACAATAAGCCTATAACTCCATATCTGGCATCCAAGTCACTTGTTTATAGGTTGTTGGCCCTAAAGGGCTTGGGAAGCCCTGCCCCTTTGGCCTTGCCAATTGTAGCCCACATGGCCTCTAACTTGGCCTGACTCTGATGGCTTCCTGCAGCTTTCCTCAGCAGACATTTCACATTCCTGGCATTTTTTAATTTCTGTGGCCTCCATTGCAGCTTCAATTTCCTTTTTAAGTCTTCATACATTGCCCTTTCAGGGGCTGCCTATATGAATTCCAACCCTGCCACACATTCCCTGGGTTCCCCGACCTTCCTTTGAAATCTCAGTGGAAATATCCATGATACTGTACCCTCAGCATTTTGCATTCCTACAAAATCAGCATTGTGTGGATGACACCAAGCTCAAGTAATAGCTGGGCTCCATTAGTCCAGGGCTGCAGCAGTCTTGGAGTGCCTGGCCAGCTGAGCATAGTGAAATGAATCGTGGGGAAACAACTTTCTAGGCACCCCCCGTGTAAACAGGGTATCCCCATGGTTTCTTTTTAAAGTCTTTTTTTCCCCTAATTATTTTAATTGGTGCATCACAATTGTATATAACATGGGTTTGTTGTTATGCATTTGTACGTGCACTCAACACAATATAATTTGTCCAATATCATTCCCGGTATTTTCCCTTTCCCTGTCTTCCCTCCCCTAGTCCCTTTCCTCTTCTCTACTGACGTGCTGATCTCCCTTAGATTTTTTCATAAGACAGACGCCCACCCCCACTTTTCCTTTTCTTTTTTTCTCTAGCTACCACCTAAAAGAGAAAACATACAACTCTTAACTTTCTGAGTTTGGCTTATTTTGCCCAACAAATGTTCTCATGCTCCATCCGTTTTCCTGCAAATAAAGTAATTTAATTTTCCTTTATGGTTAAATAAAACTCCATTGTGCATTGTGGGTATGTGTGTATGTGTGTGTATTACATTTTCTTTATCCTGCATCCATTGAAAGACATTAAGACTATTTCCATAGGTTGACTGTTGTGGTTGTGGTGCTATAAACATGGGTATGCCTGTATCACTATAATATGCTGATCTTGATCTTTAGGATAAATACCAAGTTTTGGTATAACTGAGTAATATGGTGGTTTTGTTCCTAGTCTTTTAAGAAAACTCCATAATGGTTTCCACGTTGGTTGTACAAATAATGTACAGTCTCCCCAACAGTGTAAACTTCTTCCTTTTTCTCCACATACATTCCAACATTTATTGTTTATATGCATAATGACTGCCATTCTAACTTGAGTGAGATGAGTGAGATGAAATCTCAGTGTAGTTTTGATTTACATTTTCCTAATTCTTAAGGACATTAAACATTTTCTCATGTATTTGTCAGTCATTGGTATTTTTTCATTTGAGAATTGTCTGTCTAATTCATTTGACATTTATCAATTAGGGTATTATTATTATTATTTTCTGGTGCCAAGTTTTGGGGGTTCTTTATATATTTGTTGGAGTGCTGTTTTCTTTTAGGAGTTGCATAGTTTTTGGTCTAATTCCTAGGTCTTTAATTCATTTTTAGTTGACTTTTGTGCATGGGGAGAGATATAGGATCTAGTCTCATTCTTCAACATATGGATAATCATTTTTCCCAGCACCATTTGTTTAAAAGGCTGTCTTTTCTCCGGTGTATGTTTCTGGTACCTTTGTCAAGGATTAAAAGGCAATATTTGTATGGATTTGTCTCTGTAAATTTGAAGTCAGTTAATGTGATGCCTCCAGCAATTCTTTTCTTCTTTTTGTTTGCCATTGGTATTTTTTAAGAATACAGCATGATGAATTTTTACTTACATAATATCTATATAACTACCACCTATATAAGGATATAGAACATCCAATGCTCAGTTGGTATCATCATGCTACTTCTGAATTGATAATGCCCTAAAGTAACCACAATTCCATTTTCTAAATTCTTAGTCTAGTTTTCATTAATTTTGAAATACATATAAATGTCATTGGTATTTTGATAGGGATTGCATTGAATCTGTATATTGCTTTTGGTAGTATGGCCATTTTAACAACATTTGTTCTGCCTACCCATGAACATGGGAGGTCTTTCTATTTCCTGTGTCTTTTTTAATTTCTTTCTTTAATGTTCTATCGTTTTCATTGTGGAGATATTTCATCTCCTGGATAAGATTCAGTTCAAGATTTCTTTTAGGCTATTGTGAATTGGGTTGTTTTCCCATTTCTTTCTCAGAAGATCTATTATTGGTATATAGGAAATTTATAGTTCTTTGTAGATTTAGTAACCTGCTACTTTGCTAAATTTGCTTATTAGTTCTAGAAGTCTTCTGCTAGAGCTTTTTGGATCTTCCAAGTATAGAATCATATCTGTAAAGAGTGATAATTTGACATCTTCCCTCCTTAATTTTATTTCCTTCTCTTGCCTAATTGCTCAACTGGATTTCTAGTACTATATTGGACAGGATTGGCAAATGTGGACATACTTGTCTTGTTCCAATTTTTCAAGAAAATGCTTTCAGGTTTTTTTCCCCCATTCACTATGATGTTGGCTTTGGGTTTGTCATATATAACCTTTGTGATATCAAGGTAAGTTTCTTCTCTCCCTAGTTTCTTTAGTGTTTTGATCATGAATGAGTGCTGAATTTTATTGAAGCCTTTCTCTTCATCCATCAAGATGATTATGTGATTTTTGTTCTTAATTCTATTTAAGTGATAAATTACATTCATTGGTTTTTATAAATTAAGTCATCCTTGCATTCATGGGATAACGCTGACTTTGTCACCATGTGTAATCTTGTTAATATATTGTTAAAATGATGTACTAATAATTTATCAAGGGTTTTTGCAACAATCAATAATATTGGTCTGTAGTTTCTTTCCTTGATATGTCCTAATCTGGTTTTGGTATGAGGGGGATATTGAATATGGAATAAATTTGGAAGTATTCTATTTCTTTCTATTTCATAGATAATCTAAGGAGCATTGGCATTTGATCTTCTTTAAATGTCTGGTAGAATTCACCTGAGAATCCTTCTGATCTTTGACTTTCCTTTTTTGTAAGGCTTTATTACTGCTTATATCTCATTGTTAAAGCAAAGACTGTTGAAGGAGACTTCACTTTTGCAAAATTGAGCCTAAAATTTCTATTCTATCTATAACTACTTAGATTCTCTTCAGTGAAAGCATAATCTTTTCAGTAATTACACCTTCCTTGGCCCCAATTTTATATACATTTCATTGGTCTAACTGCAATTTATTTTCAAATTTTCTGCTCTGCTTTTTGCTTCCAATTCTCACACTAAACCTGGATAAAATTGGGAAGCAATATTTGTGCCATGGCTTGAATGTCGTGCTGCCTTAAAATTTTCTCCACCAAATTAATTAGTTCATCACTTTTATAGTCAGTCTCACAGAAAGTTTTAAGACATAGACAAAATGCAGACACGTTCTTTGCATGGCCTCTAATGTAACATCCATGGCCTCTAATACAATTCCCATTAGATTTCTCACTTACAGCTGAAACTTCTTGAGCACAGACTCTACTGTCTACATTCCTATCAGCTTTGTGATCTCAGTTACCACCAGAATCATTCATTAAACTCTGTTGATTACATTGAAGGTTTCCATCCTACATCTCCAAATTTAACCAAACTTCTCCCACAAATCTGTTCCAAAGTTTTGTGAACTACATCCTCAGGTGTAGTCACACCAATAATTCATTTCTCAGTATCTATTTATGTGTTAGTTTTTAATGGCTGTGAACAAATATGTGACAAGAACAACTTAAAGAGGCCAAATTTATATTGGACCATGATATCAGAGTTCTCAGCCCATGGTTAGTTGACTCCACTGCTCTGGGCCTGAGGTAAGACATTACATGTTGGTGGAAGGGCATGGTGCAGGAAAGCTAATCAGCTTATGGCAGCCAGGAATCATACAGAGAGAATAAGGGACCAGATATATTCCCTAAGTATATGTCCCCAGTGACCTCTTACTTCAGCAACGTCCACCTTCCTACAGTTTCTATGTAATAGTCCATTCAAATTATTGATGAGGTGACAGCTAACATAATCCAATCATTGCCTAAAATTCCCAACTCTGAACCTTTTTGTATTAGGAACCATTCCTTGAACACACGTTTTGAGGGATATTCCAGATCCAAATCATAACAGTACATTTACCCAGAATCTGTGAATGTGATCTTATTTGAAAATAAACTCTTGACAAATGTAATTAAGAATCTCAAGAGGAAATCACTCTGGATTAGATTGTGACCTAAGCCAAATAGCATGTGTTCTTAGATATCAAAAATAGAAGACACAGAGGAGATGATAATAGAAGATAGAGACAGAGACCGCAGTAATGGTTGTGCAAACCAAGGAACACTGGAAGGTATCAGAAAGAAATGTAATGAATTCTCTGGTGTCTCCAAAAATCACTCAGCTGATACCTTGCATTGAGACTTCTGTGGTCTCCAGAACTATGACAAAATAAATTTCTGTTTTAAACTCTCAAGTTTGGGACAACATGTTACATCAGCCTTAAGAAACTAATACATTTAAGTACCCATTCTATAAGCAAGCCATTATAAGCAAAGCATTACTGCACATATTTACACAATGACCAAAGTAGGAATGAATGAAATATTCTGGTATTCTTTATAATCAATTATTATTTTATCTCTGTCCTGCAAACAATAATTTATTTATGTCACTATAGAATCTTTTATGAATGAGATCATGGAGTATGTAGTTTTTGTGATTAGCCTCTTTCACTTATATAATGGTTTTCAGATTCATTGATATTATTTCCTGTATTAAGAATTTGTTCTTGGGGCTGAGGCTGTAGCTCAGTGGAAAAGCGCTTGCCTCACATGCGTGAGGCACTGAGTTTGATCCTCAGCACCACATAAAAATAAAGAAAGATACTGTGTGTTCATCTACAACTAAAAAATATACATAAAATTTTTTTTAAAAAAGAATTTGTACTTTATAATCCAAAGTAGTATTCCATTGAATGTATATAACTATAGTAGTTTCTCCATTCATCACTTAATGGGCATATTTGTTATTTCTAATTTTGGGCAATAATGAAAAATGGCCGTTGGCATTTATTTTAATATATTTGTGTAAAATTTTTTTATTTTGTTTTTTTTTCTAGAATTTTTATAGTTTTAATTCCTACATTTAAGTGTATGAATTTTTTTATGATACCAAGGATTGAACCACCCAAGGATAGTTAATCACTTAGCCACATCCCCAAGCCCTTTTCTGTATTTTATTTAGAGACAGTGTCTTGCTGAGATGCTAAGTCTGGCTTTAAACTCACAATTCTCCTCCCTCAGCTTCCTAAGCATCTGGGATTACAAGCATGTGCCATGACACCTGGTGTAGAGCATGATGAATTTTTAACTAATTGAGCTAATTTGGGGGTATATGTGAAGTAAGAGTTAAGGTTTTTTAAAATTTTGAAATTTTTATATTTTTAAGATAGTCAATTATAATAATAAATTTGTTCAGAGGATTATACTTTCCTCATTGAATTACATTAACATATTTGTCAAAAATCAAATGATGTATAAATAATGATGCATCATTGGGCTTTATATTGTTTCATTTACTTATATACTGGAAATTGTTTTAGCTTAATTAAGGAAGCTATACAGTAAATCATGAAATCAGGTAGTGTAAGATTTTATTTTTTTTCTTTCATAAAGGTCAAAAAGTCATTTGATGTTTCATTTAAATTTTAGAATCAACATGTCAATTTCTAAGAAAAGAATGTTAAGATTTTGAGTGAGATTGTACAAATAGTTTATGAAGGTTGATATTTAAGAGTATGGAGTTTTTCTAATCATGAAGATATAACTCTTTCTTTAAATTTTTAAAAATATCTCTCAGCAATCTTTGTAGTTTTCTGTGTAGAAACTTTGATTCATTTTTAAAATTTATACCTAGTATTATAAGTTTTTTATTGCTATCACATAAATTTTATTTCAATTTTATAATTTCTTATTATTTATTCCTAGTATATATAAATTCAATTGTTTTTTTTTCTATATTTACCTTGAATCTTATAATCCTACTAAATAATTATTGATCCCATTAGTTTATGGGATGTTTAATTTTATGTGCCAACTTGACTGTGCCAAAATAATGGCAAGATATTTGGTCTAATAATCTTCTAGATGTTTCTGTAAGGGTGTTTCTATTTGTTTCTATTTAAATAAGTAGATGGAGTAAAGATTATTCAATCAAATGAAGGTTTGAATAGGACAAACATACTGACCTCTTTCTCCATAAAAAGAGAATTCTTCCTGCCCGTTGCTGAAGGCCTTTTAGCTGGAATCATTCTAAATGGAGAAAAATTGAAAACATTCCCGCTAAAAACTGGAACAAGACAGGGACATCCTCATTCACCACTTCTATTCATCATCATTCTTGAAACTCTAGCCACAGCAATTAGACAAAAGAAATAAATTAAAGGAATACAAATAGATAAGAACTCAATCTATCACTGTTTGCTGATAACATGCTCCTATATCTAGAAGATCCAAAAATCCCACCAGAAAACTTCTAGAACTAATAAATGAATTCAGCAAAATAGCAGGATATAAAATCAACACCCATAAATCAAATGCATTCCTCAGTGATGAATCCACTGAAAGAGAAATTAGGAAAACTATTCCATTCACAATAGCTTAAACAAATCAACCCTGGGAATCAATCCAACAATATGGAGGAAAGACCTCTACAATGAAAATTACAGAACACTAAAGAAAGATCTCCCATGCTTCTGGATGAGCAGAATTAGTATTGTCAAAATGGGCATACTACCAAAAGCATTATACAGATTTAATGCAATTCCTATTAAAATCCCAATGACATTCTTTATAGAAATAGAAAAAACAATTATGAAGTTTATATGGAAAAATAAGAGACCCAGAATAGCCAAAGCAATCCTTAGCAAGAAAAGTGAAGCAGGAGGCATCATAATACCAGATCTTAAACTATACTGCAGGGCTCTAGTAACAAAAATGGCATGATATTCACACCAAAATAGATTTGTAGACCAATGGTACAGAATAGAGGACACAGAGACAAACTCACATAAATAAGGTTATCTCATACTAGACAAGGATGCCAAAAACATTCCCTGATGAAATGATAGCCTATTCAACAAATGGTGCTGGCAAAACTGGAAATCCATATGTAACAAAATGAAATTAAACCTCTATCTCACACCCTGCACAAAAATCAACTCAAAATGGATCAAAGACTTAGGCACTAGAACAGAGATCCTGCACCTAATAGAAGAAAAAATCTTTATCATATCAGCCTAAGATCTGACTTCCTTAACAAGACTCCTAAAGCACAATAAGTAAAATCAAGAATCAATAAATGGGATGGAATCAAATTAAAAAGCTTCTACTCAGCAAAGGAAACAACCAATAATGTGAGGAGTGAGCTACAGTTTGGGAGAAAATCTTTTACACATGCACCTCTGATAAAGCATTAATTTCTAGGATATATAAAGAACTCAAAAAATTTAACACCCAAAAAACAAATAACCCAACCAATAAATGGGCTAAGGAACTAAACAGACACTTCACAAAGGAAAAAATACAATTGATCAACAAATATATAAAAAATGTTCAACATCTCTAGCAATTAGAGAAATGCAAGATTTTATTTCACTCCTGTCAGAATGGCAATCATCAGGAATGGATACAATATAAAGAATAGTAGTTAGCAAATGTTAGTGGAAAAGAGATGTAGGCAGATAATAGAGGATTCTTAGGGTTGTATGATACTATAATGGTGGATAACATGTCACCATACACTTGTATGACATGTTGTCCACCTGGGTTTCCTAGGAGGTTTGCTATTGGAACACTGTAGTGCAAAGAGAACACTATGCTACAGAGGTATTGTGCAAACTATAGAAAGACCACACCAAGCCCAGATTTCTGGCAATCCCTGTAAGAAAGACAGACTGTGAGTAAATATGCTCAAACCCTTAAAACCAGCCACACCTCCCATTGAAGGCTACCAGATAAATTTTGGTCAACATGACATGAAGCAGAAGTTGCCTAGCCAAAATCTACCTGAATTCCTGACCTTTACATTTGTTAGAAATGATAAAATTGACTTTAAGTCACTAAATTAGAGAAACTTGTTTTATACCAATATGCAACCCAAACAGATTGTTCATTTAGTGATAGAGGAGTTTCCAGTTCTATTCTAATATATAAAATTTCCAAAGGGGAAGCACAGTAGCATATCTCTGAGGGAATCAATGCAGATGGTATCTAATTATAAAAAGAAAATGAAATGACATTTGTTGAAGGATGCTTCTGCTTGATAACAATTTCTTGGGAATTTATATGTTCCTCTAGCTAAGGGGGGGACATTAAAACAGAACTAAATCCTTCTCAGTGACTTTGTGTCAGTATGGAAGAGGGATGCCTTCCTTGGTTAAGGGTCAGAGATCTCCTTAAGATTCACTCCAGTAAAATCTACCTTCAATATCTCATTGCACTCTTACATTAGTCTTTGAGTTATTCTTAACATAGATTTGAAAGTTTTACTGAGATTCTGATGAGAAAATGTGGTATTCAAATGTACACCTTGGCCTTCCCAGAATATTTAAACATTAGGTTCACTGTATTTAATTCTTCCTATAAATGACAAGTGCTTTTATCCAGAATATTTCTGGTTCCTATTTTGATTTACACATTGACAACTAGTCGTCTTCATTGGAAACAACAGTAAAAATTTCTATTTTTCATTTCATGGTACTTCCATTTTGAGTTTTGTTTGATGGCAGACAACCTTTTAAAAAAATGATAACTTTTTTCCTTATTTGCAGAATTTTCTTTTACTTTAGGGTTCTAATATTTACTAATACTCAAGACTATAGGTTTTTGTAACACTCAGATTCTCTAGGAAAAAAAATGCTCTAGGTATGTTCTAATATGCTACTCCTATAGCTCACGGAGGGAAAGTGGCTTAGATCTCATAATATTAGCAGCCTTGGTTAGTGGATTATAAAATAAAAAGCAAAGAAATAAATGGGAAATTTTCTACTCACAGGGGATACAAAGTTGACTATTTCATAAAAAATTGTAGTTAAAACGTTAATGCAATATTCCCGATCAAGACTATTGCTAGCAAAATCGCACCTGGTAAATAATTTGGTTATAAAAACACAATCATGTAGGGAGCTTTAAAAACACCAATGCCAGAGGCGGAAAGATGGCAGTATAAAGGCATCAATTCCCTAGTGACTGTGGCAGGAACCAAGAAAAGCAGACAGAAAGCTGTACAATAAGAGGGGTGAATGATTGAGAATCAGGGAGGACTTTACTGTAATCTAATACTGGACACTCAAAGCAGATTGGGGACTTAGGATATCTTGTGTAATAAAATAAGGGGGATAAATCTCCAGCCCCACAGCTGGAGGAACGAAACAGAAAAGCAATAAAGGGATTAAGGGAACTTTCATTCTCAGGAAGGCTGAGGTGTGTCAAGGTATGGAGAGCTTAGAAAACAGAGACATCACTTGAAAAAAGAGTGAGCTGTGTTTCTCAGCATCAGTACTGGAGGGAAGCCTTCATCTCTCTCTCCATAGTATGCATGGAGTACAGTGGAAGGAACCATTGTGCTTGGCGCAGGGGCCATCAGTTGGGGGATCAGTTGGGGGATCTAATTACTGGAAGACCCAAGTCCGGCCTGAAAAACAGGCCAGACAAATCCACACTGACAGAGTGTGCCTAAGTGACCGGGAGAAAATCAACCATGGGGAGAGATTTTCACAGAAGAATACTGGTCACAGAAACCCACGTGGCTTCCCCCTCCTCCTCCAGTTCATATGCTTGCAGGACTGGCTAGGACGGAAGTGCCTCACTGGGAATTTGAAAGGGCAGGGGCAGGAGAGATCAAGCTCAGAGACTGAATCAGAGACAGGGAATATTAAGGTCCACAGGCAAAATAACGGGCTAAGAACAGGCTCCTACACTACACAAGTAAAACTCAAAGGAGAGTCCTGGGTGAGGTGCAGTCTTCCAACATGGACCAGCAATTACTGGGCCTTAGAGGAGTACTGACTTAAAATCTCCAGACCAATTAGCACCCAACAAAGACACAGGAGCATAGTTAATCTTATACCCTGCCTCCAGGAGCTCTGCCTCTAGGACTAACCCGCTCACCGTAGCAACACTTTTTTTGGTGTCAAAATCCTTCTTCTCTGCTTCTTCTTTTCTCTCTCACATTTC
This sequence comes from Marmota marmota marmota, assembly GCF_001458135.2. NCBI lineage: Eukaryota > Metazoa > Chordata > Mammalia > Rodentia > Sciuridae > Marmota > Marmota marmota. The sequence goes on along the minus strand of NW_026000211.1, from coordinate 19,750,443 downwards.
TACCATTTTTGAAACCAAGCATTGTTTTATGCATCAGCTTATTGAGGACTGGGATCTCTGAATAGTATATTATAGTTTTGTTATGTATTCTTTTATTTTTACTTTTTTTCTTTCTGTTTTTAATTTTTTTCTTTCTTTTAAAATTTTTACTATATGTATATTTTTTCTTTCATTTATCTGATTCCCTAAATTCTTTCTCTCTTTTCTCCTGCTACTAGCCAACCTATATTAATTCCTCTTTCACTCTTCCTATAATTTTTTTAATTTCTATCTTCTCTCCTCCTTCCTCATAAATATCACATCCACACCAGTTCTGTTCTCTTTTTTCCACCACTTGAAATTTTAAACCCTTTTGCAAACTTACTTGCTCTTGTTTATATTGCAGATAATAACTGAATACAACATTTCTGTTTATTACAACAAAACTATTTAATAAGATTTATCAGGATAAGCTAGTGCCAAGGTAGACACTTGTAATCCCAGTGGTTCAGAAGGCTGAGACAGGAAGATTTCAAATTCAAAGCCAGCCTCAGCCAAAAGTGAGGCACTAAGCAAGTCAGTGAGACCCTGTCTCTAAACAAAATACAAAATAGGACTGGGGATGTGGTTCAGTGCTCAAGTGTCCCTGAGTTCAATCCCTGATACAAAGAAAAAAAAGGTTTATCATGATAGATGAAGGTGTGGAGATACAAACCAAATGTCTACATAATCTTTTCAATGAAACAATATCAGAAAAATTTCCAAACCTAGAGAATGAAATGGAAAATCAAATACAAGAGGCTTACAGGTCACCAAATGTTCAAAATTACAACAGACCCACACCAAACCACGTTACAATGAAAATGCCTAATATACAGAATAAGGACAGAATTTTAAAGGAGGCAAGAGAAAAATAGCAGATTACGATGTATGGGGGAAACCAATTCAGATGTTAGCTGATTTCTTAACCTAGACCCTCAAAACTAGGAGGAAGAAAACTTTAGACCAATATCCCTGATAAACATAGATGCAAAAATTCTCAATAAAATTCTGCTAAATCACAAACAAAAACATATTAATTTTTTTTTAATTTTTTTTTATTGGTTGTTCAAAACAAAAACATATTAAAAAGATAGTGCACCATCATCATGTGGGGTACATCCCAGAGGTGCGAGGCTGGTTAGACACATATAAATCAATAAATGCAATTCATCACACCAATAGACTTAAAAACAAGCATCACATGATTATCTCAATAAATGCAGACAAAGCATTGGACAAAATACAGCACCACTTCATGTTCAAAACACTAGAAAAACTAGGGATAGTAGAAACATACCTCAACATTGTAAAAGCTGTATGTGCTAAACCTAAGGCCAACATCATTCTAAATGGAGGAAAATTGAAAGCATTCCCTCTAAAAACTGAAACAAGACAGGGATGCCCTCTTTCAACACTTCTATTTAACATAGTCCTGGCAACCCTAGCCAGAGCAATTAGACAGAAGAAAAAAGTTAAAGGGATACAAATAAAAAAAGAACTCATACTATCTCTATTTGCTGTTGACATGACATGATGTATTTAGAAGACCCAAGAATCTCCACCAGAAAAATTCTAGAACTCATAAATGAATTCATCAAAGTAACAGAATATAAAATTAACACCCATAAATCAACTGATTCATACACATAAGTGGTTAATCCACTAAAAGAGAAATTGAGAAACAATCCCATTCACAATAGCCTGGAAAAAAAATAAAATATTTGTGAATCAACCTAACAAAAGAGATTAAAGACTTCTATAATGAAGACTGCAGACCACTAAAGAAAGAAATTGAAGAAGACCTTAGAAGATGGAAAGATCTCCCATGCCCTTGGATAGGCAGAATTAACATTCTCAAAATTGCCATACTACCAATAACATTATACAGACTTAATACAATTCCTATTAAAATCCCAATGACATTCCTCATAGAAGTTGAAAAAGCAATGATAAAATTCATTTGGAAAAATATGAGATCCAGAATAGTCAAAGCAATCCTTAGCAGAACAAGTGAAGCAGGAGGCATCACAATACCAGATCTTAAGTTATGCTCCACAGCTACAGAAACAAAACGGTTGTATTGGCACCAAAACACACATATACACCAATGGTACAGAATAGAAGATATAGAGAACCCAAATAAATACAGTTATCTCATACTAGATAAAAGCGCCAAAAACATGCATTGGAGAAAAGATAATCTCTTCAACAAGTGGTACTTGGATCCATATGTTGCAAAATTAAATCAAACACATGTCTTTCACCCTGCAGAAAAATGCATCAAGAATTTAAGTGCTAGAACAGAGATTCTGCATTTAATAGAACAAAAAGTAAGTCCAAATCTCCACCATGTGGGCTTAGGAAATGACTTCCTTAACAAGATTCCTAAAGCACAGAAATAAAATAAAGAATCAATAAATGGGATGTATTCAAACTAAAAAAACAAAAGCTTTTTCACAGCATAGGAAACAATCAAGATTGTGATGAGAGAGCCTACATAATGGAAAAAATCTTTACCACCTGCACCTCAGATAGAACATTAATCTCCAGGGTATATAAAGAACTCAAAAATCTTAACACCATAAAAACAAATAACCCACTCAATAGATGAGCTAAGGAACTGAACAGACACTTACCAGAAGAAGTACAATGGATCAACAAATACATGAAAAAAAAAATGTTCAACATCTCTAACACTTAGAGAAATGCAAGTCAAAACTATACTGAAATTTCATCTCACTCAAGTCAGAATGGCAGTTATAAAGAATATAAGCAACAATAAATGTTGACAAGGATATGAGGGGAAAGGTACATTCATGCATTGCTGGTGGGACTGCAAATTGGTGCAACTTCTCTGGAAAGCAGTATAGAGATTCCTTGAAAAGCACAATCTTACCCAGTTATCCCATTCCTTGTTATATATCCAAAGAATTTTAAATCAACATATTACAGTGAGATATTCACATTAGTGTTTATAGTAGCTCAATTCACAATAGGTAAATTATGGAACCAAACCAGGTGCCCTTCAACAGATGAATGGATTAAAAAATGTGGTATATATACACAATGAACTATTACTCAGCCTTAAAGAAGAATGAAATTATGGCATTTATTAAATTAAATCAAATGCATGGAGCTGGAGATTATCATGCTTGGTCTAATAATCCAATCCCCACAAACCAAAGGCTGAATGTTTTATCTAATATGAGGATGCCAATTCAAAAGTGGTGGGGAGGCTAGTGAAAAATAGAGTTGCTTTGGATAAGACAGAGAGAGGGTAGTGCAGGGAGGGGAGGGGTATGGGTTTAAGAAGGTATATATGATTACACAACTGCTGTAATTCTACATCATGTACAACCAGAAGAATGAGAAGTTATACTCCATTTATGTATGATGTGTCAAAATGCATTCTACTGTCATGTATAACTAATTTGAACAAATAATAAAATAAAATATCTAAATATCTAAATTTTTAAAAAAATCCACCATTTGTTAATGGAGTTAACAAGATTTTAGTTTGTTCCAATTTCATTTTGCTTCATTTCATTTTAAAGTAAAAAAAAATATTCATTTTCTTATTTACAAAAGGATTTTTGTATTATTTTTGTTATTGACATAAGAACATTTAACATTAGATCGAAAGTTTTTCAGTGTGCAATACAATATTAATTTGTACAATGTTTACAGCAAATCTCTGGAATATTTTTGATGTTGTTGTTGGTTAAAGACACATTTTTATTCAGCAAGACAGCACTCCTAGGAAGCACAATACAAGAATCAATTATTAGTCTAAGACATGGTGAAAAATTAAGGTCACAGGGAGATAGATGACCTTGAAACACGAGGACATGTGTGTGTGTCACAGATAGGGTGATATGACAAGTGAGTCCAGAGAAAGGATTTTGGAGAAAGGCTACAGCAAAAGCAACAGGTGCTATGACAAAGGCATGATCAATTGACTCAGCACAAAGAAAATTTCCTAGCTTTTATTCCATGGGAATGCAATGATACAGATGACTTCAGATTGTAATTAGGAGCTAAAAACAAAACATATAAAAATAAAAAGATACCTTCTCTCTCCATCTCTTGTCTCTGCTTTCCAAGTTTTGACTTCATTCTCAGGCAGGTTTTCATATTGTATATATAAAATTTTATATTTGAAGAGCAACTTTCTCTTTTGCCTCTTCCCTAACCCCTGACAAGCACACTATTACTAATCTACAATCTGTGACTACAAATTTGACTAATTTCAATAACTCATACAAAGGGGATTATGCAGTATTTCTTCTGAGACTGGTTGACTTGGCCTAGCACAATGTTCTCAAGATTTGTCTGTGTTGTTGCATGTTGCAAAGTGTCCTCTTTTGAGGCCAAATAATATTACACTGGACGTTTGTACTACATTTTCTTTAACCATCCATTTATTAAATGACAATTATATTGTATCTACATCTTAGTTATTATGCATAGTGCTACAATGGACCTGTGAGTGTTTATGTCTTTTTGAGGTCCTCATTTTAATTATTTTGAATAAATACCTAGAATTGAGATTGCCAGATCAATTCAATTGATCAACTTAATTCAATTTTTAACATTTTAAGGAAACTTCACCCTATTTTTCATAGCTGCTGCAATGATTTATATGCATATAACACTGTACATTCTATTTCTGTACACTTTGACAATTTTTAAAATCATTTTTTATATTTATAATATCCATCCTGACAGATGTGAGATATAACAATTGATTGCCATTTTGATTTAGAATTCCCTGATGATTCCTGATGTTTAACATCTTTTTGTATATCTATTAGACCTTTGTATATTTTCTCTGGAGAAATTCTTTGCACTTTTTAAAAATCATGTTGTGGTTTTTCTATTGCGTTTTGTGAGTGTCTTATATTTTTGGGACATCAATCCTTTATCATATCTATGGTTTGCAAATACTTTCTGTCATTTTTTAGACTGCCTTTCCACTCTCTTGTTTTTTTCCTTTGCTGGGTAGAAGTTTTTCAAATTGATATAGTCTCTTTTCTCTAGTTTTGCTTTTGTTGCTTGATTATTGAGTCACATCCAAGAAATTGTTGTCACAACTGATATAAACAGGAATTTCCTCCATTTCCTTCCAGCTGTTTCATAGTATCAGCTCTTACATTTACATCTGTAATCCACCGTGGCGTTGATTTTGTTTGTGCTGTAAGACACTTGTCCAATTTCATCCTTCTGCATGTGAAGATCCAGTGTCCTAATGGGAAGCTTTGAAAACACTATGCTTTCCTCATTGTGCACTCTTGGTGCCCTTGTTGAAATTCGGTTGGCTGCACATGTGTGGTCTTCATTCTGGGTCATCCATTCCATTCCATTGCTTATTATGTCTGTTTTATGCCAGTTCTAGCCCGGATTAATTTCTGGTGTTTTATGGTACATTTTGAAAAGGAGAAATGTGAAACCTCTGGCTTTGTTAATTATCAAGATTGTTTTGGACATTTGGTGTCTTTTGTATTTCTATATAAATTTTTAAAATTTTCTTCACCTTCATACGAAGTGCTATTGTGATATGGATGGGGATCACTCAAATCAGTGATTTGAGTGAATAGTAACACTGCTAGATCTAACATATGAACCGATGTCTTCTCACTTATGTGTTCTCTTTCATGCCTTTCATGTAAATTTTTTATACTAGAAATTGAACCCAGGGGCACTTTACCTCTACAACCCCAGCGCTTTCTTTTCTTTTATTTCTTCATTTAAAAAAAAAAATTTGAGACAGGGTCTAATCTGCTGAGAATCTTGCTAAATTATTGGGGTGGGGACTGAACTTGTGATTCTCCTGCTTCCAGAGCTGCTGGGATTACAGGTGTGTGCCACTATGGTGCCCAGATCATTTAAAGTTTGTAGTTTGTCAGTATACAGAACTTTCCTTTTGATAATTAAATTTATTCCAAAGCATTTTATTCATTTAAATGTCAAAGTAAAATAGATTTTTTAATGTCCTTCCTGTTTGTGCTTTGTTAGTGTACAGAAATGGTACTGTTAGTTACATGCTAATTTTGTATTCTGAAACTTTGTAGCATTCACTTATTCTAAAATTGGTTTGTTGCTGATTCTTTTGATTTTTTAATATTTGATCATCTCACTTTCAAATAGAGAAAATCTTTCTTCTTTATGATTTGGACACTAGTTCTTTTCCTTCTCTAACTGATCTGCCTAAGACATCAATTACCACAATAAATAAATTCGCACAAATGAACATCCTTGTCTTATTCCTGTTCTTAGAAGAGAATCTTCATTTTTTTTAATCAATGAGTATAATGTTTGCTGTGGGCTTCATATGTAGCTTGTACTATGTTGGGGTGAATTCTTTCTATATATGCGTTTAGAGTGTTTATCATGAAAGTGTGTTAGATTCTGCCAAGTGCATTTCAATATCTATTGAGGTACTATTATGATTTCTATCTTTCATCTGAGGTATCATATTGATTGATTGGCATAGAGTGAACCATCTTTGAATCCCAGAAATAATTCCTACTGGGTCATGGTGTTTGATCCTATTAATATGCCATTGAATTTGGTCCTGAATTTAGTTCAGAATTTTTGCCTCTAGTTTCATTAGAGTTATTCTACTGAGTTTTCTTTTTCTTACATTGTGTCTCCATCTGGCTTTAGAATAAGGATAATGCTATCCTCAGATAATGGGCATGGGAGTGTTCCTTCTTCAATTGTTGAGTTTGAAAAGGATTGGTATTAATTATTTAAATGTTGGGTAGAAATCATCTCTAGAACCATCTGGTCCTGGGAATTTCTTGTTTGGGAAGCTTTTGATTACTTATTTGTTATTGATATGTTCAGAGATCTAGTTTTTTGCTTCATTATTCAATTTTGGCATGTTGTATATTTCTAGTAATTTATCCATTTCTTCTAGGTTATCCAACTTGTAGGAATGCAATTTTTTTGATTCCTTTATGATCGTTTTTATTTCTGTGGAATAACCAATCTGTCCATGGCATGGATATTTCAATGGACTTGCAAAATTTGTAATCACTCTGATTCATATCAATTTCCTTTCATTGGGTTTCCTCAATCCTTGTTTATCTCCAAAGAATATTAACCTACACCTTCCAAAAAATATGCTAAGTATGCATTCTCTCTTTCTCTTTTTGACATGAAAACCTCAACTCATCTGTTTGGAACTCTCTCGGTTTCTAAACTAAACTTTTATATTTCTACTTGAAAATCAAATCTGCACTTAAATAAAACTATCTTTTCTTTTATTTTGACATCATTTGTGATTTTTTTTTTATCACAGCCTCAAAACTAAACTCTCACAGATAATAAAGAACTTCTTTTTTACCACAGCTAGCTTGCCTAATGCTATCATCTCAGATCAGTATTTTTAGATTGCCAGCTTCTCAACTTAGCTATGAAATTTATTCCCCAATTATTGCTCTTTTCATTTCTCTATTCAACTTCTCTTTTTGCCTTTTGTTACTGACAAAGTTCAGTTTAACAGTTCTGTGAAGCTTATTTATGTGCAGATTTGAAATGTTTCTCTGTTATTCATTGATCTTAAAAAGAAAGATACAGATGACTACAGATATGTGGTTTCCATTGAAAATGTTGTAAATGGGGTTTATCTCTTTTTGTGTGTGTGTGTGATAAAATTCAATTGCTCATTAATATGTCCCAATATTCTGGAAAGGACCTGGAACCAGGATAACAGTATAAGAAAAAGTACAAAATAAATGATTATACTGTATAAAGGAGCATATAATCCAGGGTAAAGGAAGTTAAATTTATTCATATCAAGGAGATACTAATGTAAATTGAATGGAAACAAGTAAATCAGTTCTATTCATGTGCAAAATCAATTAAAAAGAAAACATGGTAGAGATGGTGGAGCCAGAATGGGAAATAAATGTGGCTACATTTACTTGAACTGAGAGACACTTGTTGCTATGCAGCTAAGTCTGGAACTTAAGTGAGAATAATTGAAGAAAGGGACTTATTTTTCTATTTGTCATGGGGGGGAGGGTCTCCAAAAAAATGTTTGTCTATGGGTGCTACAAATGATCCATAAATACAGATATAACCAGAAAGATTATGGGATCTCTCAATTTATCTCTTGGTAAGTTATTCAAGAATTTAGTTATAAGTTCTACAGGGTCAAGTGCCAGCATTTATACATGCCTGAACACACACACACACACACACACACACACGTACGCACAACATGATTCTTTGACAAATATATAAATATTTAGGAGGATCTATGGTCTTTGTTACTTCCTATTGTACTCCTTCTATTTTGTCAGAATTTCTAAATCGCTTTATTTTTATATTGTTAAGTCATGGATTCAAGAACACTGAATTAGACTATAAATAAAAGTGAGAGGGAGGTAATAATTACAGGAATCAATGAATTTCATGGAACTTCTTCACAGAGAGAAGAAACCATAATTATCAAAGATGAAGTATGACCATCTTCTTTGAAGTCTCTGCAGTAATAGGGCATGCTACACAAAATTATTGAAAATTTTATACTCACTTTGGTGGTGTTGGTCTTTGAAGCCACAAAAAAAAATAAAATAAGGTGATAAGTGTAAACAGAATCTCACTACAAGTCCTTTTCAAATTACTTTTCCTATTGCTTATTTCTGACAGACATGTTTTAAGCTTACTTTCATCACTACTACATCAGTAGGACATGATCTTTTTCCATCAAAACAAAAATTCACTTGCCAAAACAATCACCAAAGATACTACCAAGAGAGCCATGGAGAATAAATCAGCATTTTATTCACAAGTTAGAAGTGTTGTCAAAGATTTCTTCCGGTGGTCGGCTTGCTTCTAGGAGGCTGTTAGCATTTTACAATTTAAATCTCCCCTTTATTTTTCTTGCTTACTTTACCTAGGCAATCAAGATGTTCCTATAGTTTTAATGATGAGGATGATAAACAGTCTGATATGAGTCCCCTGCCACCTAACTAAGAAAAGGCAAATACTAATTAGGAGCATTAAATGAAGAATTTTTTGGCTTTGCAACTCAAACTGTCATTACTGAAATTAGGGAATAATAGCCACTCATAGAAGCAAAGATCATGTTAATTTTCAATCTAGGATCCTATGAACTAATGAGGAAATTTATAAAATCAGAAAGTTAGAATCAATGTGGACAATAAAGTACAGATTATTTAAAACATAGTAGTATTTAAAATAAATATGTGCTCATGACCTCATCTTTAGACTGAAGTATAAGGCTCTCTTATCTTATTTTTGTACGTTTCCTCCTTTTCAGTCATTCCCCTAAATAGACAGTGATTTATTTTTCAAGCAGTCTTGGCAGAATGTTGCATGAGGAGCAAACTCGGACAAAAGCATAATGTAAATTGGGTCGAGGAGTGCAAATACAGTGCTGGTCATGGACATAGCTTGATGGGAAAATATGGTTGAAAATGAGTTGTAAAGATGAAAATGCACAATACAGGACAGTGTGTGGGTTGCTCACATGCTTAGCAAACAAAGTGTGGTCATGGATAAGATTCTCAGCAGAGAAGAAAGCAGTAAATCAGCTGTTTAGTGAATTTGTGTGGAAATATTTGTGAGGTTGGTTTATGAATAATGAAGAAAGGTATTTAATGTTATTGTGAGATGGCTGGCAGTTTAGTGATTTGGAAGAGGTTTGGTAATCAACACAAATTATAATGGAACTTCTGGTATATTTGTTTTTTTAATGGAAACTATTATTATTATTTTAATACCTTTGTTTAATTAATTAATTTTTATGTGGTGCTAAGGATAGAACCCAGGGCCTCTCATGTGCTAGGCAAGCTCTCTACCACTGAGCCACAACCCCAGCCCCACATCTGGTATAGTTGGCACTGGGGATTCTGAGAATGGAAATCTTCCCCTTGCTGGGGTTTACATTGATAAAATTATAAAAAAAATCTATCCATAAAGATGTACAGATAGATAAGAGATTATTGCTGCTTTCTGTGAAAGGATGATTCTATTGGTGACAGCAAATGATTCTGAAGGGAACAAATCAAAGAATGTAGAATAAAAAAAAAGAAAAAAGAAAAATCAAGGAGAAGAGTTCTGGGTGTAGGATATGATAGGTGCAGGCATATGTCATCTGATTCTGGCAACTTTCATCTTAATTTTATTTACCACAGAATGTGGTATTTCACTAGTGTGTTTTAGATTCCTTATGGCAGATTTTGCACTCTAGTTTATTTTTAAACTAAGCTAGCAGTTCATAAGCTCCTTACTACAATTATCTCATTACTTGAATGATCTGACAAAACCTGTAGATACTCTCACTAAATAAAGGTAGGTATTTTATGTAAAATACTAAATGCAATTTTATAGATTTATAAGGCATAAGCTTGCCTCAACCACTGTTTGTAAATGTATGCTCCAGACCACTAATTTACTTAGGCCTGTAACATTCACTTATGTTTTCCCAGTGGCATCCCAATGTCTGCATACATGTGATTTGATTAATGTTTTAATCAGGGAGAAAAAGTCAGAATTGCCAACCAACTTTTTGTTAGTTGCATATTTCTCATTTTCATGTCTGTATCATTGAGGTTTTTTAAAATATTTTCCATTTTATATGAGATATAGGCATATATGTGTATGCATTTTTATTCATGAGATAAATATATATGAAGATTAATCTCAATAATTAGGAGCCTAGACCGAGCACAGTAGTGCATGCCTGTAATCCCAGAGGCTTGGAATGCTGAGACAGGATAATTGCAAGTTCAAAACCAGCCTCAGCAATGGCAAGGCACTAAGCAACTTAGTGAGACCCTGTCTCTAAATAAAATACAAAAGAGGCTGGGAATGTGGTTCAGTGGTCAAGTGCCCCTCAGTTCAATCCCCAGTGCAAAAAAAAAAAAAGAATTAGGAGGAGCTGGTAATCTTAAACATGCCAGTAGATTGATTCCTTTGCCCTGGATTAAAAATGTAAATTCACTAAGCTTTTTTCCTTCCTCTTAAGGGGTTCATTGATTTCTTTTTTATTTCAGATGGCACTTTGTTTTGCCATCACCATTATCCCATCTCCAACTGTTCCTTTCCAAGTGAGTTTGATTTACTTTTCATTTATTCTATCCAGAAACTTTGAATAATGTTTCCTTTCTTAAGAGTAGAATCAAATAAAACATCTTTGAATACCATCTACCAACCCAAAGCAATCCCTTCTCCAATTCCACTATCGTGTTTTGTTTTATTGAACTTTATAGTAAATACCAGCATTTTAAGAATAGTTTTTGTCACTTGATAGAATTTGATGAAGACAGAACAAGTAGTGATTTGCTGCATGGAAATACACACTAAGGACCATGAGAAAAAATATAAATATGTGAGTAGTGTTAAAATATTCCTTCTGATTAATGTGACTAAATAATTGATCTTTTGAAATTAAAAGGAAGGGCTATTGATATTTTTCCAAGTCATTGTGCCTCAATCAAGACTCCCTCCTCAGAACAAGATATATGTTTACCTTTCTATTAATACAATTTTAAAAATTTACTATGGCAATGCTCACATATAAGTGTACATTCATATGACTGTATAATGTATCTGTGTGGCCCTATTTCTGGGTTCAATAATTATCGACCTGTGGCGAACTGCAGTCTTTTCACATCTACAGTCCAGCAGTGCCTAATGAGTACTTGAGAGCAAATTCAGTGTACTGTGTTGAGACTTGTCTTGATCTGAATAGTAATCCAGTTTAACCTGTGGTCTGTTCCTTCACCTCCATCCTGGGCTGCTCAGATCTAAACCCTGTCTCTGCCCTTTTTTATGTTTTTATGTTTAGTTGCTGCTCTGATGGATTGACTCTGCCAGAAGAAATACCATTAAATATTAGTGCTACCTGCAACCAGCTCAGCGGGTGGAGGCTGACAAGCAGTGACTCCTGCCCTCCCCTCCTTTGCTGTCACCCTCACTTCATAATGGCTATGGGTAAGGCCCTGATGCATGTGAAGAACACTCTCTTGTTCTGGCCATTGGTATCTCTGTTTCTTTCTGGTGGGTCCCTGATTGGGCATTCTCAATACCACAACTCCCCAGATGTGGTGATACCCTGAGGGTAACTGTCCCTGGCAGATACATAAGGACTCCAGGGTGGCTCTCCTACAGCCTGCACTTTGGGGGCCAGAGACAAATTGTTCACATGAAGGCCAAGAAGATTTTGGTGTCCAAAGACTTTTCTGTGTTCACCTATACTGACCAGGGTACTCTGATTGAGGACCAGCCTTTTATCCAAAATGATTGCTACTGATACCATTGGTTACTGGTGACAAGTTCTGCTCCCTCACATATTGAAGTCTAATATTAGAGAAGCACACCAAGGCAAGCATATAATGCAGGGTTTATTTTAAAAGGGGTAACATAGACTTCTGGGAGGGAGAAGGGGGCCATAGCTGGCATCCTGTTATCCCAAGAAGCGAGGGTGTTTTGCCTTTTGAGATGGCTCTGAAGGAATTAACATTTTAATTCCTCCATTCTCTGAATCTGACCCTTGCCTATCTACCTATCTAATTCTGGCTTCATTCCCCACTCTAATTTTAGGAACTTCTTACTTCTGTAAGGAGAAGGGGTGGGCCACTCTGGTTGCTTCGAGCTGAGAGGGTGTGATGTGAGGTATGGCAAGCAGTTTAAAGTTCCCTTTTAGAAGTCAGGCCAGATTGAAGTCAGGTTGTAAAGTCATCTGGGGTTGGGTGCTTCAGGAGGTGTAAGTGCTGAGAAGTTGTCCCTGTAATAAGGCCAGAATGGACAAGGCCTTTATTAGGGTACATAAAACTTTAACATCCTCAGAGTTATCAGGAATGTAAACACAACATGTAAATTTTCATGTTACAGATGTCCATCCTCTTAAGATATAGTTAAGCTATTTAATGCCATTTTATTTTGTAAAATATCTTTTTTATTGGTATGACCCCTGTTTAGTAGAGATCCCTTTACTTTTGGTACTTGTGGCTAAATAATTATTCTAGTGAATATTAAGCCTACCTGTGTAGGTTGGGAAGATCTGTAGGCCTTAGTCACTCGTGCCTAAGAATCCCTCTTTCACAGCCTCCAGTATTACTTATTCTTGGGCTAACACAAGGGTATATCTTAAGTTACATTTAACTATTTTTTTAATGTCCAGAAATAACTGTGTTTGGATTTTACTGTTTTTGTTAGGTTGACTTTGTTTTTTATCATCTTTTAAGAGTCAGCTGAGTTCTTGAGAGCAGCTTTCTAGTTTTGCTAGTGCTATTTGCACTAGCATGAATCCAGGTCTTGCTGACCATGTGGCTTACCTTGGAAGCATCAGGGTTATCTCCCTTCTCCAATGACCCTCCTCTTTATAGCAAGTGTACCAATTAACTTTATGGTTCTGTAGTGGTCTAATTAACCTCCCTGATCATGAGGTTATGTGGCTTAGAGTTGTAAAGCTCTTAAGAGAAGTTCCCTGTTCCCTGGATTCAGACTGACTCGAAAGGCAAGAGCCAAATATTGGTTTTCTTGGCCCTTTTAATTTAACTTTAATTTTTAAGTCCTGATCTTAAACAGCCAGCAAGTCAATCTCACCAGTCTTAAAGTAGAAGTGCTGGGCTTTAACTTTAGTGTCTATAACTGAAGCCAGAATTAGCCAGGCAGTCAGTATAGATCAGTAAGTTAAGTCAGGTTAGATCAAGGAGGACAATTTGGGGTGAGTCTGGGAAGTTGGAGACTGTCCCTAAGGGATTGAAATGTTAATTCCTTTGGAGTCCTTCCTCCACCCTTATCAAGAACCTGCCCCTGCTCCAACCTGTTGTTAAGGTAACCTGTTGCAGGAATTGCCCTTCCCTACAGGGAGCTATAAGGTTGTTAATTAATGTGACCTGGGCTGCTCCATCCTGCCCTTCCCACTTCAGTCCACCTGTTTCCCAACTTTTGGCCATCCCACTGATCATTTCCTAGGTCAGTTGAAGGAGACAGATAAGGGGAAGAGAGCAGAACAAAGGAAGCCTAGAAAATATAAAAACAGCAGAACACCTCGCTTATGGGGATACCAGGATACCAGCTATGGCCCCTTTCTCCCTCCTGGGAGAACTCTATGTTATCCCTTTTTAAATAAACTCTGCTCTATATGCTTGCTTCAGCATGCTTCTCTAATGTTTAAACTTCAACATGTGAGGAAGCAGAACTCATCAATCATAACCAGCAGTATCATAAACTTGCAGTCATTTACCCCTTTTATTTAACGGGGGTTTGCATTATCCTATCTGTCCAGTAGGTAATGACTTATTATCTTAAATTAAATTAGTAGATGACAGGAATATTTATAATCAGAATTTAAATCAATAAAATTGAAACAATTGAAAAAATAATAAGCAAAACAAAAAGTTGGTTCTTTGAAAAAAATAAATAAAATTGATAGATGCTTAACCATGTTAACGAAGAGGAGGAGAGAGAAATCTCAATTTACTAACATATGTGATAAAAAGGAAATATCAAAACAGACCCTACAGAATTACAGAAGATAATTAGAAATTATTTTGAAAACTTGTACTCCAATAAAGTAGAAAATATCAAAGGCATCGATCAACAAATTTCTAGAGCCTTACAATTTGCTGAAATTGAATCAGGATGATATATACAGTTTAAACAGATGAATTTCAAGCAATGAAATAGAAGATGCCATCAGAAGCCTAACAACCAAGAAAATGCAAGGACCAGATAGATACACAGCTTAGTTCTACAAGACCTTTAATGAAGAACTAATACCAATACTCTTAAAAAAATTTTGTGAGATAGAAAAAGAGGTGGCACTTCTAAACTCATTTTATAAGGTTGATATAACCCTAATTCCAAAACCAGGCAAAGACACATCAAGAAAGAAAACTTCAGACCAATATCTCTAATGAACATGATGCAAAAATTCTTAATAAAATTCCGGCAAATTTAATACTAAAACATATCAAAAAGATAGTGCATCACAATCAAGTGTGCTTTTTCCCAGGGATGCAAGTTTGGTTCAACATACAGAAATCAATAAATGTAATTCATCACATCAATAGACTTAAAAGTAAGAATCATACAATCATCTCAATACACGCAGAAAAATCATTCAACAAAATACAGCATCCCTTCATGTTCAAAACACTAAAAAAATTTAGGGATAACAGGAACATATCTCAACATTGTAAAAGCTATCTATGCTAAACCCCATGCGAACATCATTCTAAAAGATGAAAAATTGAAAGCATTCCTAGTTAAACCTTGAACAAGACAGGGATGCCTTCTTTCACCATTTCTATTTATTATAGTTCTTGAAACACTGGTCAGAATAATTAGACAGATTAAAGAAATTAAAGGGGTATGGATAGGAAAAAAAGAATTCAAATTAGCACTATTTGCGAATGATATGATTCTATACCTAGAAGACCCAAAAAATTCCACAAGAAAATTTCTAGAACTAATAAATAAATTCAGAAAAGTAGCAGGATATAAAATCAATACCCATAAATCAAAGGAATTTCTATACATCAGTGACAAATCCTCTGAAAGTGAAACAAGAAAAGCCCCATTTACAATAGCCTTAAAAAATACCTTGGAATCATCTTAACAAAAAAGGTGAAAGACCTCTACAATGAAAACTACAGAATGCTAAAGAAAGAAATTAAAGAAGACCTTAGAAGATGGAAAGATCTACCATGTTCTTGAGTAGGAAGAATTAATATTGTTAAAATGGCCATACTACCAATAGCACTATACATATTTAATGCAATTCAAATAGAAATCTCAATGACATTCCTCAAAGAAATTAAAAAAACAAAAACAAGTCATGAGACTCATCTGGAAAAATAAGAGACCCAGGGTAGCCAAAGCAATTCTTAGCAAGAAGAATAAAGTAAGTGGGTTCACTATACCAGATATTAACTGTACTACAGAATAATAGAAACAAAAATATCATGTTAATGGCACCAAAATAGATTGGTAGACCAATAGTACAGAATAGAGGACACAGAGAAAACCCCACATAAATACAGTTATCTCATACTAGACACAGGCACAAAAAAACACACATTGGAGAAAAGATAGCCTCTTCAACAAATGGTGCTGGGAAAACTAGAAATCCATATGCAACAAAATGAAATTAAGACCCCATCTCTCACTATGCACAAAACTCAACTCAAAGTGGATCAAGGACCTAGAAATTAAACCAGAGCTCCTGTGCCTAATAGAAGAAAAAGTAGGTCCAAACCTTCATTATGTCAGAATAGACCCTGACTTCCTTAATAAGACTCTTATAGTGCAAAAAATAAAATCAATAATCAATACATTTGATGGGTTCAAACTAAAAAGCTTCTTCTCAGCAAAAGAAATAATCAGTAAGGTGAATAGAGAGCCTCCAAAATGGGAGCAATTTTTTACCAATCACACATCAGATAGAACACTAATATCTAGGATATATGAAGAACTCAAAAATCTTAACATCAAAAAAACAAATATCCCAATAAATGAATGGGCCAAGGAACTTAACAGACACTTATCAGAAGATGATATATAATTAATCAATAAATATATGAAAAAATGTCCAACATCTCTAGCAATTAGACAAATGCAAATCAAAACTACTCTAAAATTTTATCTCACTCCAGGCAGAATGGGAGCTAATAAGAATAAAAACAAAAGTAAGTGTTGGTGAGGATATGGGGGGAAAGGCACACATATACATTGCTGGTGGGATGAAAATTGGTGCAGCTAATGTGGACAGCAGTATGGAGATTCCTTGGACAACTTGGAATGGAACCACCATTTGACCCAGCTATTCCACTCCTCAGATTATACCCAAAGGATTTTAAAAACATCATACTACAGAGCCACAGCCATATCAATGTTTATAGCACCACATTTTACAATAGCCAAACTGTGGAACCAACCTAAATGCCCTTCAGTTGATGAATGGATAAAGAAAATGTGGTATATACACACAATGGAATACTATTCAGCATTAAAAGATAATAAAATCATGGCATTTGTAGGTAAATAAATGGAGTTGGAGAACATAATGTTAACTGAAGTCAGTCAATCCCCCAAAAAGCAAATGCTGAATGTTTTCTCTGATATAAGGATGCTGATACATAATGGGTTGTGGGGGGAGCAAGGGAGCATTAGACAAACTCTAGATAGAGCAATGGGGAGGGAGGGGAAGAGAGGGGCAATGGTGGTAGAAAAGACAGTGGAATGAGATGGACATCATTACCCTAAGAACACACATGTAGACATGAACAGTGTGACTCTACTTTGTATACAACCAAAGATATGAAAAATTGTTCTCTACATGTATAATAAGAATTGTAATGCATTCTGCTGTCATATATAATAAATTAGAAGAAAAATACATAAATAAATTTAAAAAAATAAGAAATACTCCAAAATAACAGTTGTTGTTTAACCACAGATGTATAATCCTTAATTAATTTCTTCAAGGTTGCTTGCCCAAAACAAAAGAAAACAAAACAAAACTTAATAATCACAATATTATGGGTAAATTAATGTTTTAAGAAATCCTTGTCATTTTAACACATATATTTAACTTTGGTTTATATAAATACATTAAAATTTTACCTTAGGGAAAAACCTTAAATAGCTTTGACTGATTGTTTCACATACATATATAACCAACTTACACAGGACATTTTTTTATCGCTTACTTATACTCTCTTTTTTATTTCACCACATAAAGAATTTCTTACCTAGAAATACTTTCTTTGCCTTCTATTAAATATAATTTTCCTACCTAGAACCTTCTAATTTGTTTTTTAATAAAAACAAATATGTTATTTGCAGTACTATTAATTGGAATAGTTGAAACTTTGGGGCCTTTGCACTCATAAATCTTTTATAAACCTTTGTATATAAAATCACATCTGTTTACTATTTTATGAAAACTCAGAGTTTAAGTAAACAAAAATACCTGTTGGTACTTTAAACTCTTTGTAACCTTGTTTCCAGTGATTACCAAGCAATTCTAAAAGATTTTTTATTTACCAATTTGTGAATACACCAATAATTTTACCTAATGGAATTTAAGGAGTTAAAAGTGCTTGATGTTATATTTAACAGTTAGCATTTTAACTTTATAAATTAATCAGATGTCCAACAAACACTTTTATGAGTAATCTCATGTCAAATAAAATTTACTTATTTTTACCAAGATATAAGAAAAGTGTAATGAACCATATTAGCCATCTAAAGTACTAATTAGCCATCTAAAGTACTAATATCTGGCATTTTTCCCTTGTTGAAGAAAAGTCCTAGAAACTATAGATATTAGACATTTTATAGATATCAATATTTTATTTGTTCTTAGAGAGACTTATGAGTTAAGTAATTTTGAAGACATATTAATACTTTCATCTGTTTACTCATTTGTGTGTGTGTGTGTGTGTGTGTGTGTGTGTGGTCTGCTGCTGGGAATTGAACCCAGAGCCTTCTGTATGCAAGGCAAGCACTCTACCAGCTGAGCTATATATCCCCAGCCCCTGTTTACCTAATTTAAATTGAAACTTCTTAAATCATGTGAATTAAAGTTATTTGGATCCATTTTATCTTAATTCATGAGTGCTCATTATATATCTGCCAGTTTTGATATCATGTACATTTATATGGACATGCACACATAGACATAGAACACATAACACAATAGGAAAGGCCTGGTAGCTTTTTGTAGGTGAATCTCCATTGTAATGTTACAGATGTTAAAAGAAAAAAAAAAAAACTCTGAGTTAAACAAAAACTAGGTCTGATCAGAAAAACACTATCCCAGCTGTGTAGGATCAAAATTATGAGATCAAAAATAAATACAGAATCTAAGAAAAAGCAAGAGTTCTAGAAAAAAAATGAAAAATGATACAGCTGATAATTAGTAAATTAGTACCATACAATTTGTTTTTTGGTTTAGTCTAGTAGGAGTTCAGGTAAAAGACACTTTTTTAATTCCTCCCACCCCTTGGGTCTGAGACTGGCTTAGGCTGCAGGCTTCTTCCATTTCCATTTCAATTTAAGTCCTGGCTGAGGTCTGGAAGGAGCTGGGAAAAACTACTATTCTGAGCAGAAACTTCATGCCTAAGACGTTATAACCATTTTTTCTTCTAGTAGGTAATTGGACAGGTTTGAATGAAAATTATGATACTTTAGTTTTTATTACTTTTCAGAACAAAATGATTTTAAGCCCTTACTGAAATAAGCTCTCACTGAGATAAGCTGTTGAGCAGGTCCATTTCTTTGTGTGACCATTCCCAGGGTTATTTCTCCTCCTTCGGTGACAAACAGGTTAATTTTCTCCATAGGTAAGTTGAGGATAGGGGCTTGAAATAAGGTCCTGTTTTAATGTCTTAAAGCCTTCCAAACCTGTTTATAACTCAGAGGGGGAGTAAAAAATTTTTATATTTATCCTTTAAAAGTAGATGGCCCTTTATGGATTCAGGATTTAGGGCAGTCTATTTTTTTAATGTCTTTCTGAGTCTTTTTGTGAGAATAGCAGGTCCTTCCTGCTATAATAATTTTCCAGGCATCCTGCTCATCATTTGGAACCCAGTTAGGATCATTTCTGGGAATTGCCTGTGCTCTAGATGGATAATAAGGTTTGATTCTGGTTTGTGCTGCTGGGGGCATGAGCAAGATGTAGTCCATCCCCAACTTGTTTAGCTGCTTTTAGGGTGGCTGATGAACCCAGGCTAATTGCATTTTAAGATTGGGAGCCATCTCGTCACAAAGTCATGAAAAGTTAATTTCTGTTTTACTGTAAATTACTGCAATTTCTAAACCTGTTTGTAATTCCTGCCCGTGCCTTGAACTCACACATGCCTGGCTTTCCCTGACCAGATAACAACCCTCTCTAAAACCTTAGTGGCGCCTCATAAATCCTGGCTCCCCCTGATCAGATAACAACCCTCTCTGAAATCTCAGTGGCGCCTCATAAATTCTGTTGTTGGGATCTAAATTAACTCCCTACCTTGAAATATCATGCCATGTAGATCATTAACCTGCTATCTGCCTTTGTATTATGCTTGTCAAAATCCTGTTATCTATAAGTTCTCAAGACACCCCCATTTGCAACTTTTTGTGCTATAAAATCGTGATCCTGGAAAGCTGGGGGACTGATCTCTAGCCCAGGGGTTTCGGGAGAGACAGTTCTGGCCAGCTCCTGTGTACACAAATATAAGCTTGCTTTAATTTGATTTTAAATTGGAGTCAGTGGTCTTGTCTTTGCATCAGGGTTCAACAGTGGCCTCCTTCTCATTAGAGGCTACAGTTTGTCTAAGTAATAGCATAATATCTTTCCAGGTGAGGTCAAACATCTGGCATAAGTTCTGAAACATCCCAATATATTTATTTAGATCCTCCAAAAATCTCCTGAATTTGTTCTTACTTGTTTTAAGTTGGGGGTTCCCTTGATTTTTCTTCCTTAGTGATTTCTTAAGGCCTTCTCTCCTGGTAGACATTAAGGTTAGGCCTGACAACACATGAAAATGAGGCACTTTTCCTGGTCACTTGTAATTTTGCAGTATGTAGACTAGTGGTCAATCTACACACTGACGTGAGAGAAAAGCTCCCACCTGAGTGATGGAAAATTCCAGTTTTCTCCTGCATCAGAGAAAAACCATTAATTTTCTTAGGGATGTCTCCCTAAACTTGAGCTTCATTATGGTCCAGAAAACTTGTCTCTTATCATTCTTCTTTGCCAAAGTCATCAAAGTCATTTCTGGCCTTCTTTGGCAAAGTGCTATGGTCTCAGTTTGCCCTATGCTTGATACCCTTGGAGGATTCAGACTTAAGGACATTACTACTGCTTTCCTTCTTGCCACTTTAACTCCTGATTGGGAAAAACCCATGAATAAAGAAAATAATTGTATATGTCTTCACCTTTGTGCCTATTTGTTGCCAGTAGAGTAAATTACTTTCTGGAGGGTAAGGGGAACATCTATTTGTTGTTAGGCACAAAACAAACACCCTTTTCTGGAAGAGTTTATGGGAGGGGTTGGTTAAATAGAACTCCTCCCTCTTGCAGCTTTGTTTTTTTGTGTGTGTTTTTGTTTTTGTTTTTTGTCTTTTGTTTTTTCTCTTCCATATGTTGAGCACAGGAACAGTAAGGGGAGTTTTTCAAAATTAACTTATATTTATTTTAATTAGGTATGTATGACAGAAGAATGCATTTTGATTCATTGTACACAACTGCAGCACAACTTTGAATTTCTCTGGTTGTACAAGATGTAGTGTCACATCATAAGTAATGGGAGATTTTAAACTGGCTTGTGAAGACTAACTATGCCAACAAAGGGAACCTGGATATATTTATTAATCATCCCTTGTCTTTATTTCATCCCTATAGTCTGAATTGCTAACGTCTCATTTCTAAGGCAAGAGAAGCACTCTGGAGAAACAAGTTGGGGGAGGGGGATAAGAGAATGTTGTGAGGCCCATACAGGAAGCAAGTTGTTATTGCCGTTTCCCTCAGTAAGGCTATCAACCAGTCAACCTGGATACCCATTAGGGAAGTTGGGAGCAGGATCTGAAGAAAGAACCTTTGGATTTTACCCGAGAGTGGCCTGGACCAGAATTCCACAGTTGTTCCAGTCCTTTTACCCATCTTCATGCTACTGAGGTAGACTGGGACCAGAGACACTCTGTACTTAAGCCAATTGCTCTCTGGGCCTGGACAGAAAAGTAGGAAGCAGCTTTGGCAGGATCCTACATGCCTGATCTGCACAAATGCACAGAACAGGTGATTTAGAACTGCCTAGGCTGAGAAAACTTTCACCCGAGTCTTGAGGAGTAGAGACTGCACTAGCTCCATTTAAGTAGCCGACAGGTGCCCACTATCATCCTCCAGAAAGAAAGAGACAGAAAGATGCACCTCAAACAGATGTGGGTTGCCTGGAGAGGAGTTTACCTTGGTATAGATGTCAGTGGAACTTCCAAATATGTATCATGGCTTTATGGAAAGGGACTCAGAATCTCTAGTTGCTCTTGGTTCTTGTTTGGGAGGCTTTCGAGGAATGCTACAGATAAATGGCATTGCTTATGATATCAAGTCCAAACACTTTCTGCCACATTTGAACATTTGCTATGTAAGATTGATAAGGAGGAGACACAATCCCTACCCAGATGTGGATTGACAGAAGAAGAAATAGCATGGTAACTGAAGTTTTCAGAGAATGTGAGTACCATTATGACGCAAAGTTCCTATTTGGACTGTTATATCCGCCATTGGTTTCTTGATCTGGCAATTGTGGTAGATCATGGATGATTCATTTATAGGGGGAAGCAATGTCACAAATAAACAGATAGAAATAATCATCAGTGTCAATTTAGTAGATTCCTTTCATAATTCAATGGATCTTGATGTGGTTCTCATGGGACTTGAGATCTGAAATGAGGGAAACTATTTTGGAGCAGATAATGCAAATACAATAGTGAGAAAATTTTGCAATTGGAAGAAAACTAACTTTAATTCTCGTGTGCCTCATGATGCTGCACAGATTATCATAAAACAACAATTTTGTTTGAGAGTCCCTTTTGCAACATATCATTTTGGAGTATATATGATGGATTATAATTGTGGATTGGCGTGCTTAATGGATGAAAGTCTATTTTATTTTAGAGCAAGTTTGGCACATGAGATCGGTCATATATTGGGGATGATAAATGATAATTATATAACTTGTACATGTGGGAGAAAAGTATGCATAATGAATGCTGCACTAAGCGCCTCAGAGGTATTCAGCAACTGCAGTTATTCTGTACTTTGAGATGCCACTACCAAAAGGAGTTGCTTAAGAAATACACCAAATCCAGAGCACATGATCACAATGAAGCACTGTGGCAACAGTGTGGTTGAAGAAGAAGAGCAGTGTGATTGTGGCTTCACAAAATCGTGTACAAATGATTTATGTATTTTGCAAGACTTCACTCTGAAACCTAGGGCTGATTGTGCTTTGGTGCTTTGTTGCAAAGACTGCAAGTTCAGGCCATCAGGCACAGTGTGCAGAGCACAGGAAAATGACTGTGATCTGCCAGAGTGGTGCGATGGCACTTAGCATAAGTGTCCAGATGATGTGTATGTGGAGGATGGGATCCCTTGCTGGAACGATAGCTTCTGCTATGAAAAACGATGCAACAGTCATGATGAGCAGTGTATGAAAATTTGGGGCAAAGAAGCCAAGACTGCAAATCAGATTTGTTACAAGGAAATTAATACCGAGATGACAATTTTGGTCAATGTGGTATGGAAGACACAGGCTATATACCAGGAAGTATCTCAGATATCTTGTGTGGATGAGTTCTGTGTGAGAACATGACACAAATTCCCTCTTTGAAAGACCATAACACTGTGCACTGGACTCAAGTCAATGGTAGCAATTGCTGGAGTACCTACTACCATTTGGGGATGGTTATGACTGACATTGGTGAAGTGAAAAATGGTACAGTGTGCGGTGAAGACCATATATGTCACCATAAGAAGTGTGTCCACCCTCTGCCTGCAATATGAGAGGGATTTGCAATAATAAACATCATTGCCATTGCAACTCTAGAGGTCCCCACCCAAATGCCTGAAGAAAGGCAGTGGAGGTAGTGTTGAGATTGGCCCACCCCCTGAGATTGAAGCAGTGCTGATCTTCCTGTTCATAGTCATTTGGTTAATTAGTTTTCTTGTGTTCCCCACTGCCGCAGTCCGGCTGCAGCAGAATAATCAGGGGGGGTGACGAACAACTTGTGTACGTTGATACAGCAGGAGTAGGAGCCGTTTATTGCAGGACAGGAGCAGTATTTATACATTCCACACAGCTTATCTAATTAGCATAAACTAGATACATCAGTCAACCAATCAGGAATCTCTACACTTAATGGCTCGCTTTTGTTACTTCTCAAACCACTCCCTCTGGCATTTTGCCAGGCACCATCCAGACTTGTTTACGAACTTTAACATTCCCCTTACAAAATTCCAGGTGTTATTTTGACTTATTTACAGACTCTAACACCCCACTATTTTGATTTCATTTTTGAGTGTGCTTCATAACCAACAAGAAGAAGCAATGAACACTTTTAAACCTGTATCTCAGAAAGAGGATCAAAAGGTTGAAGCTACACCTAGTAAAAAAGGTCAAAAGGTAGAAGCTACTCTTTTGAAGAGTCAAACTACATCCATGAAAAAGGAAAAAAATGTTAAAGTTTCCCCATCAATAAAAAGGACAACTTCAGCTTCACAAAAAAGGTGTAGCATAAAGGAGAAACCATCCAGTGTGAAAGACGAGCAGAATGTTCAAACCTTACCTAAAAACTGATACCAAAAATATACAATTTCAGAAAAAAAAACTAAATAAATCCTAATGAAATTTCCTATGAATTGATTTTTTAGAGTTCCTTCAGTAGAAATATTATGGTATATGTCAGAAATATTATGGTATATGAAAGAAAACCTCAGATGTCTATTTTATTTTAAGATCATAAATATTAGCATGAGTAATAGTAATAAATACCATGAGTAAAGGTAATTCCTAACATATTCCTGCATTACATTTTAGGAAATCCCAGTGGTTTATTTTTAATTGGATTAATCTCTTTGTGTTTTCTTAGCCGAAGCACAGCTAATAGATGGTGTGTGTGTGTGTGTGTGTGTGTGTGTGTGTGTTTAACTTGTTGTCTCAAGTTCATGAAGACAAGGACCGTTTCTTCTATTGTCATCCCCTCCTTTTGGTTTCCCCCTCTTGAGTGAGATGGGGACTAGAACCCTGAGGGAACTGTTGGAGAGCTGTTTATGTCAGTGTCAGCTTTGACATTGGCAGCAGCTGTTGTTTTGAGTCTGCACGTTATTATTCTTGGTAAAATAAAATCTTTAGACAAATTAAATTTAGCCAATTTTGAAAAAAAAGAATGATTTATCGAGCTGGGGCTATAACTCAGTGGTAAAGCACTTGCCTTGCATGTGTGAGGTACTTGGTTTGATCCTCAGCATCACATAAAAATAAATAAAGATACTGTGTGTTCATCTACAACTAAAATGTACATAAATATTTTTTAAAAAGAATGATTTATATATTGAGCACCACTCAGAACCAGAAGAGGTTCAGAAATTGTCACCTAGCAACAGTGATGGACAGAAAAAGAAAGTGTTGTACATAAATAACTGGATTGGTTACAGATGGCATTTGTGTTATTTGGGCATGCTATGATGAGGTATTTGCCTTATATGAATGTATTCTCAGGAGTCATCAACTTGAGATTGGTTGGATCTTAACTGTTGTGGTGTCTGGGACTCAGGTGTTATAAGAATATACCCTTAAATTAGGTTGCTGATTGTTTATATGTTGATTTAGGTTGTGGTTTCCTAGGTTTCAGTTTGCTACTTAGGAAGCAGCTTTTGTCCAAATTTGTTTTTTTATTTTATTTATTTATTTTTGGTACTAAGGATTGAACCCAGGGGCCATATACTACTGAGTTATATCCTCAGTCCTTTTTTATTTTTTATTTTGAGACAAGGTCTTGCTAAGTTTGCTAAGGGTCTCACTAAGTTGCTGAGCCTAACCACAAACTTGTGATTCTCCTGCCTCCGTTGCTGGGATTATCGGCATGTGTCTATAATAGGGAAAATTTAATGTAACACTATATATATATTTCATACAGGAGTTCACCCTTAGAAGAAACTTAACTTTCTATGGTTTCAGTTATCTACGTCAACTACAGTTTGAAATTATTAAGTGAAATATTCCAGAAATAAATATAAATTTCAAATTGCTCTGTATTTTAAGCAGTGTGATGAGATATCTCACCGTCCTGCTCTGTCCCTCCTAAGATGTGAAATCCCTTGGTCCAGCATAACCACACTGTGTATGCTACCTGCATCATAGTATTCTAGTAGCCATCCTGGTTGCCAGAATAATTGTTATGGTAGTACCTGCTTTTGTTTAGTTAGTTCTTATTTTGATAAGGACTTATTATGATATTTTGAGAGAGAGAGAGAGAGAGAGAGGGGAAGGGAAACAGATATAAACAGAGAGGGAAGCACTAAATTCACACAATATCTTTAGGGTACATTGTTATAATTGTTCTATTTTATTATTAGTTATTGTTAATCTCTTACTTCACCTAATTTAGTAAATAAACATTTTCTTAAGTGTCAGTGTATTTGCCTGTTACTTATTCTACCTCTTCTTAACCATGTCTTGTTTTAATTTAGAATCTTATGATTCAATTTTATTTGGTATCATTTAAACTTCAATTTATAGATTTTTTAGTCATTAAAATGTTTTGCAATATATATTATTTAATAAAGTAGTATGCTTTCACTCTATTTTACATATAACATAGGTGCCTTATAGCAATGTTAAATATCCTCCCTTCTGTCTCATATTTCTTTCATTACCTTACTTATCCATATTCTATAATCATTCATTATATTGCTATAATTGTTCTGAACAAATCTCTAGTGTTCAAGAGAAAGAAAAATACAAGATTTCATTTTACTTTGAATTATTTCTTTGACACTTTTTCATTTTAAATATAGATCCAAGATTCAAACTTATATCTCTTTCCTTCTACCTGAAAACCTTTTAATATATCTTACATAGTAGGTTTGTTTTCAGTGAATGCCCTCGGTTTTGGTTTAAGAATGACATCATTTCTCCTACATTTTTCAGAAGAATTTTTGATGTGGGATTCTATGTTAGCAGGATTTTGTTTTTCTCTCAGTGCTTTTAAGATTGGACTCTACTTTTTGTTTGCATCACTTGGGGGTTAAGTTCATTGTAACTCTCATCTTACTTTTTCTCTAAATTCAGAGTAACTCATGTGGCAGTTTCCTTTCAGATTTTTTATTTGTCTTTTTCCAGTTTGAATATAGGGTTCCTGTGTGTGTGTGTGTGTGTGTGTGTGTGTGTGTTTGTCATTTACTATAGTTGTGGGTTTTTTGAGTGTCCTGATCTGGGAATTAGTTTCTATCATTCATTTTGGATCATACTTGGCCAACGTTATGTCAGTTGTTCTTTTCCTTTAGTATTTACACTTCAAATAAATTACTCTTTGGATATTGTCATATAGTTCCTGAATGTTCTTTTATGTTTAGTATTTTAGGGACAAGACATTAGCAGTAAAAAAAAATTAAAATTAAAGGATAAATAAATAAATTTTATAAGTGGAGACAATGGATTGAAATAAATTTATGGTTAAAAATAAGAGCTAAAAAAAACCCCACTACTTATAGTGGGGGGAAAATCACTACAAAAATAAGATATTTTTTCCTAACAAATAAATAAATATTCAGTTGCCATCAAACTAATGACCAACAAATTTGTCGAATAAATTGATGTCTGTTGGAATAAGTAGGGTTTGATGATTAAGATTGAACTCAGTATAGCTATAAAAACTGGGATAATCATCTGTCTTGGATAAGCACACATTTAAATATATGAATCAGCAGACTTGCAAAAAATGCTATTAGTTTCTTTTTACATATATTCATTAAAGAGCATGTGTAAAGATATTACATATGTTTATACATATTGCTAAAATTTAAAAAAATATTTTTCATCTGAAACTTCATCATTTTATACATGTCAATGGATGGACACCTTGTATTTTCTACTTTATCTATGTAATAGATTTATTTTAGATTTTCTTCATGAATCATTAAATTTTATTAAAATAGAGTACCTGGTGGGAAAAAATAGAAAAGAGAAATGGAAGAAAATAAATCTAACAAAATAAATATATGTAAAGCATAGTAGTGCAGGCATTCTTCTCAAAATGTGATGTCCCAAAAGTTTTCAATAATGTAGCCAAACTGTCTTGCTAACAGGGAAACTCCTAATGTTTTGTGTAAACATTGAGCCAGGGAACAAGGTATAAAGTGGTGTGACATGATGTTTCCTTTGAACTAGATATGCCAAATCTCTGGCGCATCAAACCATGACCTGTTTATTCTGGAAAGAAGGAAAATCTATCTCTCCTTCTGACCTTACAAAACTTGTATTCAGTTTTTCAGGAGAGAAGGGGTGAAGAAAACAAAGAAATAAAAAGACTAGACTCTTATTTGAATACAAGATGATGTTATGGTACAGAGTTAACTACATAAATGGAAAAATTATCTTCCATTTTCTTTATGCCTACTTGCAGAAGAATCGATTCCTGCCTTCAGTGGAAATCAGCATTGCAGTTATCATCAACTTATTGAGATGTTAAAAAGCAATTGTTCCAATTAAATAAAAAATCTATAAGCTTTTTAAAAAATATTAGGAGAAATATATGAACACAAGCCAATTATAGCTAGATGCAGAAGTGAACACATTCTAGAACAACCCTCAAAATTTGATGTGAAATGCAAACTGACCTATCTTACAATTTCATTTATTTAAAGAACCCAGATCAATTCTATCCCCACCTCTCTACATTGTGAAAAGAATGGTTGTCAAAATCAAGTGTACAGGTTCAAATCAGAAAGGTCACAGGTATCCAAGTTCTTCCCTTTCAGCCTGTCCAGCCTCACTTTCCTTTAACAACCACAGAAGCAAACAAGCTTGTGCCTCACTTATTGATTATTCTATTACCATCTTTATTCATCAATTTTTTTGAATTGAATGCAATTGTAAGAGGTCAATTTGCATTCCATATCAAATTTTGAGGATCGTTCTGGAATGTGTTCACTTCCGCATCTAGCAATAATTGGCTTGTGTTCATGTCAACTCTCTGCAACCGAAACTCAGTGCTTCAGCCAATCCTGCATAAGGGCATTTTCCCTCTGATATTTCCTGCTTAGAAACACGAAGTTCTTACCTATGTGGTCTGGATGGAGTGAAGGAGCAGGAGGCAGGACGTGTGGGGATCCAGCCCCAGGTTAAGCAGTGATGATCTACAAGTAGCTTTCAGCCTCCCCTCACCCTGTCCTTTGTGCTTTACTCCTCCCTATACCCAGAGGCTTCCCCAACCCTCTCTCTGGATGGTCAAGGAGGACTGCTTCTGCCAAGGATGTTCTCTCAAAGTCAAGCACTGCTCTTCCCCCTCCATGAACATTTCTGCATCCATACTGTCTGTTGCTTCAAAACTTTGATTTCATTAATGTATATTTACTTGTATTTTTTAATTTGTGTAAATATTTACTCCAAATCTCTAAAGAAATCTTTTATTGTGTGTGTATGCATGTGTGTCATGTATTTCCTCCTAGGAAAATACCTATATAGATAAAATCTTCAAATCAATATTTTTAAAAAGGGGTGATGGAAACGTTAGAGTGTACACTCATTCCGCTTATTATATTTTGGCTTTGTGCTCATATGCTCAGGGTGTTGCCTAGGGTGGTGCTGAGACTAGTGGGAGTAGCAGGGACCATGGACAGCACTAACTTGTGCTCTACACTGTATCGGTCATGACTTGTGTATTAACTGTTAATCCTCACAAGATCTCGGCTATAGAGGAAAATGCCGCTACATGTGGAAATTAGGTAATTAGTCTAGAAAATCAGGACCTAGATTATACTAATATCATACTATTAGCTCCCCTAAAGTGTACATTCAATTAGATTAAATATTTAGGTAAACTTGTAAATAAAAATGATTTAGAAATGAATCACATATTTTCCAAAATTTCTCATTTCATATATGTAATATAATGTTTTACAGAGTCAGTGTGCCAAACATGAAAGACTGGTCTATATTTCCATGTTAGAAAAAGTATTCTCTCCTTTCTTCACACATACACAAATAACATTTAAACTGTTTTCTCTTTGGGGTCAGTAATAATGAAATATACTATGAATACAAGGACACCACATGTAATAACTGAATTATCCTCTGATTAATTGTACTCTGACTGGTAAGGTGACCTTCATAAATCTCAGTAGCTCAATAGAAAACACTTTCTTTACAATTTTCATTCACCTGTTTCATGAATACTTTTAAATGACGGGTACTTAATCATCATTTATTGAACAACTACTCTGTAATGAGCATAACTCTAGGTAATATTTAAGAAAAGTGATGGTTTACTATTTAGCAACTTCCTATTACTTTTATCTGATTAAGTGAGTCTATTATTTATATCTATTCACACATGAACCTGCACTATGTTGAATAAAATGCCCCCAGATTTTCATGGTGCATTGTATTCCCTCTTCTGCATTTTTACCAAAATGCCCTCTAGCTTACTGCTGTGGAAACATTCACTGTGTAAATAACTTGGTTGTTGCACCAATTTCTGTCTACCAGGGGTGAAATATAAAGAAGTACTAATCAAACCTTTCTACAGGTTTGCTCTCTTCTCTATTGAAAAAGACAACTGCACAAAAGATTCAGTCTGATATTGTAGTAGTTCTCCTGTATACATGGGACACAAATTAAACACACCCTCAGTGAATTCCTGAAACACAATGTGAAAATCCCTCTGTAGGCCCAATGCTTTGTGGCGTAACACGCTGTTGACAGTGGGGACACATTTTCAGTCCATGTTTTCTACCCCCACATGCAATGTCTTTCCAGTCTTAACTAAACACTTAACATGCACAATTGGAATAAACTTTGAAATTTGGTGTTCCATAGCAAAATCAGTAATTTCTTTTTCTACTTTATGATTTCACAAATAGAAAATTCATTCTTAGCACAGATATAATCAACCTCAGATATGATTTTTTGATTTTTTTTTTAAGTCAAGAACATTTGTCTCTTCACCTAAAGGAAGCACCTTATGGCTTCTCTTTGGCATACGTGGATTGCCAGTATCACTACTCTTGCACTTTGGGTGCATCATTGAGTAAAATAAGGGTTGGTTGACCATAAGCTCTAAAACACTGTGACTGTGAATTTGATAAATGAGATGGCTACTGACATTCATCATGGAGACATTAATGGGAATTACATAAAATTTCATAATTCTACTCAAAGAGTGCACACTTTAAAACACGTAAGTTGAGTACTAAGGATGTGGCTAAGTGGTAGAGTTCCTGTCTATTTTGTATGAGGTACCCTGTGTTCAGCCCCTAGTGTACACACACACACACACAAACACACACAAACACACACACACACATACACACACAAACACACACATGCTCCATAGGATTATTTCTGAAATTCTCCACTTAGTAGTTTTGGGACATGGTTGACCCTGGTAATGGAAATCACAGAAAGTAATGCCACACAACACAAAAGTGTGACAATTTAATTTTCAATAGGTAGAGGGCTATACTTTTGTTGTCTACAACATGCCTTTACTTACAATTATTAATACTTATTTTTTTCAGGACAGTGATATACACACACGAGATAGCAGCTTTTATCCTCCACTGAAA
The DNA here is from genome assembly GCF_001458135.2 of Marmota marmota marmota. Taxonomy (NCBI): domain Eukaryota; kingdom Metazoa; phylum Chordata; class Mammalia; order Rodentia; family Sciuridae; genus Marmota; species Marmota marmota. The sequence continues at coordinate 19,719,101 of NW_026000211.1, read as the reverse complement.
AACAAATATACACACATATCCATCAATTAAAGTAGTTCTGGGAGGGCTCAATAACCCATTTAAGAATCTGCATCAATGGAGAAAGAGAGAGCGAGAGAGAGAATATATACACAAAGGATCTATGGTGATATATATTACTGTACCTGAGATGGCAGGAGATGGCTAACAACAAAGAAGAAAGGTGGAGGCTGTAGGCATGAGCCATACAGTAGGAACCAACATGGCCCCAAATGCCTATTCCACATAGAACACTGGCATATTTTACCACTTGTCATCTTTTGTCATTCCTGAAAGAACCCAGTGAGAGAGGGCTGCATATACAACCCACTTGAGAAGCAATCACTTTTGTACTGCTTTGAGATTTGAGTCAATGTGTTCTCCAGTCTCACATGTTCACCTGACCCTTGAGCCTCAACTGCTCTGTGAGTGCCCACACTTCAGAGTCTGGCTCTGTGGCTGCATTGCTGCTGCCCAGGCCTCATACAACAGAGCCATTGCTGGAGCAAGCTATATCAAACTCTTGGCTCTGTACCTCAGGTCTCTCTGAGTACTTGTGCTCTGGATATCAGCCACACACTCAATCCTGAGGTCACTGTAGCTCTCTCTATATGTATGCTGCTGTCCCTGGCTACTTCACAAGCCTCATTACAATACAGCAGCAGGGATGCCTTCTGTCCCAGGAACAGCTGCCATTAACAATCCAGATCTCAAAGACGAGGGCTTGTACATATAGCCATGCATCAGGCATCAGTTCCTGTAGGTATTCTGACTGTGGAAACAGACAGGGAAGTGTTCCCTCCCATGAGCAAACTCCCGGGGTGGGGGTGGGGTGGGGTGTGGTAACTGGTGCCCTGATTCCCAGGATTGGAATGCCCAGTCTCCTCCCTCTGAGATAATAAGACAACTACACAGGAACTATCTGGTTTCTTTTGCAATGTCCTTGGAGAAAAGGGGCTCTGTGTTTGTATTAACCTGGACCTTGTCTCAGTTAGCTAGCACTTGGGTTAAAGAAGTACTAATTAGAATGTAGTCATGTTAACAAGAGGTATGTGTTCTTTGAGTTAATAAACTCTCAGGCAGGGAGGAGCAGACACTTCACTTTTGAACTTCTTCTTCACCACTTCACTTCATGCCTCTCCACTCCATCCTGTCTGTCTGCTTGTACTTTTGTGTCTGTGTCTGTTCTTTTCATGCCTCCTCATGGGTATTCCTCCATAGGTGTTCCTTTACAAGTTCTGTGGCTAGTTCATGAGTGTCAATCATCAATCACTTACGCTACTGTCATTGTAAGCAGGTCTTTGAGCCAGAACAAGTGTCAGGAGGGATACCTTAAGTGATTATGTCCTCAGTGAAGAAAACCATTGGGAGGACTCTAGAATACATTGCCTTGGAAAACTCAAATAACCCTAACCACTGCTGTGCATGTTGACAGCATTGGCTGCAGATGATATCTGAGCTTTTTATTAATCATAGCCTTAACAGCCCTACATTAAGATAATGCTGCTGCACTCTCCATAGGGCTGGAAGTGTGGCTTTCTATCAAGCCAGTGCATTCACACTCACATGCAGCATTGTCTCTCCACACCAAGACAAGCCATAAAGTCTAAAGGCATAGCAAACATCAACACAAGACCACCAGAAACATGAAAAAACAAACAAACAAAAAAAAAAAACCAAGGAGATACATCACCACTAAAACAACACTATATTTTCCCAGTAGTGGACTCCAAAGAAATAGAGATTACAAACTCCCTGAAAAAGAATTCACAATAATTTTAAAGGAGCTCAATAAATTCAAGTAAATACAGAGAAAGAAGTAAATGAAATTGGGAAGATCATAAATGGACAAAGTAAGAATTTTGATAGAGATTAAAGTCATATAAAAAGAAATTCTCTAGCTGAGGAATACTGTAAGTGAAATGAAAAATATAATAGTGAATATTAACACTAGAATGATCAAGGGGAAGAAATAATCTATGAGCTTAAAGATGTAATTTTTTTCAAATAATGTATACAGGCTTGAAAACAAACAAACAAAACAATGAAAAGGAATGAAAACCACCTTGGATCTATGGGAGAACATCAACAGATCTAATTTTGTCATATTAGAAGAAAGAGAAAGGCACAGAAAAGCTGCTATAAGAAATAATTGCTGAAAACTTCCCAATCTGGGGAAAGATAAACATTCAGAAACACGTAGGTCAAAGATCTCCAATAAAATGAAGTCCAGACCATAATACACCAAGACATATTACAGTCAAACAGTCAAAAATTAAGGTCAAAGAAGGATCCTGAAAGCAGTAGGCAGAAAAAACAAAAAAACATAGCACTTAGAAGAGAATTTCAACGTGGCTGTCAGCAGAATTATTGGTCAAAATTTTACCAGCATGAGAGAATGGAATGATACATTCAAAATGCTAAAAGAGTAAATGTTTAGTCAAGAATGTCTTGCTTAGCAATGTCCTTCAAAAATAAAAGAGAGAGCCAGGGCTGTAGCTTAGTGGCAGAGCATTCATCTTGCATGTGTGAGGGTTCGATTCTCAGCACCACATAAAAATAAACAAATAAAATAAAGACAGGCTGTCCATCTACAACTACAAAAAAAATTTGTTAAAAAAATAAATAAAAGAGAGATAAATACTTTTTCAGAGACACAAAAGATAAGGTTGTTCATTACCACTACACCTGCCTTGTAAGAAAAGGTATAGGGAGTTCCTCAAGCTGTAGTTAAAGCATGTTAATTAGTAAAAAGGAAACATCTAAAAACATAAAATTCACTAGTAAAAATAGCTACAAAGTTAAATTTAGAATATTCTAATGCTATAAAATTAGTGAATAAAATATATGTGAGTTTTATAAAACTCTTGTTACTGATTTCTAATTTCATATCACTGTGGTTGAAAAAGATATTTGATATAATTTCAATCTCTGTAAATTGAAGACTTGTTGTGTGACCTAAGATAACCTATATCCTGGGTTATATATCAAGAATATATAAACATTGTGTATCTGGTGGCAGTTAGATAGGATGTACTTTTAGGTCCATTTAGTTCATGGTGTAGTTCTAGTCCAAGCTTCTTTATTGATTTTTCTCTATGGATGATCTGTCTATTGTTGAAAGTGCTATTGAAGTCTCCTACAGTTATTATATTGCAGTCTATCTCTCCCTTCGTATCCCACGGGATTGAACTCAGGGCACTTAATCACTGAGCCACATTCCTAGGGCTATTTTGTATTTTATTTAGAGACAGGGTCTCACTGAGTTGCTTAGTGCCTCACTTTTGCTGAGGCTAGCTTTGAACTTGTGATCCTCCTGCTTCAGCCTCTAGAGCTGCTGGAATTACAGGCGTGTGCCATCGTGTCTGGCAGGACATTATTTTTAAATCTATTTTTTAGTTGTAGGTGGACACAATACCTTTATTTTATCGATTTCTTTTTATGTGGTACTGAGGATGGAACCCTGTGCCTCACATGTGCCAGGCAAGCACTCTACCACTGAGCTACAAACACAGCCCTAATTAAGACATTTTTGTTTGGCTTTAGTAAGTCTATATCTATTAATAAAAACCTTGATAGTAATTAGATTAAATTTTCTAATTTATATAAAGAAGACCATAATGGATTTAAAAAATGTAAGAGTCATCTATAGACTTCTTTAAAAAGACTCATTATATCTTTAAAGGAACACATAGATTGAAAATGAAGAGCTGAATAAATATACCAGGTAAATAGAGTATAGAGCCAGTAGGTCGTTGTCTGTATTAGATAAAATATACATAAGTCAAAATTTACAAAAAGTGACCTAGGTTGTTATTACTTAATTTTAAAGGGGTCAATTCATCAAAGAACAAAATGATTGAAACTACAACAACACTCAATATTGGAGCACCAAAATATGTAAAGCGAATATTAAAAGACATGAAGGGAGAGGTAGACTGCAATATAATAGTTGTAGGGAACTTCAATATCACTTTCAACAATAGACACATCATCCAAAGAGAAAATCAATAAGGAAGCATTGGACTAGAACTACACTCTAGACTCAATGGAGCTAAAAGTACATCCTATCTAACTGCTACAGAATACACATTGTTTTTAAGTATTCTTGATACATATTCCAAGATATATCTTATCTTATGTCCCATAACAAGTCTTAACAAATTTAGAGAGATTGAAATTTTATCAAATACCTTTTCCAACCACAGTTATATGAAATTAGTAATGGGAATTTTAGAAAATTCACAAATATGTGGAGCTTAAGTTAAATGTTCCTGGGTAACCAATGGGTCAAAGTAGGAAGTAAAAGCAAATTATAAGAATAACTTGAGTAGAACAAAATGAACACACATCATACCAAAGTTTACAGAATGCAACAACAACAACAAAAAATGTTCTAAGAGGGAAGTTCATAACAATACATTTCTGAATCAAAAATGATTTTAAATAAAAAAAGATTTCAAGTAAACAACCTAATATACTTCAATGAATTAGAAAAAGAATAAACTAGTCCCAAAGTTAGTACATGTAAGGAAATAAGATCCAAGCAGAAACAAATGAGATAGTTGGAAAATAATAGAAAACATTGACAAAATTTACAACCAAATTTGCAACAGTAACCAAAATTGACCTTAGCTACAGTAACTTAAAAAAAGAGACAGCTCAAATAAATTTAGAAAAAAAAAAGAAGACATTAAAATTGCTTACACAGAAATATGAAGAATCATGGGAGACAACTTGAGAACCAGAAAGTTGAATATAAAAACTACAATGAGAATGGGAATAGCAAGCATAGTGGAAGGAGACAGTCTTCATTATACAAAATTCATGTATGAAGATGTGAATTTGGTGTCAACATACCTTATATACAAACAGAGATTTGATAAATTGTGGTATAAAGGTGTATTAAGAATTGCAATGCAAAAAAAATTATGAATGTAATGCACTCCTCTATTGTGATGTATGTAAGAAATAATAAAAAATAAATTAAAAACTACATCTTACATGTGCAATCTACAAAAAACAAATCATAAATAAAAAATCTAAATATACCAATTATGAGTAAAGAAATTGTATCGATAATAAAAACACCACCAAACAAAAGACCAGGACCTACCTGCTGGTTTCACTGTTGAACTCTAACAAATATGTAAAGAAGAATTAATATCAATCTTGCTCAAACTCTTCTGAAAAATTGAAGAAGAGGAACTTTCAGGACTCCATAATAACTTGATACCAAAGCCACACATGAACACCATAAGAAAAGACAATTATAGGCCAATATTCATGATGAATATAGATGCAAAACTCAACAAAATACTTAGCAAAACAGATCTAATCACATGTAAAAATGATAATTCACTGTGATCAACTACTATTTAATAAAGGTATATAAAGATGACCCAATAATGCAAATCTATAAATGTGATATAACATTAACAAAAGAAATTATTTAAAAACATAACATTACCTTGATAGATATTTTTATTTAATTTTTTAAATTTATATATGACAACAGAATGCAATACAATTCTTAGTACACATATAGAGCACAATTTTTCATCTCTCTGGTTGTATACAAAGTATATTCACACCAATTCATTTCTTCATGCATGTACTTTGGATAATAATGCCCATCACATTCCACCATCATTTCTAATCCCATGCCCCTCACTTCCTTTTTCATTTTTTGTTCTATCTAGAGTTTGTCTATTCCTCCCATGCTCCCCCTCCCTACCCCACTATGAATCAGCCTCCTTAAATTAGAGAAAACTTTTGGCATTGGGGGGGGGGGTGGTTGGGGGGGATTGGCTAACTTCACTAAGCATTATCTTCTCTAACTCCATCCATTTACCTACAAATGCCATGATTTTATTCTCTTTTATTGCTGAGTAATCGTCCATTATGTACATATGCCACATTTTTTTTCATCCATTTATTGATTGAAGGGCATCTAGGTTGGTTCCAGAGTTTGGCTATAGTGAATTGTGCTGCTATAAACATTGATGTGGCTGTGTCCCTCTAGTATACTGTTTTTAAGTCCTTTGGGTATAGACTGAGGAGAGGAACAGCTGGGTCAAATGGTGGTTCCATTCCCAATTTTCTAAGGAATCTCTATACTGCTTTCCATATTGGTTGCACCAATTTGCAGTCTCACCAGCAGTGTATGATTGTACATTTTCCACACATCCTCACCAACTCTTATTGTTGTTTGTCTTCATAATAGCTGTCATTCTGATTGGAGTGAGATGAAATCCTAGAGTAATTTTGTTTGTCAGTGACAAATCCTCTGAAAGGGAGAAGAGGAAAATTACCTCATTTACAATAGCCTCAAAAAAAAAAAAAACTTGGGAATCAACTTAACAAAAGAGGTGAAAGATCTATATGATGAAAATTACAGAACCCTAAAGAAAGAAGTCAAAGAAGACCTTAGAAAATGGAAAGATCTACCTTGCTCTTGACTAGGCAGAATTAATATTATCAAAATGACTATATTACCAAAAGCACTATACAAATTTAATGCAATCCCAATAAAAATGCCAATGACATTCCTCATAGAAATAGGAAAACAAGTCATGAAATCCATCTGGAAAAATAAGAGACCCAGAGTAGCCAAAGCAATTCTTAGCAAGAAGAGTAAAGTAGGTGATTTCATTCACTATACCAGACCTTAAATTATACTCTAGAGCAATAGTAACAGAAACAGCATGGTATTTGCACCAAAATAGACTTGTAAACCAATGGTACAGAATAGAGGACACAGGAAAAAACCCACATAAATACAGTTATCTCATACTAGACAAAGGCACCAAAAACATACATTGGAGAAAAGATAGCCTCTTCAACAAATGGTGCTGGGAAAGCTAGAAATCCATATGCAACAAAATGAAATTAAGCCCCTATCTCTCACCATGCACAAAACTCAACTCAGAGTTGAGTTTTAGGAATTAAACCAGAGCCCCTGTGCCTAATAGAAGAAAAAGTAGACCCAAACCTTCATCATGTCTGATTAGGTTCTGACTTCCTTAATAAGATTCCTATAGTGCAAGAAATTAAATCCAGAATCAATAAATGGGATGGATTCAAACTAAAAATCTTGTTCTCAGCAATAGAAACAATCAGTGAGGTGAATAGACAGCCTACATTTTGGGAGTAAATTTTACCACACACACATCACATAGATCACTAATCTCTAGGATATATAAAGAACTCAAAAATCTTAACACCAAAAAAACAAATAAACCAATCATTGAATGGGCCAAGGACCTGAACAGACACTTCTCAGAAGAGGATATACAATCAATCAACAAATATATGAAAGATGTTAAATATCTCTAGGAATTAGAGAAGTGAAAATCAAAACTACTCTAAGATTTCATCCCACTTCAGTCAAAATGGGAACTATTAAGAATACAAAAACAACAAGTGTTGGCGAGCATGTGGGGAAAAAGAGACACTCATCCATTGCTGGTGGGACTAAAATTGGAGCAACCAATATGGAAAGCAGTATGGAGATTCCTTGGACAACTTGAAATGAAACTACCATTTGACTTAGCTATCTCACTCCTTAGTCTATACCCAAGGGACATAAAAACAGCATCCAACAGGGAAACAGCCACATCAATGTTTATGACAGCACAATTCACAATAGATAAACTGTGGAACCAACCTAGATGCCCTTCAGTATAAAGCAACTGTGGTATATATACATAATGGAACATTACTCAGCATTAAAAGAGAATAAAATCATGGCATTTGCAGTTAAATGGATGGAGTTGGAGAATGTTATGCTAAGTGAAGTAAGTCAATCCCCCAAAACTAAAGGCCAAATGTTTTCTCTGATACTGATCCATAATGCTGATCCATAATGGGGGTTGGGGGAAGCATGGGAGGAATGAAGGAACTTCAGATAGGATAAAGTGGTGGGTGGGGAGGGATGGGGAATGGGGATAGGAAAGATAGTGGGATGAAATGGACATCATTACCCTGAGTATGTATATGAATGGTGTAACTCTACTTTGTGAACAAGCAGAAACATGAAAACTTTGCTCTATATGTGTACTATGAATTTAAATGCATGTTTTCTAAAATTCTATAGTGAAATTTTCTAAGGTTTGAATACTTATTATATAATTTTGTTCTAGACATTGTCACCTGATTATTCCAGGGTTACCTTGATATCGAGCCTTACTAAATCTAAAATTACAATTTTTCCTCCTCAAATGTCTCTTCTTCTTTTCTCTTTCTTAATAACAGCTTTATCCTTATATTCAGACACTAAATCAAAGAAGGATCTTTGATTTCTCTTTATAGCTTTTTTCCTGTAACATTCAACTTGTCACAAGACTCTATGTACTTTTTTTACACTGGACTTACAGTTACTTTTCCATCCTTAATATTTTTCTTTGGTTCGGATTTCCAGTGACTCATTCCTGAACTAGTTTAATATATTTTAATTTCATTGCTGTTTCAGATCCATTTTGTTCAATTTACTCTAAACAATATTTCAGTAATAATTGTTCTCTCTTATTATTTGTTTTAATATTTTGGATATTATTTAAGAACATACATGATTTCCTTTGGCCCATTGAAAGTAGATTTTCTAAATCTGGCATAGAAAATTTGGAACTATTTTCCATTATTTCTCTAAATATATTATGTGAATATTATCATAATAAACTATACCAATTCTTGAAAACTCACTGAATATACCCAATATCTCTTTTATATTCCATTTTTTCATCTGCTTGTGTAGACTCCTGGCTCTATATTCTACCCATTAAACTCAGCTCAACGTTTTTAGTCATTTCTTCCTCTTTGACCTGCTCTACGCTGACCTGTGACACTCATTCTAGGCATGTTTTCTGCTCCACAGTAACTATACCAATACAGAGATCCTTTTCTCCAGTAAATTCTTTGCTTTTCTAGTGCAGGACCAGGTTTTATTTACTTCTGTTTCTCATTCTGTTTAGGAAGTGACTTCTGTTTTTAAAATGTTTCCAGTAAGTATATGTTGACTGAATCAGTACACCTGAATAGATCAGTTTATTGGAACATCTGTGAGAGTGTGATTATTTTCTTCATACTATCTTATAATTCATCTCAACATTTATTAAAGTGGTTGCAGTTCTCCCTTTGTTGTGCTAATGCTGGCCCACACTCCTTTGCTTTGGGGGCATTTTTCTTCCTGAGAATGAAAGGAAGGAAGAGGGAAAAGTGTGAGAAAATCAGTAGAGAAATCAAATGAATGAATTGAGTGGTTGGAGTAAAAGAGCTTAAACAATTCATTAAGCATGTGAGTGATACAAAGTTTTGTACTATTCTTGGTACTACATGACTGCCCTCTTGCTTGTGTGCCCCTCTATTGCTTGATGTTCAGTGGCTCTTGACTCTGTGAAATATCAGGCCTAGTGCTGTAGAACTTGGGTTTGGGGATGACCCTCACTATTAGCATGTACAGCTGCATAAATTATATTTTGTTTTGTTCACTTTCTTTTACCACGTAAACTTTAGGCTTATTTTTAAAATTTATTTCTTAATAAAAATCTATGCATTTTATATTTTTAGAGGGAGTTACATGTATATATGTCAAATATAAATCTAGTTTGCCTGGATGTTATGAAACATCTCTGATATTTTAGACCCCAATAGAATATAAAATCCGACTCACAATCAATTTTTATTTTAATCCTGGTTGGGTCCTTAAGTATATATAAAATGCTTTTGAGAATCATGCCAACTGAATTTATTAAGGAACATCATGGCAGAAAAAGTACACTTGTAAAATTTGGCTTATTAGTGGACATAAATATAGAATTTAATCATGAAATGTATTGTCGTCTAGATGCAAATTATTCCTCAGAAACAAATAACAGAATGTAATTTAACGGGGTAATATTTTAGGAAGAAAATCATAATCTAACTTAATATACATTCTCTGAGGACAAAGAGATTTTATGACTCTATAATCTCTAAAATAATTGATATTGTCAACCTGGGCTGCTATAAAAATATAACAGATTTATAAACAATATAGATTTATTTCTCACAGGTCTGTAAACTAAAAAGTCCAAGATAAAGGCACTGGGGTTTGTGCCAAGCAGCAGGAGAGGAGAAAAATTTAAATGCCGTAGAGACCTCTGCTGTCCCCTTGAGTAAACAGCTCCTGCCTTCTGGAAAAAAAAAAATGACGCCCTTGTCACTGCTGTCATGGCCATCACCATTATTACAGGAGTGCCAGGGAGCTGGAGCATGAGACAACAGAGGAAAACATCATACAGGATATTTCCCCCACTCTCTGAGGAGCAGAAGACTGAAGCTCGTCAAGCTAGAGTGAATGAAAGGGCTTCTCCCAGAGCTTTCTCCCGTTCCACTCCAAGGTCCACTTACAGATTTAGACTGTATTTAGTTGAGGTCAGAAAGGATAGATGAGAAAAGAATGGCAAACCCATGGTTGGTTACTTTAGAAGCATTTCAAATTTTGGTCTTCCTGAACACCCCATTCCTATTTACCTTAGTTATTCAAATCATTGTTCTTGTATCCCTCCAGATTTAAATAGCTACATTCAACAGGTGAAACTTCTTTTTTTCTTTTAGTACTGGGGATTGAACCCAGGGGCACTTTTCCACTGAGCTACATCCCCAGCCCTTTTTATTTTTTCATTTTGAGATAGGTTCTCACTAAGTTGCTAAGGCTGGTCTTGAACTTGCAATCCTCCTGCCTCAGCCTCACAAGTCCCTGGGATTATAGGCATGTGCCACTGCATCTGGATAACAGGTAAGACTTTGTAGAGTGCATTTAGATCATTTTACTCAAGTTGGAGTTTCTCCCCACCCTTCTCAAAGGAAAGATCAAAGATTTAGTTTATTTTTCTTACTCTAATTTCTGGAGGAATGCCATTCAGTCTCAGGGTTTTAAATACTTTTCAAATATCAATAACAATTTTCTTTTTTACCTCCACTCCAAACCTGCCTGATTTTATATACAACTACCTATTCATAAATTTCAACTAGAGATGTAACAGGCATCTTAAATGTAGATCCAGTATTGAAGTCTTAATTTTCCTTCCCCCAGCTATTTATTTGGTAGATTTTAGCACCTCATTTGAGTAACACCTCGTTTATGTTTCTCAAGCCAGATAATCTGAAATCAATTTTGCCTTTTCTCTTTCTCTTTCATATTCTTCACAATTCTACAGGAAATCCTAGCTCTGCCTTAGCCATATATCAAAAGCCTGGCCACTTCACATTTTGTCTATTGTTATTGCATTGATTACAATTCACATTATCTCCTGCCTAAATGAAGGCATTAACCTGTGTCTAGATTAAATTTTATCTAAAAAGGGACAGGATGTTAGTATCTTTTCTATAGTGATGAATCCAAGTAATTAAAACAGTATTTTATACATGGAAAATGCTGTATAAATGTTTTATGAATGAATGCATGTACGATAACGAACACAAATTTTGAAAACATGTTTGTTGGCTAAAACATACTGTGCCTAAGTGCTAATTTAAGTAAAGGATCAATCAATAGATGATGTATTTTTGTTAGTGAGTGTGTGTGTGTGTGTGTGTGTGTATTTGCTCCTCACTAAAATCCTGTGAGTTGGTACTGTTATCACTCCCATCTTGTAGGTTAGTCAGCTTTTCAACACTGTGACCACAATACCTAATAAGAACAACTGACAGGGGGTTGGTGTGGTGTGTCCTGGGAGAAGGCCGCGTGCGTGGCGTTCGCAGGAGTTCGGAAATAAAGTTTGTTCTTGCTTCAGTGGCTCGTGATTTGTGCCCAGCCAGACTGCAGCAACAAAATTTTACTTTGTCAACAAAGGCAGCAGTATTTCAAATAATATGCAGTAATCAGATGGCTCCAGTTGATAATTGGATTCTTCAGAACTATCAAGAAAATGACATTGCGAAGGTAGGCAGACCTGCGACCGACCGGCAGAACACGTCCAGGAGCCCGCCGGCGTGGTAGACATGTCACCCCAATTGGAGGAGGGGCAGAGCAGAGCCGCTGCCCACTGCCCGCACCTGCAAGGTAGGCAGACTTGCGACCGACCGGCAGAACAGGCCCAGCGGCCCGCCGGCATGGTAGACACAACACCCCAATTGGAGGAGGGGCCCAGCTGCCGCCCGCAAGGTAGGCAGACTGCACGTCCCGGAGAAGGGGCCCAGTGGCCCGCCGACCTAGTTGAAAGATCACCCCAATTGGAGGAGGGGCACAGCCGCCGCCCGTGCCTGCAAGGTAGACAGACCTGCCACCTAGAGAATAGGCCCAGCGGCCCGCCAGCGTGGTAGACAGATCACCCCTATTGGAGGAGGGGCCAAGCTGTTGCCCGCAAGGTAGGAAGACCACGTGAGCTGGAGAAGGGGCCCAGCGGCCCGCTGGCGTGATAGACAGATCACCCCAATTGGAGGAGGAGCACAGCCACTGCCCGCCCCTGCAAGGGAGACTTTGCAACTATACAAGAGCAATATAAATATATAGGGGGAAAACTCAATAACACAACAGTTTCACCAAGCAGAAAGAAATGCAAGCAGTATGAAAAGACAAGGAAAGAAAGGACCACAAGCAATGCAGGTCAACTCAACGTTAGAAGAGGTAATAGCTGCAGCAGATGGAATGTCAGATAAAGAATTCAGGATATACATGCTTCAGATGATCTGGAGTCTCAAGGAAGA
>NW_026000211.1:19677297-19704790 GCF_001458135.2 Marmota marmota marmota | reverse complement strand
GAGAAGAAGATTAACATTAAACAGGGATGAGAGGTGGGAGGGAAAGGGAGAGAGAAGGGAAATTGCATGGAAATGGAAGGAGACCCTCAGGGTTATACAAAATTACATACAGGAGGAAGTGAGGGGAAAGGGAAAAAAAAACAAGGGGGAGAAATGAATTACAGTATATGGGGTAGAGAGAGAAGAGGGGAGGGGAGTGGAGGGTAGGGGGGATAGTAGTGGATAGGAAAGGCAGCAGAATACAACAGACACTAGTATGGCAATATGCAAATCAGTGGATGTGTAACCCATGTGATTCTGTAATCTGTATAAGGGGTAAAAATGGGAGTTCATAACCCACTTGAATCAAAATGTGAAATATGATATATCAAGAACTATGTAATGTTTTGAACAACCAACAATAAAATTATAAAAAAAAAAGAACTGACAGGAGGAAAAGTTTATTTTGAACTCACAGTTTCAGAGGTCTTGGTCTTTGTTCAGTCAACTCCATTGCTTTGGGCTTGAGGCGAGCAAAACAACATGGTGGAAGGGCACGACAGAGGAAAGCTTCTCAGGTAGGTTGCCACTAGGAAGCAGAGAGAGACTAAAAGAGAGGAATGATAGAGATAATATAGTCTCCAAGGGCATGTCCTCAGTGACCTACTTTCTCAAACCATCTGCCACCTGCCTATGGTTACCACTCAGTAAACCATTTAAATCATTAATCCATCAAATGGATCAATCCACTAATGAGGTTATTGATTTCATCATTGCCTCAAAGTCCCACTTCAGAATCTTGCTATAGTGGGGACCATGCTTCCAAAATTTGAGCTTTTGAGGGGATATTACTAGATCCAAACTACAACATAGATGAAGTGACATGATCAATAATCTCAGAAAAAAGCATAATTATTGCACAATGGGAGTCTGCATATTAATGAAGAAAATAATCCACAAATATTTATAACAGTGTAAAGATTCTCATAAAAATAAAGCCATACAAAAGAGGAAATATGATTTAATTCCTACAGTCTAAATATGTGGAATGTTCAGGATGGTGGCAACCTTGAGAGTTAATGCCTGAATGAGTACAAAGGGGCTTCTGACATAATGATAATGGTTTTGGTTCTTGGTGTGCTCAGTTTGTGAAAATCATACTGTATCTATTTATACCCTGTGTATGTCATTGCATATATGCTATCCTTCAATATAAAAATATATGAAAACTAACCCCCAAATTATTATAGAAATCTTTCTTAATAATCTGAGTTTTGGATACATCTGTATGTAACAGTGTATATAACAAACAATATTTTAAAAGACTATTCCTTTTACCAATGACAAATTTAACAATTACACTTTAATTATTAAATGAAACATCATTTGAATAAATGAAGAAATCTTTTGTGTTTTATGAGATATATGATATTACTTTTTGTTGTTTTTACTTACACATGTCAGTAGAATCCATTTTGATATAATAATATAATCATGGAATATTTCAGACCCCAGTTCCTGTCCTTTTCCCTTCTTTCCACATTCCCTGATCCCTTCCCTCCATTGATGTTATTAGCATTTATTTACCATACTTTTAAAAATTAATATCTCATGGATGTATGTGATATTTAGGTTCACTGCGGTACATTCAATATCCTTATATGTACAAAGGTAGGTGGGGCATGTCTGCAGGAGGTAGATCAGTAGCTGCCTGCCTTGGAAAGATTCGTATTCCTTGTGGCCCCTTCCCCTACCTCCCTCTGCTTCTGGGCTGCCATGAATAGAGAAATCAATTTTCTACCACACATTTCCACCATGATATTCTGCCTCACCATGGGCCTAGAGCAATGGACTTGGCTGACCAGAGACTAAACCTCTGGAATCATGAATCAAAAAAATTTTCTCCCCCTTAGTTAGTCAATAGGTATCTTGGTCACAGTGAAGAAATGTTGGCTAGCAGAGAAATTGGTACCAAGAAGAGGGATTGTTGCTGTGACTAACCTGACTATGTGGTTCAAAATTCTTTGGAGCTGATTTGTTGGGGGAGTTTTAAAAACTTGGAGATGCACAGGCAGGAGAAGTTCTAGAATATTTTAAGTGGAGCTTAATGGGTGATTCTAGTTGGGGCTCAGATGACCAGATTGCTAATAGGAATACAGACAACCAAGACTATGCTAATGAAGTTTCTTAAGGAAATGAGGATTCAATTGGATTAGAGGCCACTCATGTTATATTTTGGCAAAGAATAAGTCTACATTTTGTCCACATCCTTAGAAATTGTCTGAGGCTAAACTTAAAGATGATGGACTAATTAATCTAGCAGAGCAAATTTCAAAGCACCATAGCATTCAATCAGTGGCGAGGATTTTGCTGGCAGTTTTTAGCCAGGTTTCTGTGACAATCAGGAGCAGAATGCAGAGCTTAAGGATTAAAAAAAAAAAAAAACTTGCAATTTGATCAGAAAAAAATGCATGTAAAACTGGAGCCAAAGAAGATGTGGTGTTAAAGAGATTACAGCCACTAAAAGAATGCTATGTACTTTGCACAGAAGCATTGGGAGAGATGGCTCGAAGGTATCTCAGGATTATTCAAGATCACTCCCATAATAGGCTCAATGGTTTAGAAAGGAAAATTCCTTTGAGAAGAGACCATGGGGTTTCCCTGCTTGCACAGGGGCTGTGCTAGAAATTTGTCTCACCATGTTCAGCTCCAAGAGCATTTAGAAGCTACTGCAGCTGTCATTTCAGACAACCAGCTATTGTGCAGGCTAGTAGCAGACCTTGGAGTCTTTCATATGGTATTTACCTGGCTAGGTTTCCATCTTGTTTTGGTTCCATCCTTTCTGTCTATGTCTCTATTTCTCCATTTTGGAATGGAAACGTGTACTCTGTGCCTTTATATATTGGATATATGTAACTCATTTTAAATTTAACAGGGGCTCACGGTCAAGATTTGTCTTGAGTCTCCAAGGAGACCAGACTTGAATATCTGGACAATGCTGGCACTTTCAAGCCTATGGGACAGGAACTGAATACTTTTTGCTTTGTGAGATGGACATAAGCTTTTAGGAGACAGAGAGGAATTATTTGGACATGAGGGGTCACCCAAAAGCTCCTGTGTTAATGCAGGAATGTTCAGCGGTGGCATGACTGGATCATAAGAGCTGTTACCTAATCAGTGCATCCTACTTTGAGTTGACTAACTAGGTATTAACTATAAGCAGGTGGGGCATGAATAGAGGAGGTGGGTCACTGGGGGCATGCCCTAGAATCTTCCCTATGGCCCCTTCCCCTTCCTCTGTCTGCTTCCTGGCTGCCATGAGTGGAGTGTGTTCCTCCATCATAACTTTCTATCCAATGTTCTGCCTCACCATGGGCCCAGAGAAATGGACATGGCTGATCAGGGACTAAATCTCTTGAATCATGAGCCCAACTAAACTTTTCCTCCTCTAAGTTGTTTTTCTTGTGTACTGTGGATACAATAACAAAACGTTGACTAACATGCCCATTATTACACATAATTATAATGCAACAATATTTAAAATAATAAAAAATAAAACAGGAAAGACATATAAGCTTGTTATACATTAGGTGTAAAGGGAAACTAAGAAAACATTTTGAGCAAGGAGAAAAGTGATGCAGCATCTAGATGAATCATACTCCTCAAGATTGAGGAGAAGCATTCCCAGAAAGAATGGCAAGGGGCAAAGGCCAGGAAAGGGGAGAAGGCATTGGTTCATAGATGGTATTTACTACCACGAGATTAGAGATGATTTCCTACGAGAATGAGAACAAGGATTTACAAAGCTAAAATATTGCATTGCTGAGGAATAATGAGCAAAAGAAATTTATAAAGGCATAGCAAAGACAGCTGATAAGAAAATTATGAGAGAAGGGTATGTATGGAAGAGGAGGAAATGACCAAATGTATTAATTGCTACTCAGAATCCAAGAGGCTATCTGGGTGTGGTGGTGCACACCTATAATCCCAGCAGCTCAGGTGGCTGAGGCAGGAGGACTGCAAGTTTGAGGTCAGCCTCAGCAATTTAGAGAAGCCCTATGCAACTTAGTGAGACACTGTCTTAAAATTAAAATTTTTAAAAAGAGCTGGGGGTGTAGCTCAGTGGCAAAGTGCCTCTGTGCTCAATCCCCAATAGAGAGAGAGAGAGAGAGAGAGAGAGAGAGAGAGAATAAAAACAAAGAAAAAAAAAGGAGGGGAAAAAAAGAACAACAACAACCAAAGAACAGAAATTGAGAGGCTAATGATTTGGTTCTCTTTAACTGTTTTAATTGCTGGTTCTGATAGAAATTTTTTCTTAGTGTTCCATTAGCTCAGAATGTCCTTTCCTCAGATAATGAATTTACTTACTGTCTCAACTCTTTCAAGTCCTAATTACTTCTTTCTCAGTAAGATTTCCTCTGAATGTTCTCCATCACAGCCCAATGTCACAACAGTCTGTGTCTTACTTCATCAATTATTGTCATAATATTTCTCTCTCCAGAATATCTTATGTTTTATGTATTCTTTATTCAAAAATATTCAGAAAAATAATTATTTCTGTACTGAACATGTATAGACTCCTTTTCTTATGATCATGACTTAAATGATACAGTGTAACAACTACTTACTTCGTTTTTATATTGTATTAGGTATTATTATGAGTAATGTAGAGATGAACATACGTGAATTTTGGTATCTGCAAGGAGTCCTGGAACCAAAACCCCTCAAATATGGAGAGATGCCTGTCTTCTCCTGTTGCTCCCGCAGTGCAGAGTTAAGTAGTTGCTACAGAGACTTCATAGCACATAAAACCTATAATATTTGCGATCTGATCATTTAGAGAATAAATTTGGCAATCCCTGTTATAGAAACACAGTATAGATTTATTGACAACTCTGAGGATTTATTGGCAACTTAAATGTAGTTGTTCTTGGTCAATCTGAGTTCATATTTTTCTCCAACCATGTTTTCTTAGGCAGAAGTAGAAAGATGATTTAAAGTAGGCTTGGTATTTTACCATGCAAATTCAAGAAAGAGTAAGAATCAAAGAAGCTGAGGATTTGCCAAAGGAGGGATTACAATAATGGACTAGGCAATCCAGGCTATTTACTGCTCCTGAGTATGAAGGGATAACTGGGAAAAGTGTGAGATTGATAGATGAAGGGTCTCAATATAGGAAGGATGTTTTCACTTGGCTTAGAAAAAAACATGCTTTTATGGTTATTTAAGCATGAAATTTATACTCAAATAAATCAATAGGCATTTTCCCCCGAACATTAATTTGTGTCAATTTGGCCAAATATTATAGCTATAATGTTTAAGATATGAGTTTTACATAAAAGATGTAATTTTTATATAATCTGCTTCATCTCTCATCTACTTTGTATGCAGCTTCCTAGGTGAGATCTAGGTGGCTTAGAAAGCATAATTATTTTAAAAGTATGAAAGTGTTTTTCAGGAAAGCTTTTTGTCTTGTTAACTCTCATTCACATGCCAAGAACACTCAGTTCTCACTCAGGATTTACTTGCATTTTCTCTCAAAGACCTGATCTCCTTTTTATAAACAAAAAAACGTACTGAGAACAAGGATGAATATAGTAATTATTGTGAACATTGTGTATATAAAGAAAAACAAATGTAGTTTATAATCTCAAAGCCATGGGAACTTTGCTTCATATCAAGTCATTCAGAGTAGACAGAAATGGGAAGGTAAAGAGATAGCACTTCCAACTTGTGTTAAAATAATCTCCTGGATTTTTAAAATTTTCTGTGAATGACATTAGTATTCTTTATGTACACTTATTGTTACTGGGAATCTTCTTCTCCTTTTTAATATTGGGGGTGTGGTGTTTGTTTTGTTTTGTTTTTTGTACTACGCATTGAACAGAGGAGCTACATCCACAGCCCTTGAAAGTTTTTACCTTGAGACAGGATCTCCATAAGTTTCTGAGGCTGGTCTTGAATTTGTGATCCTCCAGGCCTCAGCCTCCTGAGTTGCTGGGATTGCAGGTGTGTGCCACCTCTCTGGGATCCCTTTATATATTGAAAAGCAAAGTTGATATCTTTCTCAGTATAAATGGTGATATATATATATATATATATATATATATATATATATATATATATTATATATTTTCTTATGATCATCTTATGATCTTATGATCAATATATATATATATATTATATATTTAGTATTATTAGTATTATATATATATATAAAATCTATTCACATACATATGATATATAGATATATATATATATATATGAATAGATGAACCAATTTATATAAAGATTAATAAATTCCAGCATTTAAAATTGTTTTTAAAAGACAAAAAAAATTGTCAATTCTAAATGCTCTTGAGTAGAAAGCACAGAATTACTTCATGTGTATTTTTAGTGCATCACATGGGTGAGACTGTACAGGCATGTCAATGAGTAAATCAGTCAAAATGGGAGTATTAATTTATGTGTAAATATATAACTCAAATACATTTTTCTCATAAATTTTTCCAAGAAAAAAAGCACAAGTAATTTCTGAACATATCAAACAAAATCAAAACTAAACAAAGAAAGGAAGAGAAGACAGAGTAGAGGAGAAGTAAAAGGAAGAGAGAAGAAAAGAAATATGTGATGCCTCCTAAAAATGTGTCTCTGGTCCCTCTTTGAGTGCATTCCTTCGATTACTGCTCCTTTTTAAAATGGTTCAGAGAGGTTGACTCACATAATTGGATTTATCTTGAGTACCACATGCTCATTCATATAGCCCTTAAGAGACAAAAATATTTGTTGAAACATGGGAAAAACCTAATCCTACACCACTTCTCTAAAGGTAAAAAAGCAAGTTCGCACTTTCTGAGCAGAGTGGCACTGTGGGGTGATTAAACAGGATGGGCCTGCTGTGGTTCTATCCTCAGCTCTAGGAGACGAAAGCATGTATTTTTTATCCAGACCTGGACATTGAGCGTTTGCTCAAGCATGGTAAGTAGACGATTTCAATTGTTTTTCGCCTACTCTTTATTTAATAGGCTATTATTTCTTGGTCTAATCTTTGGGGTTTTTTTATACTTTTACTTTATAAAAAAATTGCATACCCCCAATAAAAGATATCTTTCAATAACACTGCTCTTTTCTTTCTCACCCTACTTTCACAGAAGAAATCCTTGAATTTATACTTGTCAGCTACTCATCACTTTCCTTTTTTAAATTTCACCATTCTTTCTCTAATTTTGTTTTATATTTCTAAATACCATGTTTAGACAATTTCAGGGGTTAGAAATACAGTGGTCCGGATGTCATTTCATTACTTCAATTAATAATGCATTTAATTATTCATTCATTTAATTTGTAAATGCTTTTCAATTTTTAACCACAATTGAGAATGCTTAAAAATTATAAAAAAGTAAAATTTATTCTTGTAAGAAGAAATTCAAGGACCTGGGCCTACATAAGACAATGGAAAGATGCTTACATATGTGTTAGTAGAATTTTACACAGTCTTACCTCCACTGATTTCAAATGATCTGTTATCTGAATGACTTGTAGCAAACTTAAGAGTGTTTCTTTCAGGCACTATAGATTAATTCAAATTTCATAATGGTCAGCATATTTCAACTACCAGGTTACCTAAATGAAACATACTTTAAAATTTTATCTTTTGGTTAATGTAAGGCAAAAATTAAACAAATAACGAAAGTCTGATTCACTTGTTCTTTGAGAAAACCTGCCAATTGTAAGTTTTAACATGAAGAAATAAACTAATTACACCCTGAAGTTAGAGTGGCCTACACACAATTTATTCTCAAAGTTAGTGATTTCCTTAGAATTAACATTAAGTTTGTAATTCCCATACGACAAATATTTGCTTTATGATAAAATGTATATTTTGACATTTTCCAAAAATTACAGTATCATTTTAATCATTAGATTTCTGAAAGCATACACAAGAATCCTTCCTTTTCTGTGCTTTTACTTTCCATAGTCTTAGTTACTTATAGTCACCTGTGGTCCAAAAATATGAATGGAAAATTCTAGAAATTTTTTTTAGCACTCTTCTAAGTCATGTGATGATCTTTTGTCGTCCTACTCTGTCCTTTCTGGGATATAAATTGACCTTTTGTTCATACTATAGGTCCTAACCACGCCATGGCAGTTAAGAGAGAGAGAGAGAGAGAGAGAAGAGATTTTCGCATAAATTTTATAGTATATTGTTATAATTTGTCCTATGATTAGTTATTACTGCTAAACTTTTATTGTGCCTAACATAAATTAAATATCATGGGTATGCATGCATAAGAAAACCATAATTTATATAGCGTTTAGTATTATCTGAAGTTTCAGGCTTCCACTGGGAATCTTGAAACTCCTTGGATAAGGCAAGGTATTAAGAAATTCGTGTTCATGTTGATATCCTTTAGCACATAATTCTTTCTGACCTTGTTGCCATAATAAAAACTTAATAAACACTGGAAATAATAAGAAGTATCACTTAACTACTGTTTAGCTAGTTAATAATTTTCTTACTATAAAAAATGATCTTTAAAACATAACTGACATTTTGTCTGGAAATATTATTAATTATTATAGAGATTTCTAAAAGAAATCTAATAGAAATCTAATTTCTAATAGAAATCCAAGAAATTTTCACGTTGCCTCTCATAGCAATGTGTAACTAAAAACTAATATCATTACTTGTAAACCTATAAAATATTTTTATTGATAACTATTTTTAAATTGCCATTATTTCTAGTGTGGCCAGAAAAATTTAGATGCCCAAAAAGAGCCTGGAAAATATATTTTTCATCTCATTCTTCTCACCTTGATATTTTGAAGCAAACCAAGAAATCACTTTTCTTTCTGAATTGCCTTAGCCATTTTTTGTTTTTTTGGTGAGATTGTAAAGTACTAAAGAAAGCATAAAACAATAGAAATCAGGCAATAAAATTGAACAAATTGGGAAAAGTTATTATTTCCTAAATAAATGACACCCAAAGTCTTTATTCCTTCACCTTCTACTGACTTGCTCACGTTCCTGCACTAAATGTCCACACACTGAATTTTCATTTTGAAGTATTAGGTCCCCTTCAAACAAAATAAAAATCTTAAGAAGATGACCTCTATTGCTTTTGAAAGGAATGCACACACATAAGAAAGAGGAATCAACAAAACAAAACAAAAAGAACACTGCAGAAACTAATAATAAGTACACAAAGTACACAAGTGTATTTATTACATTTTGCAAGCACTTTGTTCTACATTTCAAAAACGCCACCATCAAGCTGTTGGCACATTTATGTACAAAACAGATTAATTGTAATGCCTGCTACAAAGCACTCTGTGAAAATACAAACTCTAATACCAGAAATAAAAGCCCAAAGTGTCAACATCGTTACATAAATTTAAAAGACAGTTTTAAAAATCATCACAAACTGTAAAGACACAGAACTGAAACACTATAATATAGAATTTAAAGAAGCCCATTAATACTTTAGCTGAATATCTTTAATACTGCATATATCAGAAAAATGTTGAACCAGTAAGATAATCTAAGTGTAAAAAAAAAGCAAAACGAACCCCAAATTAATTAATTCTACAGAATGCTTAATCATGCCACAGATAACCCTAGTAATACCCCCCTACCTACTACAAGAACTTGTAAAATTACTGATGATGCATGACTAGTAGTTGTACAAAGATTGTTTCACTCAATAAATTTTATTAGAAATGCACTTACACTGAGAAAGGATTTCACAATGGTCAAATCAGTGCACAATACTACCTAGTTTTATACACTGACAAAAATGTCTTGTCAGGCTACATCATTTTAAAAGACACTTTACAGCATTCTTGTAGCATTAGAAATAATCAAAAGAAGAGAGTCAAGGTTAAAACAAACACCAAATTTGGTCCAGTAATACTGATTGCTTTTTTCTTTAAAATTCCTTTGATACAGGTACTTCTTATAAATGAATATGAATGAACATTCGGTTAAAATGACTTACTTGAAATAAAAACACAAATGTATCACTACACTTCCAAACAATACATTCTATAGTGGCCTCTGACCACACTTGAGAAAACACTACAGGTAAGCCAACATAGATTGGAAGGCTGCAAGCAAAGCTATTGTATTAATGGAAGCCTTTTCAAATATATCATACACATTTGAGGAATAGTTTACAGAGGTGCAATCCATTAAAACCGTTAAAGTAGGTATAACAAGTTTTGAGGGGTTAGTGTGCTTACTTTTAATAGACCACCTTCATAAAGGTAATTAATTTTCCACATTAGCATATTAAAAGTTCCAATCCAGCCACTGTATAAATCACAAAGAGATCATTCTCCAATAGTCCACAGTAGTTATTTCCATTAAAATTGTCTCTACACTAAACTTTAAAAGGTAAGCCTGGTGTCACAATCTTAAAAAGGCAACTAGCCATGCATTAGCATCACTATTTCTACATGCTCACAACATAAATAGGAGTAATCAGAGAGAAATACCTTTGAAATACATCAAGAAAAATTACAATGTTAACAAAGATAAGAAGCACTTTTTTTAACCTACTCTTATAAATTTAGAAATTGCACCTTAGATTGTTGAAAATGTTAACCAGGGCCTATGATAACGTGGCCACTGATCTCCAGACAAGATTTCCATATGTCAAGAAGATTCATCATGATGTCATCTTTGCCTCTTGTTCATAATGTACAATGGTCCCTTTGAAGGTTACCTGTAGTTAAACTAGTTACCGAAATCAAAACTAAAAAGTATAAAAAGCTATCTTCTTCTCAAAACATAAGAAATAATGCAAAAAGTGTTATGTATAACACAAGGGAAGTGGTTAAAAATCAAACAAATCTTTGCATTGACAATGTTAGTATCTTTGATCATACAGAACTATCAAATGACTCGGAGAAATTTCAAAAGAAGACTGGATAGGAGCTTGTAGAAGAGATCCAATTCTACCGATTTAACAAATTAGGAATTTCAGTGCTAAACAACAAAGAATTGCATTCAGGTGATTCGTAAGTCACCCTACATATCATTGATGAGAAGCACTATCATTTTGTTTTTCAAAGGTTGGATGGTTGGATGGCCCTTAATTCAACACCAATGCATTCAAATGGTAGAAAGAACAGAAAAATTTATGTGTATGCATTGAGCCGCTCTTTGGAGCGAGTGGAATGGATGTCATGAAGCTCCTGCTCCTCCTTCGACTTGATGTCCTCATACTTCTGCATCCGGCAGGCATCTTTCACATAGGCCCAGTTGGCAGACAGAACCATAAGGTAGTGAACCTAAACAAGGACAAAATTAATTTATACTGGTTTGTTCACTTTCTTCATGCTATCAGGAAGGAAATATTCAAATTATACAGTAAATGTTCACATAGAACATGGAACCAAAATTTGTGTGGTAATAGAACAATATAAAATATATTCCTATTCCTCTCTCCACTAACCATACCATATTCCTAACACCTATTCTTTCAGTAGCTCATCTTTTTCAATTTTGAAGTAATTCAAGAATCATTTTCATCATTATGTGCTTCCTGTCCAATCTGTCCTCATTGATTCAAACCGTAAGACTCTCTATACATTTCATGTCCATGTGCCTATGTTTCATAATCCATAAACAAATATTCTCACATACATTTTATATTCAAGTGACTTGAATTAACAGGAGTTTATATTGCCTTACTGACCGGGTAATATAAATTGGAATCATAAACCCCCAAAATAAACTGTTGATTTAATTATCAAGTTAATTTTCTATGCAATAATTTTTATAGTTTCTTTCAGTTGACATTACAAACTACAAGACAGAAGGTATTATTTCATATGGATTTTTAAAATGCATATATATTCACAATAACCAGAAAAGTATCATGGTCAAAAACTCCTGGTCTATCTTGAGTAATAAAGTTACAAAAGTGACAAAGCTCGTGGTCTGACCTGAATTGACTCAGCAGTGAGATCACTTATTTGTTTTTCTTTCTTTTCTTCCCTCCTGGTTCTCAGGAGAGAAAAAGCAGTTTTCCAAATGACAGATTTTGAAGGATGAATAGGGAAGAGAAGCTAGGTTGTCAGTAATCACTTTTCTCTGAATTTTAAAGGGTGGGTAGAGTTTTTATCCAGTGTTTAGGATAAAGAACATTAAATATTTTAAGAATTAGTCAAGAGTAAATTGAAAGACAGGAGGCTAACTGGTTCTACAAAAGAACAGAGGTACATAAAGGATCTAAAGTAGATTTTAAATCATGACTATTATGGTATATTCAGATAATCAATAGATATTCAAATTTTTCGACACAAGGATGTAGGAAAATGATCATATCACTGTGAGTTGTTTTCAAAATGTTCTATTTTCTCAAAATTTCACATTTTACTTAATGGAAATCCTAAGCCACTTGAAAGCAGGCATTGTGAGCTATTCATGTTCATTTATAAAGTTAGTGAGAGTTCATCTCTCTCCATATATATACATATATGTGGATCAAATAAGATACTCAAATTTATGTGTCAGTTGTTAAAATCCCAAGTGTTATAAACAGTGCTTAATAGGCAGTAGGTACTAAAAATGTTTGCAAGATAAATGGATATATTTTAGATGTTTCTATTATCATCTGGGAAATCATGGTCCCTAAATTATTATTAAATATATGTGAGTGAAATACTGAAAAGAAATTTAGGGTCCTTCTACCAATAAGTCCTAGTGGGTCTTACAGAGCTTTCTTCTGGCTTAATGGGGAACACAAGCTGCCAGCCTTGCTGCTGTCCTTCACTAGGTGAACACTGATCATCCAATGTCATGCTAAGGTGACTCATTTTGTTAACAGGTAAGAATTTCTAAGGTCTCTACAAAATAATGGAGAACACTTACTAGTTACACAGTCTTACAACCTTTACTTTGAGTTTCAGATGATGCTTTAAATATTTTGATAGAGTAAAACTCATCTAATTTTCCCCTCAACACTATGGAGATAACAATGGTGGCTAGATGGTGAGCAATGAATGAGATCATCTGAGGTCAATGATGGTTGTGACATTAGGACTGTAGAACATGTTCATGTACATAAAGCAGTTAAGTGCCTCCAACGGATTAAGTTTTTCAAGAATATTAGCAATAGTAGAACTATTGGTTGTACACACACATATCACTAAAATTTATCCACTATATGAGAATGTGTGCCTAAATACAAATTTACATCCTTTTCCTCTAATCTCATAGGCAGGCCACATGGGACCTCATGGGACCATAGTGTTTGGTACATCAATGGCTGGAATATGTTGATGCTTCTGTAGACCATATTTTGGCATTGAGTTTCAGTTAAGAATATAAAATCCTTGCTTATTTGCTCTACTTTAATTCCTCCAATTAGTTAGCCGACATGATCATATTAAACATTTCACATGTAAAATAGAATTCCTTTGTTGAGGTTTATAGTCACTATATCTAAAATGCTGAGCAGTGTTTAAATTAGAAAAACATCTGAAAACTTATCTTAGCAGTATCATAGTAAGTTCTGCTATATATTTTTAAAATATTTTACAATAAAAATATCTGATTTTAATTCACAAGTGTTTGTAACTGGTGTGGTATGGCTCATTAGCACACTAGTATTGTCTCATCATTTCTGTTTTAATCTTTGACAACAAATGAAGACATTTTTTAAGTATTCCTTTCCCTAATGCATTTAAAGATTATTGACAACCTTTAAGAGTTCCATATCATACAAAAATAAAATGAAGGCTGAAGTTTTTATTGTAGAGGTCTTTCACCTCTTTTGTTAGATTGATTCCCAAGTATTTTATTTTTTTCTGAGGCTATTGTGAATGGGGTGTTTTTTCTCTTGCAGTGGATCCATTGCTTATATATAGAAATGCATTTGATTTATGGGTATTGATTTTATATCCTTCTACTTTGCTGAACTAATTTATTAGTTCAAGAAGTGTTTTGGTAGAATTTTTTGGATCTTCTAAATATATCATGTCATCAACAAATAGTGATAGTTTGAGTTCTTCTTTTCCTATACATATCCTTTTAATTTCTTTCATCTGTCTGATTGTTCTTGCTAGAGTTTCAAGGACTATGTTGAATAGAAGCAGTGAAAGAGGACATCCCTGTCTTGTTCCATTTTTTAGAGGGAACTCTTACAATTTTTCTCCATTTAGAATGATGTTGGCCTTGGGCATAGCATACATAGCTTTACAATGTTAAGGTATGATCCTACTATCCCTAGTTTTTCTAGTGTTTTGAACATAAAGAGGTGCTGTATATTGTCAAATGCTTTCTCAGCAAGACTGAAATTCTTGGCTGCAAAATGATTACTGATGCTCAAGAGTTCTTAATCATTGTTGATATTTGGCATTCCACTGAGCCCACTGGAATTCATGGTAAATTATAAAGGAAGAGAAAGAATCTGGCACATAGTAGGTCCTCAAAATTCAGTAAAAGCCTGATAGGTTGAAAGAGGAACTTAAGAACTTGTTGTTAATATTTCTGATGAAAACTAGATCTAGAAGAGCCCATGACTTAAAATCTCCTAAGGTTTATCTTAAGATAAATAATTTCATCCTTTTTCTCTATGTGACTCAAGAAAGGTTTTAAAATTCTTAATTAAGAGGAAAAAAGAATACTATAGATAAGGAATTGGTTATATAACTCAAAATAAATTATATATATATATATATATATATATATGCTGTAAAAATCATTTTTATGTCAATAGTAATCAAAATTTATAATCCTAATGAATTATTTTGTTAATGTAATCAACATTGGTTTTTATCCTTATAATTTTTATCAGATAGTATTTTTATTACAAAGAAAATATTTATTTTGTTTAAGCCTTGTTTTTCACTTGTTTATTTGTTCATTGTTCCCCCTACCTCTTTTTCGAGTGACAAAGTAATTGTACTTAATATGGACTGCAGATAGGAGATAAATTATCATTTCTACAAGCAGATAGCTTAGTAATTTAAATTACAAAGTCAAGCATTAAGCTTTAAGGTCTTACCATAGCGATAACTGCTGCCCCAGCTCCAGCAAGTGCCACAATAAACAAGTGAAAGGTCATGTTCAGCTGCAACAAAACCCACAAAGCATGTCAAAATTACACACAGAAGAGAAATCAGGACCGTGACTATCTTAGGAACAACATAGTACATCATAGCAAAAATGATTTTTTTTTGTATATCATGGGCCAGGGCACAAAGACAATATTATAATATCTTTTGTCCTACAAGTTATATGAATCTTTGCAACTGTGTCATTTCAATAAAATTTCAATATAAAGGTGAAATGGTGATTGATAATGATAGTTTTCTGTAATATTTAACAATATAAAGCTATGCTATCTGTTTGTAATTTTTTAGTGTTTATTAAAATGAGTTTCTAGAACATCTGAAAAGTTGACTATGATTTTTACTGACATATGTACTGCATTTCATTCATATTTATTCTCTACTCTCCCTGAATAAAACCAGGGCAAGGAAAATTATCACTGAGGAAAAAAGGAAATTCAATATAGATTTAATTACATTCTTTGAATACCAAAATGAATTCTAAAATTCTGACAAATTTAAACTGTTAAAACACTCACCTCAGTAGATTCACACATCCTTAAGAAATTCTCAGAGACAGTGCAAATTTTCTTTTCTTCTCCAATTGTCACAATCCCTATAACAAGTCGAAAATCACAGGTTAGCATTATAAATGTCTTTAAGATCCCAGAGAGAAAACCTATGGTTGATCAAATCTCAGCAAGTTCCATTTTTAGGTTATGTTAGGTTATAATGAAAAATTCTTCCTGTGTTGGGCTTTCATTGTGGATAAAAATTGTGCATAGAATATAAGATGCAATATTCTCTCACCTTCAACCAATTTAAAACATTTTCAATTTGAAGTCAATGGAATATAGCTACCAGAATTACCAGATTCAATTATAGCTAGTTCATTGGTTTCACCCATTAATGTGATGGTGCAGGCATCACAATTATTTTGGTAACTATGCCCTAGACTGTGCTGAAGTCATGATCTAAATCTGTTCAGCTGCTACAATGCTTCTGTTAGTCTCTAAAGGCATATTGCCCAAAGGGATACTGTTTCTTCTCTAATACTGAAAAGAATGCTATTACAAATAGAAAATAAAAGTTGCCATTTCACTCAACATTGACCATTACTGAGTTGGCTCATGAAACAACTACATCAGAATCACCTGGGAACTGTTAAACCTATGTGTTTCCAGACAGCATTTTAGAACTGTTAGGTGAGTATCTATAAATGTTAGTTCTGTGATATTGTGTTTTTAAAATAAGCACATGGCAACTAACTGTGGTGGCTCTAGAACTCATTTTAGAAGACGAAACTAGTCAGTTCACCTACAATGAATCTTTTATTTTGCTTTGAGAACTATTGAAATGTTAAATGCAGAAATACTCAAAAGAAAAAAAACCCACGAATTCTGTGAATTCTAATACCTAATCTTTTAGCATGTACTACTTTTTATTTAGTGCTAGTATGTATAGCCATTTATGCATTCATCGTTTTTAGGTGTATCATCAACTCTCTTGTCTCTCTTTCAGAACTGCTGTCATTGAGCTCTGCTTTGCCAATACTTTATGGTATCTATTTCAGTGTAAAGAAATAAAAAGATTCTGCTTGCAGCATAACCAATGCAGAGCTCCATCTGTGCAGTCTTTCCTTTATACCAAGATAGGTCTAAAATGAAAAATATATATGTGGATATACAGAACTCCCCTATGAATTTGCATAATGAACCACCATGATTGAGAAAGTTTCCTGGTCAAGGCTATACATCTCCATAATGATCCATTCCAGATATCATTATTCACACAAAGTAGATATGCCATGCATACATTGCCTTCATTTCTCCACTGACATTTACAGCAGAACGCTTAGAAAATGTTGCCTTTGCTTACTAAGCGTTTCCTTTCTTTCCTTCCCATTTACATCCTTTCGAGTCAGATTTTGCTCCATCTTTTCATAGAAATTTTTCTAGGGTTCACTCACAATCCTTAAGGATTATTTTCATCTCTTATTTTCTTGCAATTATCAATATTGAAGACAAATCACCCCCTCTTCCTTCATGCTCTCTTCATTTGGTTTCTAAAGATCTAGGCTTCTATTTTTCTTTCTAATTTCACTGGCTCCTTCTTCTCAGTATCCTGTTTGATTCCTTGTGTTCTCTATGATCTCTTAGGTTGAAACATTTAATCATTATCCATTTCTTTTTTTGATGTCATCTAGCCTCAGATATTGAAATGTTAGTGACTCCTAAATATTTTTAGCTAACCCATGTTTCTCCCCAGACATCAGGTTTCCTATATCTAATTTCTTACTTGACAATTCTATTTGGATTTCTAATAAACATCTAAAAATTGACATTTTCAGACTTGAACTTCTCCTTTGCCTGTCCCATTCATTGCCAAGGAAACTTGCTCATAGCCTTTTCCATCTCTCCGAGAGTAAATCAATCTTCCCAATTGCTTGGTCAAAAAATAAATTCCTTTTTGAATTTTCTCTCAAAGTGCACGTGAGATTGATATTAGGATATTTTGCCATCCCTGTCTTCCAAATTCATCCAGAATCAGACCACTGCACCCCACCCTCCTTGGTTACTCTCCTGATCTAAGCCACCCAATATATTGCAACTGGATTCCTACAATAGTTTGCTAAATGGCATCCCAGTTTCTGCCCTTGCTATAGCAGCCAGAATGATCCCTCTGTAAATCAGGTCATGTCCTCTCCTTCCAATGACTCTCTTCTTCCATCAGAGTAAAAGTCTCAACTTAAAGTGTCCTGCAACACACTCATAATTTTACGTTCCATGAACTCTTGACACATACTCTCCCCTGTTCTCTGTTTCAACCACACTGGACTCCCCATTGTTTCCTGAAGATGCCAGGCACAGTATTAGCATTGCCTTGCAAACGTTTTACTGAATCATCTCGAGAAGAATATTTCCATGGCTAAGTCCTTCCATGCTTTAAATGACTACTTAATGAAGCATTCCTCCATGATACTTTGAAATATTTCTACCCAACTTTCCCACTCAAAACTCCTGATTCCGTATGCATTTGTGTTTGTGTGAGGTTTTTGTGATATGTATACCATATACTACAGATATATATGTTCCAAATTGATTGTAATTTATGAAACACCTTAGCATAATATGAAGCCATACAAAGGATCACGTTTAATTGAGCTATGGTGCAAATCTGAAAATCCAATTATTTTGATTCTTGTGTGTTTGCCTATAAATGACCAAGATGTTCTAACTAAAAATTAAGTAAATTAAATCAAATTCATACAAACATATATATATATATATATATATATATATATATATATACTTATTAGCTTCAGAGAAGTTTTTTTGCTAAAATGAACAGACTGACATTTCTAGTTTTTAAAAAGCCATTAGGAGAAAGGGCAAGGAACAGAGTAAAGCAAGAACTCACTATAGAAAAGATTAGACGAAATGACAGTGAGAATCTGGTGGCGTGGATTGTACTCACATTTTTTTTCTGTACTATGCTATATTTTTCAAGCTGGCTAAAGAGAAGCAATGTGTTTCCAGTACTGAAAGAATTAGGTGTGCCTGCAATATGAAAATCTTCAGAGAGTCATGCATTATGTGTCTATGAAGTTTACTATAGTACTACTTTTATTACTAAAGCAATAAAACCTTTTGGTGGTTACTGGATAGTTAAAGAACCATCTCTCAGGGTATAAAGTAAAATTCTTATCAAGGTAGTTCTGAGAGTTGGTAATGCTGAATAGAAACAACACTCTGAAAGGGGTCAGAGAATGACAGGAAATTGACTCTTAACTATCAAACAGATGCTTTCATTTTAAATAATTTGCCATTTACTATACTTTAAAAAAATGATAGGTCTCCTAGAATATCATTTTGTAGCTTCTAGAGACTACCTATATTCCTTAGCTTGTAGTCCTTTTATTGCTTCCTCAAAGACAACAATATTGAATTTTTCCATGCCTATCTTCCATAGCTCATCTCCCTTTAACTGATTCTTCTAACTCTTCCATTTTTAAGGATGCTTGTGATTTCATTGGGACTACTTGGATAATTCAAACTAATTACCATATTTCTCAGTTGACTATCAACCTCAATTTCATCTGTTAACTCTAAGGCCCCTAATATAGGAATATTTACACAAAGGAATAGCCTGAACAAGAAGAATATAGCCAAGATTTTACCAAATAAATTACTGAATTATGTAGCAGAAGTGACTCTAATTAACAAGGACACATAGGTAAACACATAAAAGTGTTCCTATTAGTACCATATGTATCAAGCTTCCACAAGACATAAAATATCCTTTTGAATAGAGTGGACTGAGGTCCAAAGTGCTGATTATTTATGACCTCAACTTGTTCTCTGTTATACCTGGGACAAACCATGTAATATTTCTAAGTCATGGCTGCATGTCTGCCATTCTTTACTTTTCTGTCTTGGAGATTTTTTCTTTCAAAAGTGAGCTTGCTGTTTCATAATAGGTCCTCATAAAAGACTCTTGACTTTAAGTTGATGTTACAGTTAGATAAAAGCTTTTGACCTTGGGGTAAATCTTCGGTGTCCAGAGAGTGAACAGTGGTTGGCAGGAAATAGCCCTCTCCAAGATGTTCACATCCTATTCCTGATGTAGTGCATCAGCTTACAGTGTGAAGGGGAATTAAGACTGTATAATTGTCAAAGAGATGTGATGTCACTAGCTTTGATAGAAGAGGAACTGGATCATGATAATTTAAATATATAAGATCATGAAAACTGTAAGTAACAAATTTGGAAAACAAAAATGACAAATGGACTTTGGCTTGAGAATCTGTATTTGTTTCTTATTGCTGCTGTAACAGGTAAGCATAAATTTAGAGACTTAAGGCAACACAAATTCTCTGACAGTCCTGGAAGACAATAAGTCTAAAATGAAGGACTCATCAGAGCTGCATTCCTTCCAGAAGCTCTAGAAGAAGAAGCAATTTACCTTTTTTTCCCTAGTTTCCTTAGGTCATTCAATTTTCTTGGCTTTTGGTCCCTGTTATCCATTTTTAAAGCCAAAGCACTGAATTTTTCTGGTCTCTCTCCCACCCTCAGTGGTCCATTTCTGTCTGAAACTCTCTTCTCTTCTGACTCTCTTCCACTTTCAAGGACTCTTGTGATTACTTTAGGCCCTTCTGGCTAACCCAGGATAATACCCTCCTTAGGTTAAGGGCAGCTGACTAGCAGCATTAATTCCATCTGAATTTTAATTACCTTTTGAAATGCAACCTCATGTATTCATAGGTTTCAGGAAACAGGATGCGTACATCTTTGGTCTTTGAGGAGCCATTATTCTGCCTACTGAGTATAATCATGGTTTACTTAACATTTACATTGAAAACAATTCCTTTTCTAAAAATTGCCTAGAACAGAACTGGACCAAGATTCAGGACACTCACCTTTCCATCCTAGCATTTCATGCTAGGTAACTATATACCTGAAAAATTATTTCACCTCTTAGAACTTCATTTCTTTTAGACCAGACAACTGTGTTGGTGATTAATAAGACCATTTGTAAAATTCTCTGAGTCTAAGTCATGTTCTGTGCTTTATGTTATTTGAAATCATGTGTGTGTGTGTGTGTATGTGTGTGTGTGTGTGTGTGTGTGTATGAGAAAAAGAGAGAAGTATGTCTCAATATACTAAGTAATATTAGGTTACTTTGGATATCATAAGCATTTAAATACAGTGAACATTAACAGAAGTGGTTAGAAAACAAAAAACAAACTAGTGGAAAAATATTAAAAACATGGTCTACTTATCCTTTCCAGAGGATTATTTTCCCTTTCCTTTAGAAATACAAATTGAGGAAATTTCAAAAAGTATTTTGCTAGTGTTCCCCAATATTTTCATTCTAAAATATGGTTTGATCAGACAAAAAAAGCTGATCACCTACCTCCCATATTTTCATGTACTACACCATGAGAATTGAAATGTTTCCAATCAGAAGCATACTAACCTATCATGTATTCTTGAAAATACAGATGTTCACATGAAAGGCAACCCAGCTTTCTCATTCCAGTGGTGACACTTTCATAAGAGAAACTGGGGCTTTCAAAGTAAGATTAACAGTAAAATAACTCCATTATGCTTCATTATGCCTCAGCTGAATCTGGGTTTCAAAGAACAAATAATTTCAGTATATCTACATCTCCAAAAATATTTTGGAATATGTTAGTGCTTAAAAAAAAGTTGCTTGTTTATCTAAAATTCAAGTACTTTATCTGTCAGGACAGCCTGGGAGGCTAATCCCATGTTTTCCAGTTTTAACTGTAAGGATCACCAGAACAAAAGGACAGTGAAGGAGAGGGAATGAAGCCAGAGTTAGTATTTTAAAGTAGCTGGTCCACAGTGACCTCCCGTGGCAGTCACTGAGGTTTCCTTTTCCCAGGTGTATAAGGCTCTGGATCCAAAAAAAAAAATCTCCCAGTGGAAGGAAGCACTGTCCATGCTCCCTCTCACCAAGAACTTCATGGGCAGGGCACATTATTCTGCTTTTTATTTGAATCCAACCAGGGGAGCCTGAGGTCTTCATCTGACACGATGGTGTGTGGGCCACTGCTTTGGAACACAGCTGGCTAGAGAACAGCTGTGGTCTTCTCATAGTCTGTCTACAGTATACCCATAGAAGCACAAGGCCTTCAGATACTTCCTAGAGAGACTGTCTCTGCGATTTTGAAGTATGGGGAAATTTCATTAGAGAAAAACACTTAGAGTGTTCCCAGATGTTAAAAGATTGGCTTTTGATACCCATTCAATAAAAAAGCAAATCCAGTTGCAAATGTGGGTCTGTATATCTTTTATAAATTTTGTAGCTCCCATACTTTTTAAAAAATCATGGAACAGGGGCAGGGGTAGTGGCTCAGAGGTAGCGTGCTCGCCTAGCACAGGTGAGGCACTGGGTTCTATCCTCAGCACCACATAAAGATAAAAAAATAAAGGCATAAAAAATGATGGAATCTCAAATAAGTTAACTGAGATTAGACTTCTAACTTTTCACACTTATAGTTCATGTTTTTTTTTTCCCCAATATGAGAGGAAGCTGACTTAGGAGTCAGGACACACTCTGAAGATGAGCTGCCTGAATTTGAATCCTCATTCTGTCAGCTACCAACTGTTTAACCATCCATAAGACATTTGCCTCACTGTGCCTCAGCTTTGTCATCTATGAAAGAAGAGAACATTATTTCCCACCATGTAGATTTGTGAGACTGAAATAACACATAAGAGGTGCTTGGAATAGAGTCTATGTGTGGTAAGCACAGGTATACATGAGTACTGATTAGTGTTCCATATGGAATTTAGCCTCAGACAAAACTAACCAAGAAGGACAACTGATAATTCAGCATTCCTTGACTTCCTTATCTTTAAATTCAAAGTGTCCCTCTCCCACTTTAGAAGGCAACAAACACTTCACATTTTGTGTAGTTTATCATGGAAGAATGAAAGTAGAATGCAGACATCAGGTTAAGATTGGAAAAGAACATAGAAATCAGGAAAAGGAAACCATAATTTTAATCTCTTCATACCAGGACTCGCAATCTGACAGCCTATCCAAATATATATGCATGATATATTTTGTGAGACCAATGTTCATTAGCCCTTGAATTCATACTTATTTAAATCTAAAAAGGAACATCTTAAAACTGAGTTGTTTGATAAATATGTCTTTGGTAGAAGGAATGATGGTTCCACCATGATTTATAATATTGTCAAAAGGCAGTTCTTTAAGTAAAACCATATGAGGGAATGTTTTATAGTCAGAGATCCTGTTTCTACCTACCAAACTGACGGAGGTCCAAGCAGAGATTTGCTCCTTCCACCAATGTGGTGTTTCGGCAGATGGTCCACAGATTAAAGTACATATAAACTGGCAGTGAGGTGAATGCTGTGACTCCCAGCCAAGCCAACATGAAAAGGTATGTCAACATGATAAACTGCAATAGAGAAAAAAAATAGAGAGAAAACACATGGTCTACCAGAAAAGAAGAATTTTGTTTTCAGTCCACCAAGCTCAACACATAAGGCTTTCAGTGTTACACTACATAGATGACTATCACAGCACTCCTAGGGGCCGCAGCACTGGAATTTGAGAAATGGTGAATAAAATGGGTTATATGAGTAATCCTGCTGGAATATCTTACCTTGGCAGTGGTTCTGATGTGCAAAGCAAAGAATCATCCACCCACATTTCAATGCCTGTTTAAATTATGAAGTTATTTTAAAAATCTCTCTACAATTGTTTTTTAAGTCTAGAAAATTTCAGCAGGTCTACTTAGAGGAGATTTTACAAAATGGGGAATTTGCTGTAAAAAAATTCAAGTGAATTAAAATGTTATTGACAAATTCATATCACAACTAAACTGGCACCATTAAATATTATAAATATTTAAGATACATCATCATTCTAAAATTACCACTAAAAATATGGCAATGCTCAAATCATATTAGTGCAAAATAACATTAGCATATACTACACCTCTTCCTGTGTAATGAT
Organism: Marmota marmota marmota; assembly: GCF_001458135.2. NCBI lineage: Eukaryota > Metazoa > Chordata > Mammalia > Rodentia > Sciuridae > Marmota > Marmota marmota. The sequence continues at coordinate 19,681,231 of NW_026000211.1, read as the reverse complement.
TTTTGTGAACTTTAAATTTTATTTATATATGTAAATTTTACTTTTGCTATTTAAAACTACTAAAATACTATTTTACCTTGAAAATAAAGTTTTTAAATTTATCAGAAATACTTTAAAGCTTATAATGTTTATTAAAATGATCAGTTGTATCCTAGATAGAATTGAATGAGAGACACAATTTTTTATTATTATTTGTAAATCTAATAAAAGCATAGATTGGCACAATATTTTATTGCAAGCATGATATAGATGCTAGATAAAAAGATATATAGATGCATTTATTAGTGAATGATGATAGATGATAGATGATAGAGTGGATTAGTGGAGGAATGATAAATGATAATATCTATAATGTAATTCTTGGGCATCAAAAGCTATTTCAACAAGTATTTATTCTGAATTTCAGAAACATACTTCTATAGAAAATTCAAAAAAAGCATAGTGTATTTGGAATTAAGTTGAGCACCTCAGGTAACTGTATTTTTAAATGGCAATGAAATATATAATAAATACTTTCAGTGAAACTAAATCTCTTATTCAACTCTATTAATTCCTTTGGTGGTCAGTTATTGCTACACTTTACCACTTTACCCTATGATTTAAGGAAAATATCAAGTGAGTCAAATATATTAAATAACTCATATTATATATACTAAAGATAGCACCTTTGAAAAATAGTAAAATTGGTGTCAGTGTCATGATTGAGCTTATTCATCTATATTAAAGTCTTATTGTGATTAACCTAGTCAATTATAGGGATTAATGACAGTAGGAAATTAATGTAACAAATAGAAAGAGAGGCAAGATGTAAAGCTAATGAGACTTGAAATCAAATCCTTCTGTAAATTGCCAAATGTCACAGTACTTAAGAAACTCAGAATGTGATTAAACATATGCTTTCTAATAATTTGGTTTTATGTAATCTAAAATATGACTTCCAGTTGTTCACTACCACAAAGTGGTGATGGTTGCAGGGAGAGTTTGATGAGCCAATATTTGTCCCCAAAATGTTCTTAAGCTGTGATTTGGCAGTTGTGTTCAAATCTTGTACATCTGAGATGAAACAAAGCCTGGTCTAAAAATTCTGGTACATAAAACTTGAACATGCAGTTACTTAAATCAGTGAGTGAATGACAGCAAATGTCCTTGAAAGTGATTTGTTCTTTAAATATAATTATCAACATTTATATCACTTTTAGAATTAATTAATCTTCCTCAATGAATACTAAGCGAAGATTAATATACATAAAGATTACGGCAAGATTTGGGGCATGTACATTAATAACACTTTGTTGTTATTTTACTGATCAAAAGAACAGAGATATTCCATGTAGAAATGTAGACACATCAGGTCTCAAAACACAATTGACTGAGTGTGGTAAAAACTGTGCCAGTCTCTACTAGAGAAACAGAGCAATATATCTTTTACCTTTAACATTAATAAACTGTATGCTATGTCATAAGTCATCTTCCATTTAATTCCAATGTGTAAGAGATAAAATTTACTTCTTATTTGCTTAATACACTGTGAATTACATTAGGGACACTGTGTACCTAATGTAAATGTCACATTTATTTCATGATAAAAGGGATCTTACAGCATATTCATTAAAGACACAGGTTTTCTTGCTGCCTGGGTCTAGGCTTTATGCCTCTGATTTTGCTTTTGTGAAGTGGAAAGAGCTCTAAATTAATTTCACAGTTCCCGTAAAGCTTAAATGAGATAATGATGGAATACATTTAGCATAGAACCTGGTACATAAGTAGTTGTGACAAAGTAGTAGCTGTTTTTATTACTCATAATATTATTTTGATTATTACTACTATACTCTGTCTGAATAAGACCATAAAGAATAAGGGAATTAGATCTCATTTTGTGTTGGGAGGAATTAAATGAATGAGAAGCTCTTGGGTCTGGCATAGTTATTTAAAGTGAGCTTTCTCTCAAGACAGAATTTCTTGGGAACTGTCCCAAATGTGAAGAGGCTCTGTTAGTAGAAATTCTTTGGAGGGGGGAAAAAGAAAAAAGAAAAAGAAAAAGCTTCTTTATTAACATTTTCATTTTCTGCATGTATAGATCTCAAGGCTAAAGCATAGTCTTAAGAACAATGAGTAGGGAGGGTATAGCATCCAGAAAGACGTTGCTTTGGATAAGTAAAAGCATCTCTGAGGTCCAGGGAAGAGTAATTAGCATGCTTTGGGCTACATCCTCTCTATCTTGTTTTTCTTTCTGTCTGCCCTGAGGGATTTTTCAATAGCTTCTTCAGAAAGTGTTGTTCACTGTGGAACCCTGATTTAGGATTCAATAGGTTTAGATTCAAATGGGATTGAAACACTTTGAACTGCTGCTGCTGCTACTTTATAAGGCGATTTAAGTATGATTTCCTAAACCACAGAGCTGACTCCTATTTCCATTCTTCTTCCAGATCTAACATTGTAACAAATTAATAAAGTAGTATGCTACAGATAAAACATTGTGGTGAGAAAATATTTTCATTGCTATTAATGAGGAAGCTGTTTTAAGAAAAATACACCTCTTCTTCAGAATTTTTACTGTAAACCAGCTTATTTCAGAGTAGTAGTTCATATCCATGAAATACTTAAGGAAGCTAAGAATAATTCTACCTATTTTATAAAAATGTTTTATTTTAGTATCTGATATTTAATCAAACTGAAAAATTGTTCAAATTAATCATGCATCATTCCAGTTAGAAAAATTTTATAGGTAATCAATAAAATAGTCCATAATTAAAAATTTATTCTAGCTTTTCATTGCTATTAACATGATAGTTATATATTTCTTTATTTTGTATTATACTAATTAATCAATGGATTCTTGATAGTAAAATTGCAATAAATGTTAATGATGAGTGTCAATTATCTGAATATTAATAACTTCATAAGCTAATTTTATATTTATTAGAAAAACCTCTGAGGATGTAAAAACTTCTGATTTTGAAAACCTTTTTGTTTGCAATAAAATGCTTTCTGAAATTCAACTCCCTACTGGGGAACACAGTGGGAATAAAATAACTGGAAGAAACTATAAAAGTATCATTAGTAAAAATTCTAAAGAAGATATCAGATGAGCTGGTCATTCTTTTATGACTTGGACATATCACTTAACCCCTAACAGACACTTTCCTCATCTGTGAACTGGAAATTGGAAAACCTCTCACACAGGGCTTCCATGTAAACAGAAGAGAAGATCCTAGATTAAGTCACTTGGCTGTAACCTTGGTTCACAATAAACTCAGAGAGGAGGTTGTTTGATTTAGCACTAATTAATTGTTTTGTACTTTTAAAGGTTAGGTACAAATAGAAAGGAAATGATTTATGTTCCATTTGGTGTTTATTGTTTTGAACAGACACTGGGTTTTCATTTCTGGTAGTTCCAGAAGTAAGGATGGATTTTGGAGAAGTTACAGATGACTCTATATAAAATGGTATCTTTGGCTTCTCTCATTTCAATCATTATAGTATCACTCATCTAAATTAAAATGAGGAGGGAGAAGGAAGATGGCGGCGAGGGGAGTGCATTGCCCCCGTGTGCTGCTTCACTGTGTGGGAGTATGACAAGTCAGGACGGCTAAAGGATATCTTGTTAGGAATTTCCAGCAATAGTGGGGTGCTCCAGAACCTGGAGGAAGGATTTCCATCGCACGAGGATCGGCTACGGGGACTCAAACGCGAGAGGTTTGTCGCACGGAGGGTAACACTGCTTATTCAGCAAACCGCCCCGCGGCTAGAGTCTGCAGCGCGCGCTGGGAAATGAGGAGATAGCGACGCAGGGATACAGTGCTGCAGTTTCTGCCAGCCATGCAAGCACCGTACTCAGGGCTGAATTCTGGGTTCGAGACGGGGGAAGGAAGCGGTCCATCTCGGTTCTCCACACCGGTCAGACCACAGAGGAGGCCAGCAGCCACCATGTTGG
>NW_026000211.1:19429835-19674325 GCF_001458135.2 Marmota marmota marmota | reverse complement strand
AGGTGGGAGGGAAAGGGAGAGAGAAGGGAAATTGCATGGTAATAGAAGGAGACCCTCAGGGTTATACAGTGGAGGAGGTAGAGAGAGAGGAGGGGAGGGGAGGGGAGAGGTGGGGAGGGGGGAGGGTGGAGGATGGGAAAGGCAGCGGAGCACAACAAACACTAGTATGGCAATATGTAAATCAATGGATGTGTAACTGATGTGATTTGCAATCTGTGTATGGGGTGAAGGTGGGAGTTCATAACCCACTTGAATCAAAGTGTGGAATATGATATGTCAAGAAATTTGTAATGTTTTGAACAACCCACAATAAAAAATTAAAAAAAAAATAAATAAATAAATTAATTAATTAAAATTAGGAGCACTTTCTCCTTAATCACAAAAGAAAAAAATCACTAAAAGGTCTTTATTTTGTATTATATTAATTAATTAACTTATTTTTATAGTAAAATTGGAATAAATGTTAATGAGGAGTGCCAAGTATTTAATTAATAGCTAACATATCCCATTATTATCTCATTTCAGCACCATGTCATCAGAAAGTATAAATGACTGCTAAAACAAGAATCTTCTTGTTATCAAACTTATTGTGTTTTTCTTTTTACTCGTAAATTTGTTGAGCTCCTACCATGTATTATATTAGCATGGAATTTAACAAAATCATTATAAATTATTTGTCTGTGACTTGAAACTAAATAAAACAATATGGATTTCTTGCTTTGATGTCAACCTGGATCTTCCAATCACTGTTAGAAATCTAAGTGAAGAAATTCAAATAGAAAGACAAGATCTAGGTTTTCTTCTTCTTTGTAAAGTGTATGTATTTTGCTCCTTGATTATGTAGCTATTAAGAGGACATTTTGCTTAACTTGAAAATTACTTGTAAACGGTAATAATTTTTTTTCATATGAACCTCTACGAATGTTGATTTAATACCTAAGAAAATCATAATTTCTTGATTTAGCAGGTGTCAGTGGAAGTAAAAATAGCAGGGTAGAAGTCAGTAGTACAGATGAAAAGAATCCAGCTGTCTCCTCTGACTTCAAAAGTCTCGAGTCTGAATTACCCATCTGCTTAAAAAAATATATCAGTGAATAGAATGCTATTATAAAATTAAGAATTTCAGGTAAAAGAAACATTTAAAGTTAAGGGAAATGAACCAAATGGATCTACTGATATACCTAGAAGTCTTTTTAAAACCAAAAATACCAACAAATTGTTTATAAATTCCCTTTCTCATTAACTCTTTCAAGGAATAGGATATAAAAATACTTTGCAAAGATCTTAGCTCAGAATCCTATATTTCGCAATAGCATATTTTAATGATCTTTTCTCATCTTGGAATGGATTTAATGAATATCAATCAATCATGTTTGTACTTCAACAGAAAAGTAAATATCTTTAGATTTCACTAAAGGCAGACATATCTCAGGGTTTAAAGAGCCCATGATCAAGCAATTTCACAGGGTAGACATTAGCTAGGGAGTGCAGTGTCTAGTAGTGGTTTTCAACTATGGCCATGCATTAAGATAATCTCAGAAATTTGAGACAGAAAGAGATGCTTAGACCTTTCTGTGCTGATTCAATATTTTAAAAATCACTGCAGGTGATCCTGATGGGTATCCAGTAGTGAGTATTAGAATGGAAAATCTCATGAGTATACTTGATGTGAAGGCTTTTTTGATCTTCATCATTAGACTTTATAGGATAGTATTGCTGAAGTTAAAAAAAAAATGGGTAATAATCCAGCAGTTCATGTAAATGTCACTGAAATGGCTAAACGTATAGATGTGTGGGATGCTGGACATGAGTCAAATTTCTGAATTAGGGTTTTTAAAACTTGGCATTACTGATATTTTGGGTCAAGTAATTTTGTTATGGAGACTGTGCTCTACACTACTACAGGATGCTTACCAACATCCCTAGTTTCTATCCACTAGATGTCAGTTATGTAATCAAAATTTCTCAATATCTCCTGAAGGGAAAATAGCCCTTGGTTGAGAACTACAACACTAACACATGAAAATAATAGGTCAAAGGGAAGCAAATGAATACCAGAATGCCCTATCATTCCAAATGCAAACTGGAAAAGTATCAAACATATTGACAGCAATAGGCTCTAAAAAATATGCAGAGTGTGGCTTAATGCAGGAAATTACTGTTATTTTATAAATTGCTTGAATATATGCAATCATCATCATCATCATCATCATCATCACCATCATCATCATAATTATGACCCTAAACTAGCAATGAACAAGTTGTGATCTTAAAATCGTTCCTTAATGATTCTTTAAGTTCACAGCATCTTTGTTCATAATTGTCAAAAGCTGAAGGTTACCAAGATGTCCTTCGGTAGATGAATGATAATAAATGTGGTACATCCAGATGACAGTGGGAAAATTAATAATAAGAATGAGCTATCAAAGTATAAAAAGTGAGGGAGGAACATTAATGTATACACTATGTGAAAAAGGCCATCTGAAAAGGCTGTCTACTGTGTGACTTAGTTATAGAGGAAGTAAAAAGAGGAATAGGTGGAGCACAAAGGATTTTTAGGCTTACCCTATTTTACCTCACCTGCTTTACTTCACTTTACAAACACTGCGTTTTCATTTATTTATTATTCTCTTTCTACACATTTCATTGGTGCATCATAGTTGTACATAAAATGGAATCTGTGTTACATACTTGCACTTGTTCACAATATGACAATATAATTTGGCCAGTATCACTCTCCAGCACATCCACCCTCACTACCGCCTGTCACCCCCAGTCCCTTTCCTACTGATGTCCCTTTTATTTTCATTAAATCTGTCCCCACCTTTCTTTTCCTTCTTCCTATCTAGCTTTCACATTTGAGAGAAAACAAACAACCCTTGGCCTTCTGCGTTTGGCTTATTTTGCTTAACATGATGGTCTCAACTTCCAACCATTTTCCTTCAAATGACATAATTTCACTTTTCTTTATGGCCGAATAAAACTTCATTGTGCATATATACCACAATCTCCTAATCCATTCATCTGTTGATGAACACCTAGGCTGCTTCCATAAAATGGCTATTATGATAAATGTGCATATGCATTTATCAGTTTATTATGATAACTAATTCTTCAGGATTGATACCAAGGAATGATATGTCTGGGTACTAATTTATAGTCCCACCAACAATGTGAAAGTATTTCTTTTTCTCCACATCCTAATATTTATTATTTTTTATTCTTGATGACTATCATTCTGATTGGTATGAGATGAAATCTCAGTGTAGTTTTGAGTTGCAGTTCCCTAATTGCTAATGATGTGGACCACTTTTTCATATATTTTGTTGGTTATTTGTATTTCTTCCTTTAAAAAGTGCATCCACTGCATTTTTAACAAGCCAAAGGTTTTTGTTAACTATTAACTTAGCCAATTTATCAGTGCCATTTTCCCAAAAAAAGCCTGTGGAAAAGTGTGTCTGCATCACACGTTGACTTTTCTTGCAATATTTCAAACGTTTTCATTATTATATCACGTATGATGATCTGTGATCAATGATCTATGATGTCACTATTATAATTATTATACTTATATAAGATGGTGACCTTAAGTAATAAATGTATTTTCTGATCACTCCACTACCTCTTGGTCATTTCCATCTCTTTCCTTCTCCTCAGGCCCGTCTATTCCTTGAGACCTAATAATATTAAAATTAGATCAGTTAACAACCTTATGATGGTCTCTGTTCAAATGCAAGGAAGATTTCCATCTCTTTTGCTTTAAATAAAAGCTAGAAATGATTAATCTTAGTGAGGAAAGCACATCAAAAGCTGAGAGAGGCCAAAGGCTTACCCTCACCTGTCACAGTTAGCTGAGGCATGAATGCAAAGGAAAAGTCCCTGAAGTCCCATTCCAGTGAACAAATGAATGATAACAAAGAAGAACAGCCTTATTGGTGATATGAAGAAAGCTTGAGTGGTCTGAATAAAATATCAAACCACGTACAACGTTCCCTTCAGCCAAAGCCTAATCAAGAGTGAGGCTTTAATTTCCTCAATCCTATGAAGGCTGAAAGGTTAAGGAACTCAGAAAAAAATATTAAATTAGAAGAGGTTGGTTCATGACATTCAGAAAAAGAAGCCATCTCCACAACATAATGGACAATATGAAGCACAAAATGCTGTTATAGAGCCTGCAGTAAGTTATCCAGAGACCTAGTTAAGACCTCTGATGAAGCTGGCTACACCAAACCACAAATTTTTAACGTAGATAAGACTTCCTTCTATTTGAAAAAGACACCATTTGGGACATCTTCAATGCCTGACTTCAAAGCATCAAAGGACAGGCTGACTTTCTTGTCTAGGGCTAATGCAGCTTGTAACTTTAAATTGAAATGGTGCTCATTTATTATTCAAAAATTCTTGGGTTCTTAAGAATTATACTAAATGTACTTTGACCATACTATTTCATTATTATATCACTTATGATGGTCTGTGATCAATGATCTATGATGTTACTATTATAATTATTATACTTATATAAGATGGTGACCTTAAGTAATAAATGTTGTGTTTTCTGATCACTACAAAGTCTGGGTGACACCATATCTGGATTACTGTACACTTTAAGCTCACTGTTGAGACTGTATTAATACATTTTCTGCTACATCAATGAAATATCTGAGGCTGAGTAACTTATTTTAAAAGAGGTTTATTTAGGTCACAATTCTAGAATGTCAGGGATATGCAACCAGGGTTTGTTCTGGGGAGGAGCTTCAAGAGATGGTATCACAATCTTGGAAGCACATGCAGGAAGAGATCACATACCAAGACAGGAGGAAGATGGGGTCCGGCTATATCTTCTGAAGCCAAACCTCCAATTGATATAAGGATTTCCCATTAAACTCCACCTATTAAAGGTCTACCATCCTTTAATATAACTAAACTGGGGAACAAGCTTCTAACACATTAGACTTTGGGGGGCACAACACTTTCAAAGTAAAGCAGAGACCTATTACTTATGAGAAAAAGATTCCTTTCATAATATTGCTATCCATTGATGACACACCTGGTCACTTAAGAGCTCTGATGAAGATGTACAAGATTAACGTTGTTTTCATACCAGTTGACACAACATCATTCTGTTACCAATGACTAATTTCAAATTTCAAGCCTCATTTACAAGTATGTTTCATAAGTGACTTAGATAGTGATTCCTCTAATGGATTTTGGCAAAATGTGTAAAAATACTGATAACTATCTGAAGAGGTGCTAGATGCTATTGAGATCATTCATGGTTTGTGAGATGAGGTGAATTATTAATATTAACTGGAATTGCTAAAGTAGATAAAATCAGATATTTAAAAGGAGACATTATAATAGATACCTCAGAAATACAAATGATCATAAGATTATTATGAACAAATATATGCCAATGAATTGAAAAAAATATGAGTCATAAATAAGTGCCTGAAAACACCAAAAAATCCTACTGTTAGGGTTTGGATGTGAAGTGTCTGCCAAAACCTCATGTGTGAGACAATGCAAGAAAGTTGAGAGAAGAAATGATTGGGTTGTGAGAACCTTAACCCAATCAGTGAATTAATCCCCTAATGTGATTAACTGAGTGGTAACTGGAGAAGATGGGGTACTGGGGGTGTGGCTTTGGGGTATACATTTGTTTCTGATGAGTGGAATCTCTCTCTCTGCTTTCTGACCATCATGTGAGCTGTTTCCCTCTGCTACATGCTTTTGCCATGATGTTCAGTCCCATCTTGAACCCTGAGGAATGGAGTCTGCTGTCTATGGATTGAGATTTCTGAAACTGTGAGACCCCAAATAAACTTTTTTTTCCTCCACAGTCGTTCTGGTCAGGTCCTTTAGTCACAGCAGTGAAATAGCTGACTAAAACACCTACCAAAAGTGAATAATGAATAAATAGAAAATGAGTGAAGACTACCAACAAGTAATGAAACCCAATCAGTAATGAAAAGTCTCCATTCACAGAAAATCCCAAGACCAGAGGGTTTCAGTGCTGAAATTTACCAAATATTTAAAGAAGAACTTCAGTTCTTTTCAATTTCACTCAAACTACTAAAGAAAAAAAAAATTGAAGACAAATAAATGCTGTCAGACTCATTCTACAATGCCAACATTACCCTGATAGCAAAACCAGACATGGATGCAAAGTAAAAGAAAACTTATATTCCTAATGAAAATAGATACAGAAGTCCTCAATAAAATACCAGCAAACTGAATTCAACAATACATGAAAAATATCATTCAACATGCTCAAATGCAATTCATCCCAAGAATGCAAAGAGCATTCAATATATGCAAATCACTATACATAACACATCGTGTTTAAAAATAAGCACAAAACAAAGTGATCACTTCAATATATGCAGGAAAAGCATCTGATGAAATTCAATAGCCCTTCATGATAAAACTCTTCTAATAGAAAATTTAGATAGAGAAGAAACACACCTCAACACAATAAAGGACAGATATAACAAATTCATAAAGGACATCAAATTGAAGGGGGAAAGTTAATGGTTTTCCTCTAAGATTTAGAACAAGTTAAAGATGTCCACTTTGACCACTTTTGTTCAGAATTCTACTGAAAGTTCTAGCCACAGTAATTAGGCAAGAAAAAAGAAATAAAGACCATCAATTGGAAAAAAATTAGGTCTGGTGGTATAGCTCAGGTTTAGATTGCTTGGCAAGTATGTGCAAGGCCCTGGGTTTCATCTTCAGCATTGAAATTTTTTTTTTTAATTTGAAATAATGATGTTAAATTGTCCCTGCTTTGCCCATAATATGATTGCATTTATTAGAAAACACAAAAGATCACCAAAAAATCTGTTAGAATTAATAAATTAATTCACTAAACTGGTAGGATATAAAAGTCAACCTGCAAAAATCATCAGTATTTCTATAGTCTATCTTAAAAATAAACCAAGAAATTGACTTTATTTGCAATATCTACAAAGGAAGAAAATACTTAGAAATAAATTTAACAGAGGATTTGCAATATTTCTACATTGAAAACTATAAAGCTTAGATGAAGAAAATTGAAAAATGCACACATAAATACAAATATATCCTGTATTTGTAAATTGGAAGAATTAATATCATTAAAATGTCCATACCACCCAAAGTTATTTTTAGTAACTTGGTTTAGGCCCTATCAATCTACTAATGAAATTCTTCACAGAAATAGAAAAAAAAAAGTCTAAAATTCATATGGAACCACCAAGGACTCTGAATAGCCATAGCAATCCTGAACAACAAAACCAAAGCCAGATGTATCATATTTCCGGACTTCAAAATGCTACTGAAGTATAGCAAGCAATGGTGCTGATAGGAAAGCAGACACATTGAGACACAGAATAGACTTTAGATACTGAAAATAAATCCATGCATTTATAGACAATGGATTTTTGACAAAGGTGCCAAGAACACACATTGGAGGTAAAGGGAGTTTCCTCAATAAATGGTGCTGGGAAAACTGAGCATCAACACACAGAACTAGACCCTTATCCCTCACCATAATATAAAATCAAATCTAAATAGATTAATGAGTTAAATAGAAGACTCAAACGTACAAACACTATTAGAGTAGAACACTGGAGAAATGTTTTATATCATTAGACTATAGAAGAATTTTTTGGGGGGGTAATGCAACAAAAATAATAGGTAAATGGGATTACATCAAACTAAAAAGTTTCTGCACTGCAATGGAAGCAATCCACCAAGTGCAGAGACACTCTATAGAATGTGTAAATATTCGTATTTGCAAAATATGCACCTGGAAGGGGTTGATGTGCAGAATATACATGAAACTCAACTCAGTAGCCCCCAATCCCTCCAAGCCCCCAAACACTCCAATTAAGAAACGGGTGAGACTTCAACAGATACTTCTCAGGAGAAGACTATTAAAACTATTTGTAATCTATGACTTTTATTTCATTCCTAACATAGTGATTTATGATAAAATATATTTTAAAGATCTTTCAAAATTTTATTTTTAAGTTATCAATTGAAATATTATAGTTGTGTATATTTACTTCTTTTAATATTTTTCAGTTGTAGATGGACATAATATCTTTATCTATTTATTTTTATGTGGTGCTAAAGATGGAACCCAGCGCCCCACAGTGTGAGGCAAGCATTCTACCATGGAGCCACAGCCCCAGACCCAGGTATGTATATTTATGGGATGGAGTTAACATTATGAATTTCTCTCTACCCCAAATATTTTTATTCTTCATTCCAGATTTACTTATCATCAGAGATATATTTTAGGATGAGAAAGACATATTTCTGTGGTCTTCAATCCCTCATCCAAAACCATCTAATCATGAGAAAAACAAAATACAAATTATACCCAAGGTAACATTACCAAATACATAGCTAATATTTCTCAAAATTGTCAAGGTTATCAAAAACAAGGCAATTCTTAGAATATGTCCCCAGTTGGGCTGGGGGTTGTGGCTTGGCCAAGGTAGAGCACTCGCCTAGCACAAGTGAGGCCCTGGGTTCTGTCCTCAGCACCACATAAAAATAAATTAATTAACTAACGATATTGTATCCAACTACAACTAAAAAATAAATATTAAAAAAAAATAAAATGTTCCTGGTCAGTGTAGCTTAGGGAAAAATGATTAAATCCTTAATAGGATACTGTTACAGAAAAAAAAAAGATTTAGTAAAAACTAAGGAAATCTGAATAAAGCTTGGACTTCAATGGAGAGTAAATATTTATATTGATTTATTAATTATGATAAATGTACCATACTAATGTAAGATATTAGTAATTGGCAATTGGGTTTCATAAATATGGAAACTCTGTACCATCTTTGCCTTTCTGTAAATCTAAAACTATTCTAAATGAAAACACTTGTTTCTTAAAAAAAAATATTACTTTAGGATTATAAAAAATAAACAATCACAAATTTCTTGTCAGAAATTACATCATAGGATGATATATAAGATATGTCTAATGAAATTTGAAATCCCACTGAATGCATAAAATTTATTTTTAAAAAATGTTTGGCAGAAGACTATACAACATGACTTGAATAATCATCAAAAGAACAACCAAAAAAGAACATAAAACCAAAAAAAAAAAAAGTTGGCTTAACATTTCAGGAATTTATTTTAATTATAATTGAGTTACAATCAGAACTTATGGCAAGCTGAATGGTTCTGCATGATTAAACTTTTTTTTCCTCAATTTTGCATTTCTAGCCTCTGTCACTAAATCTCTCATATTTGAAAACACACTAGAAGCCTCTTTACATTTTGTAACAGATTTTCTCATTTCCACCAATGCCATTATAGAAGGCTAATCAAAAATTTCTGTTCAATTTTACCGCAAGAAATTAAAATGAGGGAAAATTTTTATTGATTTCTTCCTACATTTTATGTGCTGAGACGGTTAACATCTCAATAGCTACACTGACATTGGTCTATAGTCATAGAATTTGGGTTTAGTTCTGAGCCATACTTGGAAAATCTACTTCAAATACTTATAGCTCATAAAATCCTGGATCTTTCTTCCATAAAGCAACACTTTTGAAACATTATTTTTAAATATTGTTGGTCTTCCTGAAACAGTCTGCATTCTCTTCTTTTTTTATTTTATTTTATTTTTTCCTACTGAAAAACCAGGGTTAAAGTGTATTGTTCTAATTTGAAAAAAATCAGGTTGACTTCCCTGTGTTAGACTTGCTGTAGCCTATGGAGAGAGGAGGCTTTATTTTAGGAACACTGTATTGGCAGTATTGTTCAAAAAAAATGCTTTTTGTTTGTCTGTTTATATGTATTAATCTTAAAAGAAGCTAAATTTCAGGGACAGTCTAGAATGAAGGTTTCCTTGATGAAAACCCTACTTACAAATTTACCTGAGGATACTTTACAGATAACTATCAAAAACGTCCTACTTATGGCAAAGTATCTTTGAATACTGAATTCTTTCATCTTCTGCACAGCATCCTTTTATTGCAAAAAGAGACAATTTACAATTGTGGCTACCAAATTCTCTACCTGGTAGTTTGGTCATCCATAAGGTTGTACCAGTATCTACCTCACCAAGTTGTTTGGAGGATTAAATGCCCTAATAGTTTGTAAAGTTCAGAGCATGACAACTAGCATATTAAGCACTTAATAATGTTTCATAGTATTATTACTGGACTAAGCTTTGACTTTGAGCTACAAAAATGAACTATGAGTTATGACATATGGAATAGACTGAAAGCTAATTATATAGTGTATGTTTTATAGGTACTAGTCTAACATGCTGTGATCAAAATCTACAAATATCTAAGGTTAACAAGAAGGGTATTTAAAAATAAACAAGTAGAATGTTTCTTCATTTGTAAAATTTATCTACAAAATGAGGTAATAATAGTAACCACTTGTCTTGGTTGCTTTAAAAACTGTATATGGTATATTGCTGCTGTTTTAAGAGGACATATTGTTATGGATTCAATTTTGTCTTTGCAAAATCATATAATGAAATCCTACTCTTAGTATGCCAGAAAGTGACTCTGTGTGGAGATTAGGTCTTTACAGATGTAAGTAAGTAAAAAATGAGGTCAATAGAGTGGACTCTAAGCCCCGTATGACTGGAGTCCTTATATAGAAGGGAAATTTGAACACAGATATGCACACCAGACTTTTGAATGATGGCACCAAATTTTTGAAATGAATTTGAATGGGCCTTGACATGGCATGAGAGGAAGCAACAATGCAGATCAAATGTGCTTTCAAGAGCACTAAGAAAGAATATTGATTAGCATCCAAGTTTAGTGATATAATGCTGCTTTTTAAATTAATTGCATTTGTGCTGATGTAGTTTCAATTAGTAACCATTTTAATTTTTATGTGGTATAGAGAAACAGGGATGGGATAACAAAGTTCTACTAGTATTAATTCAGGAAGCTTTTCATGGAGTTGATGCAAAAAAATGATTCCACCTTTTAGTATTATTTACTGTTACTAGTCGAAATGCATTGATAAAATTTCAGAAACACAGACATTTTTAAAAGTAAGGAAGAGAGGCAGAGCAGGTTAACTCATTGAACTTGAAGATATATTCTACCTAAAATAGGAAAAGGAAGAGAGCAGGAGGAGATGGAGGTGGAGAGGATGAAGAGAAGAAGAAGAATGAAAATAAGAAAGAAAGGAAAACAAGTACCAGAGAGCACAGAGGGCAAATCTCCCCCGGCCCCTGCCCCACGATTTCATGAAGCCAAACTGAAATGGACCACACACAGCTATTTACTTCCTGGGCCTCAAAGTCGTTCCCTTCAAGAAGCCAGTGTTGGGGTAGCTGAGCATGACCCAGAGCCCTCTGCAATGTGCAGAGGGATGCGGCTTCTACTTCTGCCTCAGTACTGTTCATTCCCGGGGTGGCAGGGGGGGTGTTAAAAGAGTTAGGGCAATCTTGGTGGGCTGAATCTCTGCTGCACAGCCACCATGGGAACCAACACAGCTGCTTCCACCCTTCTAGCCTGTTGGGTGGGACTAGTGACACAATTGTTACTATTACCAAAAAAAAAAAAAATGTGGTTCATGATTTGCTTTAAAAGTAGTTATTTGAGATTCCTTTAAGATGCTTAACTGGCACAAAGACAAGTAGTTACACACAGATATTCATTTCCTCCTGTGATTATTTTTACTACGAATTTATTTTACAATTCTGAACTAAACAACAAAATTGATTGCAATAGTTCTGGCCAGAGGACCTGATAGCAGAAATGTGCTTATAGACAGACACCTTTATCTCTCCTGGGTTCACTTTCGTAGCTTTGTGGAGAGCTGGTGCGAACTTTAGAGATGATCTTGATTTTGCCAATGAGTAAACTGTGATCCAGAGGAGGAAAGTGAATTTCTGAGGCTCACAGTGGCATCACAATGATACTATCCCAATCATAACAAAAGGCCCACCATTAAATTAATTTGCTATATTTTGGCCATTATTAATTTATTTCACTACAGTGGCAAAATGGAAATGATTCTAAAATAAGAGGCTTTCTTTTTACTAGAAAAAAATGCTTAGATATCATTGAGTACTAGCCTACTGAATATTTATGTTGATTTTGTTAATGCAAGATCTTTATGTATATTAATTTATTCTAGATTTGTAATTTGATATTAATGCTACAAGGAATGTAGGTGATAGATGCAGTTTAAAGCCCCTTAGTCACATTATTTAAATTCCACTTTTATTCACATTCATGTCTTTTACTTCCTTGAGTACAACTAAGCATTGTCCACAAAACAGAAATAAATGAGTATCACAAAAAATTATTCCATAGATAACTACAAATATTCACAACTCAGGCAAACTCTCATCTGAGATTCCTATCCTAATGATATTGAGCAGCAACACAGAACTTGTTATAAGCAAGGGAAGAAAAAGTTGGTTAACAAATATTTTTGAACTTTTCTGTGAGGTTGAAGTAAATTATATCATTACGTATTAGAAAGCATACTTAATATGAATTATATTCTATAATTAAACACATGTCTTGTACAGCAGAAAATAGAATAGAAACTTCAGTTTTTCATTATACGAAAATTATTCTAAGACATACAAAAGTACTTTCAACCATACTACTCTGAATTTTCACCACTCCTGTGCATTAGAAGATACATAAATGCTTAGTCTACATTGTAGTATGTCTAGCAATATGAGTATAAATTTGATTTACCACTAAATATCATATCAACAAATATTTAAGGCCAAAATTCATATAATTCTTAAGTAATCAGAAAATACGAGAGTTACCCCAAAATTTATATAGTAAAATATAGAGATATGTTTAGGTGGGGTTCAGATATGTATATTGCCTATAAATTAGAAATAGATTTTTCTGTTATTCTGTATGGGAATGTCAATGTCCTTTGTAAAAAATAATCATAAATCAGTAGGCAGTTTTGCTGCCTCTAGGAACAAAGCAAGTTGTACCACATATAATTTGAGAATTTGAAAAGAATTTTCACAAGAAAAAAAAATCTTAATTTGGAAGTAATGTCATCAAGATTTAAGATAGCCCATCAATGAAGAGAATGTTAATGTGTTTAAAAAATACTTTCTTAGCAGATGAATGTAAACACCTGTGTGCTATTGAAATAAACCCACATTAAACACTAAATGCTGAGAAATAACATACCCAGGCGCTCACGCATCTTCCGCAAGTGGTGATTTTGAAATCCCCATAGAGATCTTTGATTGCACCAGTTGTGAAGAATCCTTCCACCATCAGCAGAATGCCATACACGAAGAATGCAGCTGCAATGCCGTAGATCACATACTTAAAGATGTCAATCCTGGGGGAGAAGGGAAAAGTGTTGTTGGTCTGCAGAAATTGATTCTCGCATGCTTAAGTCTCTTTTGGAAGGAAAGTTGGAGAATGTTGATATTCACGGTGGAGGCTGAATTTACAAACATTTTTGCTTCATATTTCTAATGTGTAATATACATTTTGTTCTGCCACTTTTAATATTTGTCCTGAAGGGATTTGAGGTTTTCATGTGTGTAAGTATCTTCTTCCCTTCTAGCATCCCCGCTTCCCTGGTTCACATCCTTGTAGTCTTGGATAAGCAGTGAATTACATTTCCAAAGGAGTTTACTTAAATTCATTTGATAAGTAGGATAATTTATCTGACTAGTAAAAAATGTGAATGTAAACATTTATATGTACAACATTGAGATTTTAAAACATTTTTTTAAAAAGAAAGCTTTATAGGTAATGATGTATTTTGCATAAAATGACATACGTAATATGTCTTTCCTCTGAATAATCAATTTTATTTTATTTTATACTTACCTTAAACCATCACAAATATTTGCTGCTGTTGCTAATGCAATCTCAGTAATAACAAGGATATAATTTTACAGATAAATTGTAATTTATCTATAAAATTTAGCCAGAATCACTAATTATACGGAACTGGGCATGAATTAAACCATAGCATAATTCCATAAAGGGTTGGGAAGACACTTTTCCTTTTCTCACAATTGATTGCCCAATAGAAGAAAAAAATCACATGGCTAAAATAAAACATTTACATAGGAAATATAAAAGTGCACACACAGAGAACTGATGCATAGATAATAGATGGAGATAGAGAGTAAGGTAGATAGGTAGGTTGTTCAGATGGATGGATGAATAGACAGATGACAGATTGATAGATGTTAAATAGGTAAATTCATAGTCCATAGCTTTGCACCTAGGATATGAATATTCACTGGGATTAAAGAGAACACTAGTGTTTTTGTGAAGTGAGTTTTTATTTGCAGTTCCTAGTTTTGAAAATATTCATTATATATTTATTCTCCAAATGGTATCTTTTAAAACCATGGGAATATTTACCATCATTGTGGCTTGGAGTTAAAGATCATTCCATTAAGATTTATTATTATATATTTTTATAACCAGTGGCCATTTTACGTTCAATGTAGTCAAAGTTGTAAAAATGCCAGTGAAATGTAGATGTGACATACCACCAGTTTAATGCTCTACATTTACTTAATTTAAGAAACGGATCATCTACAACTTTTGGAATGTATTCACTCTATGTATGCATTGTTTATGATACAGGGCACAACATTCTAACCTAAAAGTCAACACAGCACCAATATTGATGTACCTTGAGGCTAAATACTTTTTGGACACAGTGGGATGAATTTGATAAGTAAGACATAATTGCATAATTCAGCAAAATCCATCCATGGTGTTTTGGTAGGGATTGCATTAAATCTGCAAATCACTTCCGGTAGTATAGACATTTTAATGATATTTCTTATTCTAATTTATGAGCACAGGATATCTTTTTATTTGTCTTCAGTATCTTTCATCAATGTTTATTTGGTTTTGCTTTTTATACCACTTTATTCCAACCTGAGCACCTCAATATAAAACTGAATACTGATGAACTGTTTTCCTTACTAATTCTGAATTACTGCAAAATGAATATGTTCTGCTAGCAGCTCAATACTTAAATACTTAAAAAGATTAAATCATCTCTGACACATGGTAGATTTAAAATAATGAAAAGAATAATAAAATAATTTAAAATAATCTGAACTGATCAAAATAAAATAGACTTTGAAAAACAAGGTTGCAATATTGTTACTAACATTGCAATATTTATGTTACAAATTACAGATATGTTGTTTTATAGAGTTCTATACATGGGGAACAACTGAAGCCACTTCCTTTCAAAGGAGTAAGAAATAAATTAGCTGTTTTAGTAACTGTACATTTTGTATACTTTTAAGTAACTCTTAAATATTACAGAAAAATAATAATGTTTTCTTGTGTTCCTCTAGACATCTTTCAGTTCTGGTTAATTTTACTGCTAGGTCTTTTGTTTGTTTTGTTTTAAGACTATTGTAAATTTAATAGATTTCTTGATCCTTATTTCATCACTTCTGCTTTCTTCTACCATGTGTATACTTTCATTTTATTATATTTAGATTCAAATTTAGTGTTTATTATTTGAGTGGTATAAGAATTGGACACAATTTTATTTTTCAAACTGACTACTTGTCTTACCATTTTTTAAAATATAATCTTTGATCGGCTTATTTCAATACTACCATTATCCTAAAATACAGATAGATTGATTGATTGATTAATCGAGCTAAGTCCTGAGCTAAGTCCATTTCTATCCTTTCCATTTTATCCCACAAGTGTGTCTGTGCATGTGTCAGTCAGTACAGCATTGCTCTAATTATAGAGGCTTTGGGTGTATCTTGATATCTTCCAGGCTTAGACACCACCAAGATCTTCCTTGTCAGTATTTTCTTAGCTCTTCTTATGTTTTCATCTTTTCCTGTGAATTTTAAGTTTAACTTCTTTAGTTCTAGAGAAAAGCTCACTGAAGTTTGTTTGAGAGAACTAATACTTTAATAATCCTCACCAAGAACCAGGGATGCCTTTTCATTTGTTCACATCAACTTTTACAACTCTTGGGAACATTTTACTGCTTACTTCAGGTCAATTATAAGTACTTACAATTAAGTTTATTATTTGGCTTTTTTGACCAATGTAAATAAAATTTGCCTTTACCACCAAATCTTCTAATTATTATTTGTCTATACAAATGTTGCTGTTTTTCATGTAGATTTTTTTTTAATCCTGTACATTGCTGAATGCTCTTAATTTTTGAATTAGCTTAATCATTGATCCTTTAAGATTGTCCCAGATATATATCAACCTATTATCTCAAAGAGAGTTTTATTTCTTATTTTCTAAGTCTTAGGTATCTGATTGTTTTCTCTAATCTAACTGAATTAGTGAGTACAGCCAGAATAATGTTGAGCAGAAGTAGAGATTATTCTTACCTTCCTTGTCCCTAATTTTAGTGGGATTGTCTGAATAATATTTCTAAGTTTAGATTTGTTTATATGTATATATGTATACATATAAGTATATATATGTATGTGTATAAATATGTATGTATGTATACACATGCCCACATATATATGTATGTATAACATCTATTGCTATTTTTTAATTTTATTGGTTCTTTTTAATATTACATAACAGTACAGTCTATTTTGATATAATTATACAAGAATGGATAATATCTTATTCTAATTAGAACCCTAGTCTCATAGATGTACAAGTTGGTGTGACTCACTGTGGTGTATTCATATATGTACATAGGAAAGTTATGTCAAATTCATTACACTGTCTTTCCTTTTCCATTTCCCTTCATTCATTACACTGTCTTTCCATTTTCCATTTTCCCTTCCTTCCCTTCATTCCATTTTTCTTATACACTGAACTTTTATTCCCCCTGCTCGCCTTGTTGTGGGTTAGCATCCACATATGAGAGAGAACATTTGACCTTTCTTTTGGGGGTCAGGTTTATTTTACTTATCCTGATATTCTCCAGATCCATCCCTATTGCTATTTTAGAAGTTTATTAGAAATCAACATTTTTTACTAATATAACTTTTAAGTTTAAATAAAAAATATCAATAAAACATTGTGTGTACGCCTTTTTTTTGCAGGTATTTTGGAAATGGGCTTAATCCCTCCATTGAAACAAGAAATAGATTTTCTGTTCAGCTTTCCTATACATCTTAGAGTTCCAAATTGCTGTTTATACCCATCTGGATTCTTCTCACATAAAAAGTAGGAGATTAAAATTGCAGAGAGAACTATACAGCCATGCTTTCTTTGCTCATGTAGCTCTAAAATTTTCCAGTGCTTTCACTTTCACAAAAAGTTTTTATTAGCAAAAATTGTAAAAAGAGCAAAGTAAAAACACCTTTGGTTATGGTGGTCAGCTAAAAACCTATCCCTTCAACATTTGCTTTATAATCCCTGAATCCTATGATTCTTACTTGATAAGGCAAATGAGTGAATATTACTTAATATTACTGAAATTATCGTTAAGTTAAGGATCTTGATAGGAGAAGATGATCCTGTGTCATTCAGGTGGGTCTTTAATATAATCACATGTACCCTCATGGGGGACAAGAAGAGAGAGCTTTGAGAGAGACATGCAGAAAAAAAAGAGAAAATACTAAGATGGAGGCAAAGATTGGAGTGAAGTGTCTTCAAGCCATAGAATGCCTATACCACCAGCTCCAGGAAGAGGCAAAGAACACCCTTGCATTCTGGAAAGGTCCAACCCTGCAGATGCTTTCACTCCAGACTTCTGGCCTTTCCAGTATATATTGCCTCCTTATTCTCCTCCTCTTCTTTTTCCTCTAATGCAGTGCTGGGGATTGAATTTAGTGCTTACTCATTCATTCTAGGCAAGTGCTCTACCTCTGAGCTGAACCCAAGTTCCATTTTTTTGTTGTTTTGTTTTGTTTTGTTTTAAGCTACCAAGTTTGTGGTGACTTCTTTATGACGGTGGCAAGAAACTAACATTTATTGATTAGTCTGAATAGGAGGTTGTTTTGAACTATTTCTGACATTGCCTCTATAATGCATGCTATAATCATGTATTAGAATACAGAGATTTGACAGAGATGCTGGAGTATGTAGTATCTCTTCTTAGAGTTGGAAAATGTTAATTTTAACATTTATTGTTGAATATGGAGAAGGGACCACTAGTCCCTTCTTAATCAGTTTATTCTTAATCAGTTCAATGTGTTAATGGATAAGCAATAAACATATTTTCCAGTATTGGATATAGATATATTGAAGTTAATGGTTCCATTTGCTTTTCTATTAGAATTCAGAAGAGAACACAGTACCACAACTTTAAAGAGATTTTGAAAATGCTTTGAATGTTCACAAATGTCATGCAGAAAATTCATGTTAAATTATTTTTATTGTGGTAAAAATCATGTAATATTTAATCTCTTAGCAGATTTTTAAGGGCATCTTATAGTATGGTTAACTATAAACACAACGTTTTTGTGGCCGATCTAGAACTTTTCATCTTGCAAGACTGAAACTTCATACCCATTGAACAGCAACTCATCTATTCTCCCACTAGCCCCTGGCAATCATCACTTCTGTTTCTATGAGTTTGAGATGTCATATATCTCATATATATGGAGCTTACAGCATGTTCCTCCTGGTGGCTGCCTTATTTCACTTAGACTAAAGCCCTGTCATCCATATTTTAGAATCTGGCAGGATTTCACTTTGAATGTCTGAATAATATTCCATTACATACATAAACCATATTTTCTTTATCCATCCACAGATATTTAGTATGTTTCCATACTTTGGCTATTGTTACAGATGATGCAATAAATATGGGAGTGAGGGTATCTCCTCAAGATCTTGATTTCCCTTCATTTGGATGGATACCCAAAATTAGGATTGCTAGATTCTATGGTAATTGTATGTTTAAAAGTTTTAAGGGATCTCTGTACTCTTTTTTTACACAACAGCTGTACCATTTTACATTCCTATCAACTATGCACAAGAATTCAGGTTTTACTTTTAATCTTTAATTCATTCTAAGCAGATTTTTGTTGGGAATTGAATTGATCTGTAAAGCAGTTTGGGTTGTTCAGGCATATTAGCAATAAAAAGTCTTCTAATCCATGAATATGGTAATTTTTCCATTTATTTGTGTCTTTGATTTCTTTTAGAAATGTTTTGTAGCTTTCAGTGTGCAAATGTTTTGCCTCCTTCGTTCATTTATTCCTAAGCAATTTTTCCCTTCTTGGATGCTATTATATGTAGAAATATATTGGCATGAATTCAATCATCCTAAACTTGTTAAATCTTGTTTGGGGCCTTAATGTATTATATATACTGGTTAATATTCCATACGCACTTGAGAAAAATGTGTATTTCTATTGATGTTAGGTAGAATGTTATGATATTTGCCTTTCATGTTCATTTGGTCTAAACCTTGGTTAAAAGTTTCTGTTTCTTTATTGATCTCTCTAGATATTTAATCCATTACTGAAAGTGGGGTATTTAAGTCCACCACTATGATTGTGTTACAGTCTATTTGGTTCTGTTGGTGTTTGCTGAACGTTTTCCTCCCTCTCTAGCTGTGAGTCATCTCGGCTACACTGAATTTTTCTCAAAGGACCCCTGTCACACAAACTATATTAGTTCTGTCAATTAGAAGAATGAATTGAGATGGAAATGAGTGCTTGGGCAGCTCTCTGAAGAGTCAGAACACTGGATGAACGCTCCACTTTTCTCTTTCCCCCCAAGGGAAACTCATCAGTTGGGACATTTTCGCCCAATGCCAGGCTGTATGGCTTGTGGTAGGGGCTGATGTGGGCTATTTCACATGGCTCTTTGTACCTGTTTCAACGTGACTACTAACCAAAAGGGCTAGTGCTTACTATTTCATCATCTTTGTTTCCAAAGTCATGTTTATTTAATTAAAATGCATGTGTACATCAAGTCTGGCATTTTGCAGGAAGTATAATGCCAAATCATGGATGACAATTATATCAGTCATATACCCTTTGGTTTGCCTTTTTGAAATTTAAGAATTTCAAACTAATATTCTGTTAGAATATCTGTCAAAAATAATCATAACTTTGTGAAATTCACTAAAATTTATAATTACTATTGATAAGTAATAATAATAAGCAATGATTTATAGTAAGTACTGCAATAAAATGATCAGGCTATATATTAATTTTTTTATGGCTGCTCTAATAAACAAACTCAAGGTTGAAAACAAAACACACTTTCTTATAGTTATGGGTGTCAGAAATTTGAAATCAGTTTCACTGGGCTGAATCCAGGGTGTTGGCAGAGCTTCACTCCCTCTAGAGACTCTTCAGAATGTTGCATTTTGCAGCTTCAAGAGCTACATTCCCAGCAATCCTTGACTAGTGGCCCCTTCTCCATCTTCAAAGATGTAGGCAACACCTCATTTCAGGAATCACACTGGCTTTTTCTCTGGTCAAATATCTCTCTTCTTCCCTCTCATGACCCTTGTATTGTGAGGGTTCACCTGGATAATCCAGAAGGATCTTGCCACCTCAAAATCCTGACCTTAATTAAACTCTTTAGTCTACTTTTTCTATATCAGGTCATATACTCAGGTGACAGAGATTAGAATCTGGATATCTTTAGGAGCGATTATTCAGATTACCACAAGTTATACACTTTAACTTGCACATTAATTTCTGCATGTTCAAATATTCTTAGGCATACTTTTTTTTCTTCAAACAACTTGAAGATGAAAATTTCTTAATATATTCCAAAATCAATTTCAATATTTTAAACCACCAAAATATTTAAATTATAATGAGCCTGACCTTGACTTGATTCCTTCTACTTTATCATAAAAATACTCTTTTTATTAACATGCTACCTGTCAACTTAATATAACAAATAACTTCACATTTATATTAGGAAACTTAAACTCTTGTTATTTAGATAAATATACATTTCTGTAAATGACATATCATTGATAATGCATTAATAACCTTCTGATATGAAGCCACTGACTTAATGTCCATAGAAGAATTAAATAATCCTAAGTGTTTCTTTCCTTTCACTAATTTTTGTTTTTCAAAGTTATCTTTATGTTTTCCTATTCTAAAGCATTTTGCTTACTTTTAAAATGTAAACTTTCAAATTTATCATTGTTTGTATACACAACTATCTTACTAACCAGAAAACAATGTCTGTTCATTGGGGGAAAATGAATGAAAAATCACAACAAACAACAAAAACTCCAACTGTTTGCTGTTTATTCTTCCAGTTTAATATAAATTTAATTTTACAAAAGTTATGAGTGTTATAGACTATTTGAAAACTTCCTTTTTAGTAAATATATTTTAAACTATTACATAATTTTTCAATATTTTTTAGGGTTATGGTACATTCTATCCTTTGAAGAGGTATTTTATCAATACCCTACTTTTGATCAGTGGTAAGAAGAATAATGCTCCTCTCAAAGATGTCTAGAGTCTAATCCCCAGAACCTGTGAACACGTCATATTACATGGAAATAGGGACTTGGGGATGAGAGTAATGATCTCAAGAGGGGAAGGTTATCCTGCATGATCTGGGTGGATCCATATAGTTATAAGGGTTCTCAAAAGTGAGAGAGGTGGAAGGGGCAAGATCAAAATCAGAGATGGAGTTGAAGATGCCACACTGTTGGCTCTGAAGACAGAAAGGGTCATTGAGCCAAATAATGCAGGTGGTTTTTGGAAGTTGGAACAAGCAAGGATATGGATTTTCCCCTAGAGACTCCAGGTGGGACAGAGTCATGCCAACACCATGATTTTAGCCCATTTCAGTAAACCCAGTAAGACTCCTTTCAGACTTCTGACCTCCAGAACTATAAAAATAAATTTTGTGCTGTTAAGCCACTAAATGTGTGGTCATTTGTTTTCCAGGAGCAGTGGGAAACCAGTGCATCAATATTGCAAACAGCATGGCAGTTATGCTTTGCTAGTCTTTGCTCAGAGCCTAAATTGTTTCCCAGAGTTAAATTCCTAGAAAAATTAAAGTATGTGTATGAAGATAGTGTCCAGAAAGTTTGTTCTAAAGTGAAAATTTATTCGTAAAGAGAAAAAGGGCTTCTCTATTTCCTAATACCAGGTATTATAATTTTCTGATGTTATCACTTTAAATGTTTCTTAGTTTTTTTAGTGATAATTAACATACATTTATTGGCTATTAATCTGTTGTATTTTTATTGGCATTGCTGTTTTATATTTTACCTTTGTTTCAATAGAATATTTTTGGCTTAGTTTTTCATTTATTAACATTATAAATTCTTGTCATGTATACTACATTTTTATCAGTTTTTATGTAAATTCAATGTTTAAATAACATTTAAAGAGTAAACTTTAAATTTTTATTAGGTCAAATCCATAAATCCTTTGTGATTTCTTATTTTGCTAATATACTTCTTATCCCATAATAAGCAAAACTTTAATTTATATTTTATTCTAGCCCCTAAAAATTAGCTTAGTCTTCAATTTAACTTTCAACTTTTAACTTTTTTTTAGTAAATTTTGAGGTAGAGACATAATTTTATTTGCACTTGTCAGTATGCACATGTTGGGTCTCTTTTTATCACTGTATTTTGTCTCATTCAATATAATTTTCTGTGTGTCTTTGTAAATACCACATAGCACAGACTGTTATAGTTTCTTCACTCCATTTGTTTAGCCTGATGAATTACAGAATTCAGTTAAAAGAGTGACTCCACCATTCTCTAATCCATATCTGTTTGGTCTGATGTGGATGACACTTTGCTCTCCTGTCTTCGATATGTCAGTCTTGAGGACAAGGAATTTGTCTGGCTCTGCTATGCCTCCCTGAAGACTAGCACAGTGATTGGCACATAGGATAGCTCAGTGAATGAATATGTTAAAAGAATAATCAAACAAAAGATTATCCTGGAAAAGATCTAGACTTTTGAAATCAGGAGTATCTTAGAACAAAAATGAATTCTAGGTTAACATATATTCACATACTCAATATTCACAACAACTCAATTAGTGAAATGGGAGCTATTATTAAGATAACTGATCTTAAAAATAAACTAGACTAAGTGAATCACAGATTCTAAGCATCTAAGAACTGAAAATTCATTAACAGCTTTATCTAAACAGCTGCACTAACCAACAAATCATTACATTCCAAGGCAATCCATCCCTATAACTTAGAATCCTAAGCCTGTGTCTTTCTTTTCACCATGAAGAACAAAGTAAGTTTGCTTCTACCTGATAACCTTCAAGATATCACTTAAACAAGATTATTATGTTCTTTATTTTTCCTAAAATGACTGTATTCTTGCATTTTTGAATGTTAAGAGAGAAGTTAGATCTTTAAATTCAAATCCAGCCTGAACCTTGCTCAAATGTTTACCTCTGCTGTTATCTCTATCCTGATGGAATAGTAAAGCAATAGCAGTATTATGGTAAGTGGGCCATGTCCAGGAACAACCAGATATTAGGAAGCGTGGCAGTGGGCATTACAATTGAAACAGGGCTTCAAGGAATAGAGCATTACCATTAATTTAACAATCTTTATCATCATTATCATCACTATCCCCAACACAATAAATAGCTGTACAGTGCTTACTGTGTACCAGAAATAGTTGTTTTAAAATATCAACAAATTTTATATTCATCAGAAACTTAGGAAGTAGGCAACATTAGTTAGTTTGTTCCTTTTACTGAAGAGAGACTGAGGTAGAGAGGTTAAGTAACTTGCCCAAGTTAAGATATCTACAATGGCAAAGAGCCAAACTGGATCAAACCCAGAAAGTATGTTGTATCCTTATCTAAATTCTTCACATTTAGATATTTGGTTTTGTTTTTGTTGTTGCTTGTTATGGTTTGGATGTGAGGTGTCACCCCAAAACCAAAAGCTCATGTGTCAGATAATACAAGAAGGTTCACAGGAGAAATGATTGGGTTGTAAGAATCTTAACTTAATCAGTGATTTAATCCTCTGATAGGGATGGTAACTGAAGTGGTAGGGTGTGGCTGGAAGAGGTGGGAATTGGGGCGTGACTTTGGGTACACTTTTGTATCTGTCGAATGGAGTCTGCTTTCTGATCAAGATGTGAGCTGCTTCCCTCCGTCACACTCTTCTGCCATAAATTCAGCCTCATCCGCAGTCCTGAGGAATGGAGCCAGCCTTCTGTAGCCTAAAACTTCTGAAACTATGAGCACTCAATTATATTTTTTCTCCTCTAAAATTGTTCTGGTCAGATCCTTTTAGTCACAGCAGAGAAAATGCTGACTAAACATTACTTTACCTCAGCATTTTAAAAATTAATTAATCAATTTAGGAACACTCATTTGTGGAATACTAGCCTGGCTAAAATATTGGCTAGTGAAATGCATACTATTTGATTATTATTTCAGAAATCAGGAATTCAGTATGGTTTTCTAACCTAAGTGTCAACTATGATTTAAATTATGTTTGAATTTTCAAGACTAATCAATAATCTTTCATTGATACTAATTTTTCTCATATGCAGACATTGTGGTAAGTAAGACTTCAGCAGTCTGGTGTAATTATCAGCACCCTAGATCTGTTCAGGTAGTTTGCATACTGCTATGGTTCTTGTCAGCCTATAAAATCTCATTTTGTCTTGAAAATCATGGTATTTTCCCTTCTTATTCTCACTCATCAAGCAACTGACAACTGTGTCCTATTTTATTATATCTAAGTGATGTATAAAAATTATAAGCAAAGTCAGAAATACAGACCCACATGAAATTAATTGAGAGTGAAATCAATTAATCTATTTTATCCAAACTTACTGCTTGATTTTGCTTTGAAATATTGAAGAATTAATTATCTAGTGAACTCAGGTTTTGATCCATTGAACTGAAATCACAGTTATAACATTTTGAAAACAAAATGTCTTCACTCCAGTAATCAATGATATCAGATCCTGGATATTCACTATAATTTGCCAAAGCCCGAGCACCGTCCATACTAAATAATTTATGGGTGAGTATTAATTGTGAGTAAGGCTGATCTTCTCTCAGTTCTCAGGAGAGTTATTCAAGAAGCCAACTCACGCAGAAAAATCAGTGATTTAATCATTTTCATAGCTAATTTTCTAACAAGTGTCTGTATTTCATTGACCTATATGAATCCACTTTCCAAAGTAAAATACTTACCCTCCTTCTTATTCGCTGTCAAGTGACACTAATGGATCACAGCAATAACACCTTCCCCCAAATCTCTCAGGATAAGAAAGTCTAAATGGCAACTTAGAACATTTCTTCTTCATCATAAAAGAAAGTGGCAGAGTAGAGAGCTGTTTCCAGTGTTGAGTGTGCCCAAGTGACTGCGCTGAACACACAGAAGTTGTGGTTGGAGGGTAGGAACACTGATGGGAGCCATAGGTTAAGTTCCACACTTACCATTATGAGTTTAGAGCCAACAAATGACCTAGATTTGAGGAATTAAACTGACAGATTAAAAAAAAAAAAAGCTTCTAGGAAACCAAGTAGGTAAGGAGAGATAGAGATATACTAAAACTTACATCAATAGGGCACAAAATCTTTGAGAAATTCACTTCTCCTACCCCTCTCTGAAGGTCTCCACACATCAAATGTAATATGACAAAGTGATTCAATGGGTAACATCAGCTGGGAATATAAGACCCAGATTTCAGATCACTTTCTACTGGGTGGGCTAATGGTGTTTAGCATTAAATATCTGAAAGACAGATTGCATAAGAATGGAGATTATTTGCACACTTATTTATGATAAGTACATTCTGCATGCTGGGCAGGTGATTATGGATCAGAATAATCATATTTCAGCATGCTTGCCCTTGAGATTTCCTCTCAGGAGACAGTGACCATGTAGGGATACTTGTAAGTATTTGAGAAGAGAGAGAGATTGGAGAAGAATGAAGGGAGAAGAAGGGTGGGATTATGAAGGAGAGAAAATAGAGAGACTTTGTGGTCCTGAAGATAAAGAAGGGATTAATTCTCAGATTCTAAAAACAATGGGTGGAAGTCTCAAGTCTTGGGAAATTGTATCTTTTCATTTAGCCATCCAGTGAACAGGCTTCTTTTCCTTTCCAAGTATAAGATATAGGATGAAAACTATGGTTGAATTAAGCATGAAAACTATGGAGAAAAGTAATAAGAATCTCAATAAATTACTAAAATTGGCTCTAAGTCCTTTCTTCACACTGTCTTAATTTTCTTTTTCAAACAATTTATTACCAAGCAAGAAGTATCTCCTGAAAGCACATTGCTCATTCTCCACTGCCTTGTATTTCACCTTTTCCTTTTCTCTGATACCCCATCCTCAGCCCTTCACAGGTTAATCTCTACTTCCTCTGAACCTTTATGCAAATTTTGACCTTATCAATTGGCACTGATCACACTGAGAAGTTTACAGAATGCATCTGCCCTCTGTGTTTTCATGAACTATTTTTTTTTTTTTTTTTTTTTTTTTTTTTTTTTTTTTTTTTTTTTTNTTTTTTTTTTTTTTTTTTTTGGCAGAGAGAGTCTTAATCCATTTGGCAGCTCCACAGGACCCATAGAAGAAATTCAAGTAATTTGAACAAAGAAAAGAGAGATAATGTTGGCATTAATTTCTCCCAACCAAAACGATGTTTTTCCATTCCAAAAATGTGTTACTGGTGGCATTTAATTTCTCATGTAACAGACCAAAGGTAAAAGTACTAAATAAAATCTCTGACCTCAAATCTCTCTTTTAAACTCACAATTTCAGCGCTTTAGTTGAGTTCAGAAATATATTAAAGTTTGTTGTCTAAATATCAAATATATCTTGATAATTGGTTGCTAATAGATGTATATAGGCATGCCATTTATTAGGCTTATGATTCCTAACAAACTTCACACTCTATAACCAAATTTAGCACTTTGAATGGTACTAAGTATAGAGAATCTGTAGATTTTTAAGGACATCTGTGGTAGCTTAAAATAATGAACAGTGAGAACATATTTTGTCCAGGGTAGGCTGAGATACAACTAAAAAGAATATGTCAGTTTTATCACATTAAAATAGAGGCATGCAATCATCTTCTTAAAACTTTCTGCAAACTAACTTGCAGTAATACCATGCATTTTCAAATAGTTTAATTATATTCCAAATGACAAATATCATTTATAAGCTTAAGAATTGATTCAGGCATATTTGAGTCTAAGTCATTGATAGCCACTGAATTTTGGTTTTTATGTGTATGTTTGCATTTAATCTGATGGAAATTGATAAACTGTCTACTGCTACAGGTGTAAAGAATTCAATTTGGCAGATAATGTTAACTCTCTAGAATGAATTTGCAAAATAAAGTTGTAATGGAAGATGTATAACTTTTAGCTTGCTATTAAAAGTTCATTGTCATTTGTCAGTGTCCATGGTGATTCTCTATCCTTGATACTGCACAGTTAGGGACTATATTTGTATAGAAGCTTTATTTCTTAACTAATCAATCCTCCTCTTCCCTCTAATCACTATGTGTGGGTTGTAGGGAGTTTCCCTAGTCTCATAACAGTTTTTAAATTTTATTTCTTTTTTTAATCAGTGTTTTCACTTCTAAGATATTTTAGATTCACATAAATATTCTAACTTATCTTTTCCTAAAAATTTTCTATCCATTCTGTCTGGAAGTACATCTCAAAGTAAAGAATTCCTGCTTTATTTATCCATATGAATATGTAACTGTATTCTCTTTTCATTTTCATGGAAAATTAATCACTTGAATGAACAACATAATGAATATAATTGATAAAAATATCCTGTTCAGAACAACCTTCTTCTAGATGACAAAGAAACATAGTAATATGATATATTTTTGATAATGTAGTTGGAGAATAGTTGTCTTCTACCTAGAAAATGGTCTAAGTTGATCAAGTCTTGTCTCAAATTAGGGTTTTAGGTTAAAATTAAACCAGGACAATAGCAACTGCCCTACATTAATCAGAGTTTTGACCAACTTCTTTTAGATGGAATTACAAAATAAAAAGCAAAGCTTCTCTAGCCATCCAGATAACCATAAAGACTTACAAGCCTAAATGCATCTTATTCCAGAAAAAGTGAATATACATTAAGAGTATTTTAATTTATGTAGAATGACAACATAAAGGACATAAAGCACAATACAAACACACAGTATCAAGTAATATGTAATAAATGCAATAAATTTCAAGGGTAACAAAAACTGATGGGTCCTGGGACAGATTATAGTACGATTACAAAAAGAACTTGTAATAAACAAGTCATTTTCCTTTTTTGTAGTTATGAACTCACTGAATAGATTCAATAAGTAACTCATTTGGAAATAAATTCTTCTGTAATTAATTCTCAAATTCCTGTTTACTATAATATAAAGCAATAAAGGACAGAAATTTGAACAACAACCTTTCACTTTCAGACAATTTAAGTTACCTTTCTAAAAATCTATTCTTTCAATATCATCATGATTTAGTAATACCAGGAGTTTCCATTTTGGAAAAGAAAAGCATAACTGGTATTTTGAGGAAAAAAGTTGCTCAATTTCTTCTTGTGATTTATCCTTTTACAGAAAGCCTGAGAACCGTCCACAATTTTGACATAATTTTCTGTGAGGCAGGAAAAGTAGAGGATACCATATCTGTGGCTGAATTAGACTGTTTTGAAAAATAATAGTACCTTGGATTGTTTTTAAAAGACTTTTCCTGGAATTAGCAGCAGATATTTAGATGTCTATCTCAGTATGTTCTTTATTATCTTTCTGTTGAGCCTTTGCTCAAATTGAAAGAGCAAGAGAGAAGTAAATGTTCTACCTAATGGTAATTGAAGTCTAGCTAAAACCTGAGTCAAAGCCTGAGCAAACCTGAATTAATTTGGTTTCTGATTTTATGCCAAGAGCCTTGTGTTGATGGAAAGGCCAAGGCTCTTCTGAACCATGTACACCTAGTAGTATCTTTTTCATCCATATTATCACCTCCCTAACTCTAGATGCCCATTTATTTAACACACAGCAAATGTAAACAACATACACACTTCATATAAGTACTAGATTGACTCACATGGTAAAAACATCCAGTGTGTCTCCAGCAGTTCTCGCCATCTCAAAGTAGGTTTGCAGAATGTTGACAGTCCCGGAAAGTGCTTCATGTCCACAGCCACAGAACAGGGCCACGCCCGCATAGAGCAGGATGGTGGCAATCAGAGATGCATACGGAATCCCTCCTAGGCATTTAATACAGCACTCAAAACACCCTGTAGAGATCAACAGGAAATATGTGAAAAATTCATGCTTTGTTCATTTAAATTAAAAAAATCCAACTTTAGCATTTTGGGAAGTTATATTTGCATTGATAGATGCTATCAGGTCAACCATATAAATCAAGTCCTATGATGTCCTGGACAAAATAAAGATCAACTCCCTTTTTATAATCCATGTTGCAGAAACAGAAAATGCTTATTACTTATGATGACTCCTTTATGCCCTAAGTCCATAGAAGCCCTTCTTTTCCAGCTCAAACTTCTTTTGATAATCTTTACCATTCCTGTATGTATATCATTCTACCTTGAGTTTATAGCTCTCAAATTTTATATGCTCACACTTTTTTTAAAAAAATAATTTTTGTAGCTGTAGATGGATACAATAACTTTATTTTATTTATTTATCTTTATATGGTCTTAGGATTGAACCCAGGGCCTCACATGTGCTAGGCAAGTGCTGTACCACTGAGCTATAACCCCAGCCCCTGCTCATTCTTTTATTTTAATGATAATTAATCTTTTGAACTCTGTGGCTATATTTTTCAGTGAGTTGAAACCAGTTACTGCATTGTAAACTTAAGTTGTTGAATTTTGGCCAGCAAATTTTTTAAATGGAAGACAATAGATGGTATCCAAATTCGATGCATGTAGTAAGGGAAATGAATTTGAGTTCAGATCATTAATACATATTCTTAGTACAGTGACTCATCCTGAATAATCTGTTTCTAAGGTTCATGACTTTAAAAAAAAATGAGTAAGATACTGGCAGAGCAGAAAAGAGAGAGTAGGCAGTATTTAATCCTGATCTGATCTCTGTGATTTTGAGTAAATTTGTTCTTTTGATCTTATCACCTATAAAATGGTGAAAATAAGAATTTTCTTCATGTGGTTGAATTAATACATTAAATAGTGCCCAATGTAGGGGAATGACTCAATAGTTGTTATCTGCCATTATTAGACCTATTTGTAACTATTATTAAACTTATTATTATTGTGCTGTCATATGGTTGTCAAAAAATTTTTAATCACAGCAGTCCCTTTTACTTTTTGATGTTCATCACTTACATCTTTATTGAAAGACAGCATTCAGCATCTAACTTGAGACAACAGAAAACCATGCTTGTTCATGTTCAAAATAAGTGTCAAAATTTTCTAGGTTACTGGATGTGTTCCAAGACATTAATTAAGTACATATGTTTTGCAGTAGGAAATATTGATGAGATACTATGTTCTAGTCACTGTTGATAAAGGAAAATCTAGGTGAGGGTTTTGACAAGCTAGGCATGTCTCCACAGATGATCTGTTTTATATATACCCACTTCTAAACCTTTCCCTCCCATACACTTATCCTCATTTCATAGATTTCCTCTAACTTTTTCTCATTCTGAACATTTTTGATTAAATCTCATTTGGAACATTAAAGGCTCCCATCTAACTAATGACTTTTCCTTGTTCAACAGAAATAAATAAAAAATGAGATTTAAAAATGGATTAGGATGATTGTACTTAACTCAGCCACAGGAATATCTGTGTGCACTTTATCTACAAGGCATATATATGGACTATCTCTTATTCAAAATGCTTGGAACTAGAAATGCTTTGGATTTGAGATTTTTTTTTATTTTGGAATATTTGCATATATCAATATCTATATCAGGAAGATAGGACCGCATCCAAACATGAGTCATTTATGTTTCATATACACTTTATATATAGCTTGAAAGTAATTTTATACAATATTTTTAGTATGCTAGTGTTTAGACTGGGACCTATTAGGTGTGGAATTTTCCAATTGTGTCATTATGTCTGGGCTCAAAAACTTTCAGATTTTGGAGCATTTTTGGATTTCAGATTCAGATGCTCACCCTATATTTATGTAGCAATACATGGGCATAAGATAAACTCATGTGTGAAAATAACTTTATACTCAGAGATTGAGCTAGTCTGGTACTCATTGAACTGGTCTTCTTGAGAACTATAACTCATCTCATATGCCTCGGAGGAAGTAAAAAAAAATAGAATAATTTGAACATCTCCCCAATTCATAGCTGTTATTTGTGCAACCAGAATAATTTCCTGAGTATTCCTCCATGGACATATATGTGCACATTCAGACACATAACAATATGAGGAGGTGGAAAAGTTTAGAACAATTAGAAACTTCACAGAGTAGGAAGAAATTTCATTAGTAGGTGGCTGAAATCAGTGTGGCAAGATCACTGGACACAGTTTTGGGTGAAGATTAATAGAGGAAGAAAAATCTCTGGACTATTTGCTTTCTATTTTCTAAATTTCATATCTTACTATTTTAAAATAAAGGAAAAAGAGAAATAAAACTGGTACAAATCCAAAGAAGTGCT
The DNA here is from genome assembly GCF_001458135.2 of Marmota marmota marmota. NCBI lineage: Eukaryota > Metazoa > Chordata > Mammalia > Rodentia > Sciuridae > Marmota > Marmota marmota. Next base: position 19,642,827 of record NW_026000211.1, on the reverse strand, counting down.
CCCTCTAATTTTGGCAAGTACAAGTAATAGTCCCACCATTTCAAATCCCATTCCTCTCTTTGCTATTCTCAAAACATTGCATAGAGTGTGGGAGATTTCTACTGCAGACAACCTGAGGTATTAAAGCCAGATGAGCATGTTCAACAAAACACTCAGAATAGAATTTCCAACACAAAGAAAAACATCTAAACACCAAATGCATAAATAGGAATTACCTTTGCAGACCCCTAGTGCCTAAAGTTTACAACTGGGCCAGGATGAAATCAGAATGAAAATAGCTCAGAGGCAAATAAAATGGCTATCTTACCAATGGTCACCCAAACTGCCCCTGAGGAATGATTACTAATTCAGAGTCAGTATGTACTTAGCTCACTTTTCTTTCCACCGTGCCTTAGATGACCTATATTAGCCTGTATGCTAGGCTCTAGATCTTCTAGGGGGATCATGAAGTCATCACAATGGAGCATTAATTATATAAGCAGTAGCTTTTCAAGTTTGAAAAGTGTGAGATAAATTGCAATAGTCAGGCAGACTCAAAGTGACAACCCTGAGTTAATTCTCATTTTCAAATGAGTTTAAGTTCCCCCAAATGAAATGGAACCCTTTCTTGTACTCCTATTTAAGTGCTACCATTTAAATCCCTTGGAATGATGTTATCTTTATTGACAAATACGAATCCCTGTGAACAGCCATTACTGTAAGGTTAGGCTAAAATATTTCCATTTAAGAGCTGATCCTCCTCAACACTTGTATTCAGAAAAGAAACTCTAAGTGTCTCGTGGGGCACATACTGCACTCATAATGGACTGCATCCTTATTACCCTCATTCCTCCTATGAGTATGAGTTGCCTATTGGATTTAAAAGAAGACTTTCAAAACTCCCATATGGTGAAGCAGCACATCATTTCAGAATTCTCCCAGCTGCCAGAATCCCACGTAGTTGCTGGCAGGGGAGCTTCTTTCCACCCACAGTGAGAAACAGCCTTGGCAGAGCAGCAAAGAAACCATGGCAACCATGCCCCTCGACCAGGATACACTCCCGACAATCACCCTTCACAGCTGAGCATTCTGCTGCCCCCATCACGGGGTTTCTACTGAACCAAAGTGAAAAAACATTCTATTAAATGAATATTAATGAAGACATAGTAAGTAAGTGTGGTAACTGGAGAAAATAACTTTCTTGTGAAAATCTGTATCAAAACAATACAGATTGCTTTGCACAGGAAACATTTTCAATAGCAGATGTTATAAAAACAAGCCTTTTAATCTTCAAATAAAGCGGAGATTCAAATATTGGCACAAAATTTGTATATTCTTTATATCCATTTGTATGCAAAGCAGCATCTCTTTTATTGTTTCTGGTCACAGTGCTCCAAATGAAATAGCATTATGCTTTCAGCTTTCAAATGAAAGCAAATATTAGAAGAATTCTGAGCCATTTTTTTTCAACATACTGTGAAACATTAGCATTAGCCCAATATTTAGTGAGTTTAGAGATTGACTTGTACATATATATAAAACTTTCAAAAACTAGAAGCTCTTGAGATACAATATCTTTGGCAATAATGATTATCTTTTTATGAGCTATGTGATTAATTTGCCTCTATCTAAATAGTATGAAGTAAACACAGCCTTTGCCATTACCCTTGCTTACTTATCAAACCACAGGAAATTAAAACATGAAAAAGAACTTAACCCAACCAGAAAAAAAAATAAAAAAGGAAGATAGACAACAGAGAAGAGAGACCAACACAACTGTGGATTCTAGAAAAGAAATTCCCAAGTGAGATTGAAAAGAGACTAACAATGTATTCGTTGGTAAATGTTTCTTGTCCATTTTCTAGCAAATTAATTCATTCTCCAATGTAAAAAGGTCACCTCAGGCATTATCAAGTATCCAGAGAGAAAAGAGGTATTCATCTGTTTGTGGGCCATCTATTCTGTCCCAATCATCTATTCATCTTTTGCTGTGCCTACATCAGCTCCCATTACATCATATCATACTATACCCACACACCAAATAATAACTGTCTTGCTTTATGGTAAAGAAAATCCTCCAACTTGTTCATTTCCTCCATTCATTGTCACTAAGCATATAAATTTTAGAAAAAGTCATCTTGTTACACAAATGAATTCAACGATTTTGATTGGTATTCTTATGTCAATTTTTTTTATCTGTAAGCTTAAAGTTTTTATTTGATTATATGAATTATTTTGAGTTTGTGGATTATTTACTATTTATGTTGATAACCATAACAATGTGAAAAATTTTGAGCTTTATTTCTATCTTTTCAAAACCTGTGCCTTCATACTTATATTCAGTCTACTCTGTTAGATAAAAATACAGTGAGAAGTGATGAGAAAAGGTATCAGTTTGTGTTCCTGGTATTAAAGAAAATGCTTGCCCTGTTTTACTCTTAACTTGTTGTTTGTTTATTGTTTGAAGGGGGTCTCTTGTTTTGAATTTTATAACATACTTTTGCATCGTTTGGTAAAATGATTTTATGATTTTCCCCCTTTTCCCCTGCCATAGCAACAATTATTTTTTCTAAGTTAGATTTGTGTTTCTAAAACACAGGAGTTATACTATATTTATCAATTGCTGAATTTGTCATGCTAACATTTTGTTCAATAATTTTACATTTATAAATATATTCAACATGTAATTATTGAGTCCTCACAGGTTCTTGAAGCATTATGGTAATCGCTGAAGCTATAGAAACAAAATCAACAAAAATCCTATAAAGGTAGGAGGCAGATGAAAGCACAAGGCTAAAGTAATATATATGAGGCTGTGAAAAGTGACAAGAATTCATTTCTCCCCCTTGTTTTTTTTTCCCTTTCCCCTCACTTCCTCTTATATGTAATTTTGTATAACTATGAGGGTCTCCTTCCATTTCCATGCAATTTCCCTTCTCTCTCCCTTTCCCTCCCACCTCTCCTCCCTGTTTAATGTTAATCTTCTTCTCATGCTCTTCCTCCCTGCTCTGTCCTTAGTTGTTCTCCTTATATGAAAGAAGACATTTGGCATTTGTTTTTTATGGATTGGCTAGCTTCACTTAGCATAATCTGCTCTAATGCCATCCATTTCCCTGCAAATTCCATGATTTTGTCATTTGGGGAGGGGAGGGGAGGAGATGGCAGGGGGGATAGTAGAGGATAGGAAAGGCAGCAGAATACAACAGACACTAGTATGGCAATATGTAAAACAGTGGATGTGTAACCGATGTGATTCTGCAATCTGTATACGGGGTAAAAATGGGAGTTCATAACCCACTTGAATCAAATGTATGATTCAAGAAAAATGTAATGCTTTGAACAACCAATAATAAAAATTTAAAAAAAAAGATAAGAAAAGTGACAAGAAGAAAACCTAAACCGAGAAGGGGGATACGGAAGAGTGAGATAGTGGTATCAGGTTTTGATAAAAAGGTCAGGGAAGGAATAACTGAGATGACATTTGTAAAAAGATCTGAAGGTGATAAAAGAGCCTTCCAAGAATTAGGAAAGAACAGTAAAATAGTCGAAATTTACATTTTAATGGAAGGCTAAAAACAAAGAAAACCTATGGCAAGGTAGAACAAATGACAAAGAAGGAAATTGAAGAGAAGAGGTAAACAAATTACATCATCAGAAGATAGAAACATCCACAGCTAAACATAATAAAAATAGTGAAAGTGAAGATTAGTGAATCATCAAATAATTAACATAAAAACAGACTCCTAGAATTGAACACCACAGTCTCCAGTTGGTAGAACTCACCACTTTTCCCTCCAGGGAGTCCACACCTGGAGTCCTGGTGTCTTATACCTACTACTGCCCTGCAGCCAAGCCAGCACCTCAGAAGCCCAGCACCTGAGGCTGGCTACATGGCCTCTGGAGCTCTCCAAGTTAAGAAAGGAAGATGCTAACAAATGGCGTCAAAGACAAGTGTATTAAAGTCATCTTTGGACAAGGGACTTTAGAAGTTATCAGCTAAGATTAAAGCCAATTTTTCCAGAAAATTATTTCTGAAATTTGTAATGATTCCATGTTAGCCTTAGGTTCTTTAAGTGTATATGGAAATTCCAATGGAATAGAGCCAACCTGACATTCTCTTATTCTCTTATGCAGGGAAACATGCCCCTTGGGTAAAAATAAAAGAGCAATTAGAATACCTGACCATGCTTCATTTATTTTATATGGTCATTCCTTTTTCCTATGCTGTCCTGACAGTGTGGCTAATGGATTGTTATGTCAATGTTCAGGGAATGTTTGCTGAGCACCTATTAGTTCTACAGAGTATATACAGAAGTGATGAAAAAATAGGACTCTGAAACTACTTGAGCCTACATACTATTGAGAGATAAAATTAGAAATATCAAGTACCTTTTCAGAAACTTTTCCAAAAACATCCTACAAAAACATTTAATATTATTGTGGTAAACTGAGTATCCAATTAGAATAGCCAGGATAAATGTATCCCCTGTGTCTCTCAACAAATCAAAATTAGTGACAATGGGCTTTATTGTCCAAATAGTTGATCTAAAAGCCCCTTTTATAAAGTATAACATACAGAAATATGAATAACAATAGTTCAAAACTGTACATATGAACAACGCTTTACACTGCAAAGCGTTTAGCAAACACACTTTGTAATATCTTACTTTTTAAATTTTTTTATTTGTTTTAGTTATGCATGACAGTAGACTGCATTTATGTGCTTTGATATATCTTCCATAGATGAGGTCTAATTTCTCATTTTTCTGATTGTACATGTTATAGAATCACATTGGTTATGCAGTCATATATATATACACAAAGTAATAATGTCTGTTTCATTCTACTAGTCTTTCTATCCCCATATCTCCTCCCCTCCCCTCGCTTCACTTCCCCTTTACCTAATTTAAGGTAACTCTATTCTTCCCTAGTGCCCTCCCTTATTGTGAATTAGCATCCACATATTAGAGAAAACATTCGGCCTTTGGTTTTGGGGGCTTGGCTTATTTCGCTTAGCATGGTATTCTCCAACTCCATCCTTATACCAGAAAATGCCATAATTTCATTCTTTTTTAAAACTAGCTAGTATGCCATTGAATATATATTCCACATTTTATATAAAGAACTCAAAAAACTTAACACAAAAAAATAATAACCCAAATAATAAATAGGCTAAGGAACTGAGCAGACAGTTCACAGAAGAAGAAATATAATCAATCAACAAATATACAAAAATATGTTCAACATCTTTAGAAATTAGAGAAATGCAAATCAAAACTACACTAAGATTTCATCTCACTCCAGTCAGAATGGCAATCATCAATAATACAGGCAATAATAAATGTTAGTGAGGCTGTGAGAAAAAAGGTATACTCATACACTGCTGGTAGGACTGCAAATTGATGCAACTCCTCTGCAAAGCAGTGTGGAGATTCTTCAGAACACTCAGAATGGAACCACCATTTGACCCATTTTTCCCACTCCTCTGTTTATACCCAAATGACTTAAAATAAACATACTATAATGACTGCCACTTCAATGTTTATAGCAGCTCAATTCACAACATCTAACTCTTTAATAAGATTATAACCTATTTTTTAAATAATCTGAGAATATAGTACAAATAATGATCAAATAATATTTTATTTTTATTAACATTTTATTAAAAAATTTTATAGACTAAGCAAAGTACATAATCAATATAAACGTTTGAAGAATTCAACACAATGTGCCATTACCAAGACAACAAACTTGAATGAGAGATTTTTATCTTAAAATATTTTTGTCATTGCTAAAATGCAATGCTTAAGCCAACCAGTTTCTAATTTTAAAAGGAATATCTTTCAAATGAGAAATGATTTGCAGAGTATGAAAGCATTTTTATATGCTCCTAATTTTTTGGCTCCCTATTAAAATCACCAGGAATCATGTCAAAAATAGAGATTTGCAATGTACTCTATGAAGAATCCTATCTCTTTTTATCAAGTGCTTCACTTAATTCTGACATACAGATGAAACAGCATATGGAAACCATACAATAGCATATAAAATTGTATTAAATGCCCAAGATGTTTTGAAACTAGTTTATGAACTGGGATATAGACATAATACAGGGATAAAAAGGCATTACTCTAAGAAATTTGAACAAGTTGTTAAATGGAATATACAGCTTACAGCTAATGATACCACTATGAATTTTCTGAAAACTTAAACTGTTTCAGGAACAGTGCCAAGACTCTTAATGCATTGACTGTTGTGATCTCCACAGTTCCTCTGAGCAAGTTATAATTATGTACAGACAATTTCTCAAATGATTATGTAGAGTGGATAATGAAAAGTAGGTGGAAGTCTATTTACTGTGAATTTTTCAGGAAAGTGATGGGTGTTTATTTTTTTTCTTTTAAGTATGCTTTCATCACAGAAATGTTTATTAATATTTAAGATACAGATATATTTGAGAATTATATCACTAATTACAGAGCTTTCTGTACCGGTCAACATGACTTAGCAAGAATGGTCTGATTAATTAAAACTTGTTTCCCCAAGGCAGAAAATTTAATTACTTCAATAATGATTAGAACCATACTCTCTTACTGTGATAAATAAGCCCCAAGGGTAAAGGAGCAATCAGGTGGAGACACATTTCTGGTATACAAAAGCAATTCTTGGAAGGGAAAAACATTGAATACCATAACTGGTCTGAATTCCAAATGCTCATAAGGCTTTGGAGACCACACCTTGCTTGTCCAGATGGTGTTGGGAGCTCCAGTTAAAATCCTGATCCCCCACCTCCCCTGTCATGAGTACTCCATGGGGTAAAATGAGGTAAACCCCTAGACATCTTATGGTTTTCTCCCTGTGTTTAGACTTCAGTTCAAAATATTCCTCATTTATTTCATTCATTTCTTTGTTCACATGTTTGTAAGATAATATGTTTGTTGAGTTGCCCACAGCTACCTAACAAACTATCCTAAAATTTTATTAGCTCAAAATAAAAAATGTATTACCATTTTTCACATTTGGGGGGGGGGGGCGGTGTACTGAGTTCAACAGAGCAGTTTTTGCTTAGGATGATTCATGCAGTTTCAATCAGAATATGAATGGCCTGGGATCACCTGAATGTTGGAGATGAAGCTGGATGCCCAAGGCAGGTATTCACTGCTTGCATGATCCTCAGCTAGCCCCTCTGAAACATCTGAGTATACCTCACTTCATGCGGCCTTTCCAAGTGGCCAGTTTGAGCTCTCTCAGTGCGGAGAGACATAAGAGATGGATTCCATCAGAGCAGGAGCCCCAAGAAAGAGAGAGAGCAAAAATTGTCAATCTTCTTAAAGTCCAAGCCCAGGAATGGTAGGGCATAATTCTATGACATTCTATTATCTAATTAAACACAGGGAGTCCAGATTGGGGGTGGGGAGCTTAAGGAGTTGACTACAACTCTAGATGGGAGGGAGGGCAGAATCCCCAGATATCTTTAAAGCATGACCAGTCTATTCAGTTTAAATGTGAACTCTGGACTTAAGAATTGTTTTCTTTATCTCCATGACACTCATCCAATATATTGTTTATCTTTCTTGTTGACTTTGTATGTTAATTTGTAAAAACCATGAGGTTAAGAATTTGTTTTAATTTCTCTATGCCCAGTCCCTAGAATAGTATCTGACACAGGGTAGGTATTCAACTAATATTTGTTGAATTTAATGTAATCTGGCATTTTTTTTTCAAAATTTAAAAGATCATTTTCATTTAAAGTGGATAGCTAAATTCTATTTCAGAATACAGCATAACAAAATTGAGCATAAGGTAAACCTTAAATACAAAATTTGAAATATGTCTGTTGGGTGTGGTGGCATACCCCTGTAATCCCAGTGGTTCAGGAGGCTGAGGCAGGAGAATTTCAAGTTCAAAGCCAGCCTCAGAAATTTAGGGAGGTCCTAAGGAACTTAGCAAGACCTTGTATCAAAATAAAAACTAAAAAAGAAAACAATTGTGTGTGTGTGTGTGTGTGTGTGTATGAAATACTACCAATAGAATACATATGTATGAAATAGAGAACAAAACAAATAGTCTCATGGTAATAATATAGTTATTTTATCATAAACATTAGTGGGATATTAACAATGGGTATGTAACAATTAATTGGTCACAATTAGGAAAAAAATTGCCACAATTTGTGAGGAGGAACACTCTCCTCTGTAGTTCTGAAGTGCTGCTTGAGAAACTGACTTGTCTAATGCAAGTTTGGAAACAGGCAAAATGGCAGCAAAATGGCAGCATTTCAAGGCAAAAATATCACTGCTGCGAGCAGTATCTTTTCTCAGGCATCAGAGACTCTAAAAAGCTAAACTGCATTTTTAAATCAACAGACTAATAATATTTTTATTCTCTTTCTCCCCACCACCCCCTCCCCTTTCTCATTAGAGGAGCTGTTGTGCTATGCTTTGTTCCCTACAGGCCATGGAAATGTTGGTTGAGTCTATAGTACATTACCTTTTTAATGTTCTAGAGGAAGTGTTGATTGTATTGGAGCCAAACATAAGCCTGTCGTCTTGTTGCTTCTATTACAGTCCGAATGAGCACTATGATGGCAAAATTCAGAGGTACTGGTTTTTAGTACAGAAAATTTAACCCCCGACTAATTTGTTCCATACCACAAATACTTGATGTCCTTTGCTTCTTTTGATCATCTCTCATATGACCCTTGGATGATGGGGACTGAAACATCAAGGTTAAGAGAGAGATAAGAGGCCTACAAAGCAGCCTACGGACATGTTACAATGAGCACGCCTGTAAGCTCTTTTTGTATTCTGTTCACCACAGGGCATATCCTTAAGAGCTCAGCCTACGTATGAAAATCTGCACTTCACATAAATCTTTTTATTTCACGTTACTAATCCCCAGAATTTCATGAATACACACAAAGCTCATTTTCAGTTCCTGCCAGTCACCTCTGGTGGCTGTGAAATAAAAATAAGAATTGCTGCAAATCTCATAGAAGAATGTCTGTGGTATATGTGAAAAAGCAGAAATATTAAATAAAAGTTAAACTTCATAACATCTAACATATAATCTTGGGTAAGCACTTCTGTGTTGTGATTTATATGTGATTGATAATCAGTTCCTGAGATCAGGGACAATGTTTTACAAATCTTTATATATCCTGTATCTCACACACAGTTTGGCTCATGAACACAGAAAGCACTGAATAACCTTTTGTTTGGGTTTTGTTGTTATTGTTGCTTTGGTTATCTTATGTACAAGAAGGATAAGTCATCTTTATCCACAAAAATGTCCATCCTTCAGTTTCAGTATATTGTCAATTCAAATTACTTTGTGGAAAAAAATATATTGGACTCATCACAATAGAATCAAAAGATGCAACCTAACCAGAGAAACCCTAAAAGTGTATTTCACAGTATGAAGAAAGGTGGTGATTTCTGAATTTATTCATGAACAATTGTTGCTGAAGATGAAAAGACCCTGCAAAAAGTAATGACAGAGATGTGTTGTATTTCTGCTTTTATTCAATACCTAGAGGTTCTTTAAGGTTTTCTAGCATTTCTTATTTCTATTTGTAAAACAGGAAAAATCTAATTAAAAACATCATTTGGAGGTTGTTATTGGTGTAGGACTAGTTTTATTATTCTTATATCTGCTGTGCAAACTCATTAGCATGTTGTAAATCTTTAGTAATTATAAGTGACTAATGAATTAGAATTCTTAAAGAGGCTGCTTACCACATAAGTAACATGGAACATAAAGTTCTGTTTTCTAAATGAAAAGCTGTTGATACAATGTGTCTTCCATAAGTTTCCATAAGCATATATGATCTCATTTAGATATTTAAATAATTGAATGGATTATTTTAATCCAAAACTTCTAAATTATATTCCTGTTAAGACTGAACTCAGAAGTGAAGAAAAGTAACTGAATTGAAGGACATTTTTGACAGTGAAAATGTATTCTAATGGTCTGATGATTTTACCGTTTTTTTTAATTAATTCTCAAATATAATGATATTATTACAGTAATTTATAAAATTACATAATGCACACAGAATTATGTGTAAAAATCTTTCTCTACTATTTAAAACAGCATTATTTATAAAATCTTATCACTGTAAATAATGTTCTGGGGGAAGAGGTTCATGGTAACTCTGAAGGTTTACTGTAATAATGAGATTGTAAATAAGAGCTATCCTTGCTGCTGTTCAATTATACAAAGATAATATATACGTCTAAGATTATTTTACCTTCACTCAAGAGGCTAAAGACCTGATGTAGTTCACAATCAGAATAGAATGAAAATTCAGGGAAACATTCCACAGAAGCAGTCTTGACCATTTCATGACTAGAAAGCAAAGATCCTGACGAATCTGAACTTTATCAGTGTTTCATCTCTGACAAATGATAATGAAAGCCATTGTCAGAATTTTCCACTTCATTCTTAGTATTAGCATAACTGGTCTAGATTATCTATTCAGTAAACTAGCTAGGTGTAGCTGACTAATCAGTAGGTATATTTGTTTGAAACTTTAACAGATGCTGATATGCTAAAGGGCCGGCAAAAAAGATATTACTGGAGAATTTGGCTACAATGCTTATATTTACTAATAAGTTGCTGAATTTGAACTTAGTATATTTTAATCATTCATTAACCAAATTAAAAGAAAATATGGAATATCCATCTAATAGGCTGGTTACTTTTGAAAAGCAAGAGTAGTAAGAGAGAGAGAGAGTTGGCCTCGTTATTCATAAAGACACATTAAGTCATACTGAATGTTGAATTCACTACTGGATAAGCAGAATATCAACATGAGTACAGACATTACCATCAATACATTTGGAATTCCAATATTGAAAAAGAGACATATTAAAGTGTCTTATATGTTACTTAAATATAAATAACAAAATGTTCATAGCAATAAATTGAAGACTGATTGAGAGGAAAAGGAGATTAGAAACAGGCCAGGCCTTGACAAAAGCAGTGGTACACACCTGGAATCCTGACTCCTTGGGACACAGGAGTGCAAGTCTGAAGCCCATCCAGGCAAATTAGAGAGACCCTGTCTCAAAATTATAAAAATAAACAGACAGAAAACCAATGGAAGTGCTGGGAATGTAACTCTACAGCAAAGCAGCCCTATGTCCAATCCCCACTACAGCAAAGGAAAAAAAAAGAAAGAAGGAAGGAAGGAAGGAAGGAAGGAAGGAAGGAAGGAAGGAAGGAAGGAAAGAAGGAAGGCTTTCCTCAGGTAAATGGATGGCATTGGAGAAGATAATGCTAAGTGAAGTTAGCCAATCCCAAAACAGCAAATGGTGAATGTTTTCTCTGATATAAGGAGGCTGATTCATAGGAGGTAGGAAGGGGGAGAATGGGAGGAATAGATAAACTCTAGATAGGGCAGAGGGGTGGGAGGGGAAGGGAGGGAGCAGGGGGTTAGAAATGATGGCAGAATGTGATAGACATCATTATCCAAAGTACATGTACGAAGACACGAATTGGTGTGAATATACTTTGTATACAACCAGAGATATGAACGATTGTGCTCTATATGTGTAATATGAATAGTAATACATTCCGCAGTCATTTATTTTAAAAAATTAATTAAAAAACTTGAACTAGGTCCTTAATTTCCATAAAGTCAAAAGTCTTGCAATGGTCTTCAGAGAGCCTGCAGGATGTTCTTCCTCAGCACCTCCCTGATCTCATCTTCTGCTTGCTCCTCCTCCCACACACACAGCCCCATTCTCCTCCTTGCTTTGCAACTCACACCCAGCACATTGTGGGCATTCCTATTGGCTATGCACTGGTACATTCTTCAGATATCCGCTAAACTAACTTCTTAACTCACTAAAAGATTTTGCTCAGATTTTACCCTGACTATCCTATTCAAATTGCATCCTGCTCTGCCCAAATTCTTTTTTGAATTTCATATCATACAGCAACTTCTAACACGTCACTGACTCATCCATCTATATAATCTATTGTTTTTTTTTAAATTTTCATTGTGATTTGTTATATATGACAGCAGAATTGATTACAATTCATGTTACACATATAAAGCCCAATTTTCTTATCTCTGGTTGTACACAAATTATATTCACACCATTCGTGTCTTCATACATGTACTTGGGTAATGATGTCCATCTCATTCCACCCTCATTTCTACTCCCTTGCTGTTTCCCCCATGGAGTATAAACTTTGAATCCAGGAGAGTAGTGTCGAAAAGGCAGAAAGTAGAACTGTGTTGTATTTCTGCTTTTCTCAATAATTAACAGAAATTTCCATTTTTAGGGCTTTTTTTTCCTCTGTTTTCTTCATTGATATCTTATATGTCTAGAAAATTAGAAAAGTGACTCATACATCATTGTGGCACAATTAGTATTTGTTGACTAAATATTATCTTTCACTCACAGAAAATCCTGTGTTTATTTTTGTCAAATGAAAACCTGGAGTTCACAGTAAATAAGGAAAATAACAAAAAAAATGGTTGCTTGAACTATGTTAAGTTTATATTTAATATTTTATGTTCATGTGTAGTTGGAAGCATGATTCTTGTATTTAGCCCTCCCTTCAAGTCTATTCATGACCTCTCTTCAAGAGGTACCCATGGTTCCTAGAGTCACTTTCTAAAACACTTTAGGAGAATGAGGATGAGACTATCCTAGTCCATTTTTGCCATATGTCCATTTACCAGATTCAGTTTAGGAAGTGTGTATCATTTTAATAGTGTACAACATTTTGAATGTTAGAAGTCTTCCAAAGAGTGAAGTTTGAAAATCTACGTTGAGAAGTACAAGGAATAATTTAGTATAGCATTTCTTTTAAATGTATTATAAATGTAACATTATTCTATAATGGAATAGTAAACTATAATGCAGATTTTACAGACATCTGATATTTAAACATTATATTTTTTACATATTCTGCCATTATTTAGGTTTTACCCAGATTGTGGTCATGAATAATAATTTAGATATTAATTAATATCTTTTGATATATATGCAATGAATGGTTGCAAAGAAATTTCTAATGTTTAAGCAAAAACTTGAATTTTTGTCTAAAAATAAATATTTCATTAAATAGCTGAATCTTGGCTTCATTCGTCTTCTTAGTAATTACAATATGGAAATTATTTTAAAGTATGAATGAGGTTGGAAATCACTAAAAGATTTGTGAAGCTAGAGATTCCATGTACCTCTGACTTATAAAGGCAGTTTGTTATTTGTCCTACTCTGTGTCTTAGAAGGCCTGCTTTTTCCCTTAATTTCTGAACCTGACAGGAATTTTACTAAGAATATAAAACACATTTCCTTAATAATTTCACACATAATAGTCACTCTACACCTACAAGAGTTTCTGCCTGTAATGTATATTTTAAATCTAGTTGGGCTGGGGATGTGGTTCAAGCGGTAACACGCTCACCTGGCATGTGCGGGGCACTGGGTTCGATCCTCAGCACCACATAAAAATAAAATAAAATGTTGTGTCCACCGAAAACTAAAAAATAAATATTAAAAAATTCTCTCTGTCTCAAAAAAAAAAATCTAGTTGTGCTCAAGTGAATACTATCTCAGAGTCCTCATTTCCCTAAGATGGAGCAAAAGTAAAAGCAAGGAAAGTGATTGTCATGATTGAATTTGGGGAAAAAAAAGAAAAAAAAAACACTATTATATGCAGCTGGAAAAAGTACACTTTATGGTGTTAAAGTGGCTGTGCATAATAAAAGTATAATAGTTATAAATACTGTATGCTTGAAAAGGAATAGCAATGACATTGATGAAGTCACAGTTGCAGGGAACATAAAATGAAATAGAAAAAAAAAATTAATAGTAGGAAGTTTTAATTTGTCTCTCTCTTTGAAAGAAATAGGTAATTATACAGAAGATTTAAAACACATAATGGGAGATGCAACACACACACACACAGAGATTAAAAAGGAGATAACACACCACCCGTCTAACACCTGTGGAACAATTAGAAGATATGTTACATTTTTATGATATGTACATACTAGAAGACTTAAGTTTAAGAGTTAGAACTAAACATGGGTTTGAGACATGGACAATGTTTGGGTAAATGAAGTAAACAACTGTAGGATATTCTGCATGAATATCCTAAGATGTCCTGAGACTACTAGCAAATACAAACAGAAGGTACTGGATGAAAACTACAGTGCAGGCCATGAGGTACATCAATAGACTGTCAAGCCTGTATCCGCTGACATGGGTAAGGGACGGCAGACTTAGAGGACTGGAAGATTGTCTTGTGCCACACAGTTTCCTAATGTTTTAATGGCCATGTGGAGTCATTAGAGACTACTGAATGAACATAATAAACGAGGTTGTTAATTGAGTTGGTTGGTGCAAAATGTATTGGAGAACAAAAGAGTTGAAGTAAAGATAACAGCATTATATCAGTATTAAATGTGTGCACTGTGAAATAGATTCTTCTGAGTAATGAAGGCTTATTCTAAATGTGTAACAATAGAAGAAATATGAAGCATGTTTAGGAGGAACAATGAGGAAAAAAAAACTAGAGGACACAGTGTCAGCCTGAGAAATGAAGGGGTCAGAATTATCTTATAGACTTCAATTGTGGGAAAATGTGGGACATAAAATTGGCAAGAATAAAAAAATGTACAAAAAGGAGAAATGGATGATTAATATAAGATATTGAGTTTCTATCACTGTGAATCTTACATTAGAGCTTTCTTTCCCTTAAATTAATAACGCATCCTTCATATACAGAATGTAAAAACTGAACTTCTGGAGTTAAATTTGGATGAGACTTGGCTCATCAAAGTGTTTGGTTTGGCCAGCGCCAGCTCATTGTTCTTAATTATAATGTGAGACACCGGGCATGCCTCTTCTCATCTGTCTGCCTAGCTTTCAGCACTGCTGATCTAGTCACCCCAGCTGTGCCAGAAGTTAATGTCACCTGCAGTTTTATTTAGTCCAAGGGATTTTGATTCATAAAAGCTTTGAGAAAATCTAAAGATGTTAGGGGAAAGGCAAACATAAAAATAAAATAATTAAAATTGCATTAATAACATGATATCCTGCTCTGTATACTCATCAAATAGTTCTCCGTTTATAGAGCAAATCTATGATACATAATGGAATTATTCTCTAAATATGTAGAAGAATGAAACAGAGTGATTTATAAATAAATGGCATAATCTGCCACATTTCAGTGTCATTTTACAATTCAGTTGATTTCACTTTAAATGGTCTGCTTGGGGGGAGGACATTTTAAAATTGGACGTTTTTGTCTTATTTTCAATTTAGCCTTTAGTGATAAATGTGTACAGTATTTGGAAGAGAACCTGGCACATAACAAAGCTTAATAAATGCTTTTATTATTACTAGCAGAAAACACTGTTGATATACTGTTTTTAATTTGTCAAGCTTATTTTTATTTCTCTAATGAAGAGTTTTATATTAGTATATTTTTGTTCTCCATCACACTGACATTTTTCAAAATTCAGTGATATAGTTTACAACTAAAAAGCAATAAAAAATACTGTCAATGAGTATAGCATGAATAAAAGCTGTTT
Organism: Marmota marmota marmota; assembly: GCF_001458135.2. NCBI lineage: Eukaryota > Metazoa > Chordata > Mammalia > Rodentia > Sciuridae > Marmota > Marmota marmota. Next base: position 19,627,286 of record NW_026000211.1, on the reverse strand, counting down.
GTGTGTTATCATGGAGAATAGTCCAATGTCTTGAATCAATACACAAAATAAATTGATATGTACTTTCCATATTCATTATTTAAATAAAATGAATGCCTTACAATTCATTAGATGAGATGTAAGCCTCCTAATCATAATTCAGTTTTTCAACATGAAAAACATAATTAAAAGCAATTAGCTTTCATGATAAAATAGCTCACAGAAATAAAACTGAATTTATTTTTCTGTATCATCTCACGATTTCCAAATATCCTGCATTTTCTTTAATGCAACTAGAGCAGAGTTTCAAGCAATAGGATATACACAGTCAAACCTTTGTATCTATACATATAAAGTGAAAATTCTGCTTAAAGGCCTTTAAAAACTCTTAAAAACTTTTTTCTCAGAAATGTTAATTCTATATGGTACAAATACAACATGAACATATTCTGATTAATATGTTTATGTTTGTGAAATGAGACTTTTTAAAAATAGTTTTTTAGTTATAGTTGAACAGAATACCTTTATGTTATTTATTTATTTTTATGTGATGCTGAGAATCGAACCAAGCACCTCTCATATGCTAGGTGAGCACTCTACCACTGAGCCACAACCCCAGCCCCTGAACTGAGACATTTTAGTAAGCCTGTTACATATTGAGATATTAATTTACTAAGGTAACTAGCTGGAGTTTTATATATTTTATTGCTTACTCTATGTTGATGACCTGTTTTCTAGGATTGACTTTAGAATTTTTAATTCATAATGTACATGAGAGAGATGGTCCAGTATTAAAATGCAAAAAAAAAAGTTTACTTTAATTTTATGTCAGAAAAACTCCCATCATCCTCCAAGTTTTAGTAATCTCCCTCCCCAAAATACTGAAATTTTAAATGGTTAAATTGCAAAAAATCCTCACTACATTTTTCTAAAATGGAAGTAGCTCCAAATGACATTATGACAGGAATATAACTGAAAGACAGATTGTTTGAAATTTGTGACACATACTTTCAAAGGATTGTTTATTTACAATACTGGAAGTAATGCAAGGTTTCAAAAGAGCAGCACAGCAGACATAAAAATGAGTTCATATGCAAATTCATTCATACTGAGATGTCTGCAATGTAAGACAATAATAAATAAGCTAATCATCTTCTAAATTTGTACATGGAAGCATTCATATTAATTTAATGGAGCAAAACCAGGAAAAAACAAATTCATCGTGTCTATATTTATTCAATAACCTTAACTTTTAGTCACAAATCCATGAGAAGCATAACACATAGAACAATTTCTGATCTTATAAATTAAATGCCTCATGTACCAGAGTCCTGACTAATCCATGGGGAAAATGCTTAACTAATGTGACCTCGTTTTCTATGGATTGTGCACAATAATTAATAGATTAGGAAATCCATCACCTGGTTACATGCTGCCTGTACATCACCAATTCACTCACTTCTAGTAATGCCATACAATTATAAATACTTGTTACAGTGTGTTTTAAAAAAATATCTAGATAAATTTCATATCATCTTGTTTTTTAAATACTTCAGATAATAACGGAGCAACTATCCACTTATTTGATTTATTCTTTGTTAATTGAAATGAGATTGTATTATTAAACCATAGGTAAGAACTTGGAAATACTATTGGGTAGAATTACACATAAAATGTATGAATACAGCTGGGCTAAATGGCACACACCTATCATCTCTGTGACTGGAGGCTAAGGAAGGAGGTTCACCAGTTTCAGGAAAGCCTCAGCAACTAGTGAGACCTGTCTCAAAATAAAAAATTTAAAAAAAAACTAGGGATTTAGCTCACTGGTAGAGCACCCCTGGATTTAGTCCCTGGTATTTAAAAAAAGAAAAAAATTCTGATCACATGCAAATAGATTGTGATTATTTTCTTGTGTGTAAGAATCTAAGAGAAACCCTGAAGTCTTTCCTTTTAAAAACAAATTTAAAATGATTCATCACTAACAAAAAAATCTGAAATGAAACAAACTGAAGAGTTCTTTGGCAGATATTATTTGGTAAAAGATAGCGTATCTCAACTCAGAATACATGATTTTGTTTTGTGGGCTTTTTAAGTCTGATATATTGACTTTGCCATGGTGACAATTCTTCTTCTGTCAAGTTTAGATAAAGAAACAATTATCTCAACTACCATGAGAAGTTTCCTAGTTGGGGTAGAGCAACCTCAGCATCTCCAAGTAATCATGTTTCCTCCTACCATTGCTTATATTTTCTCCATGTTCTGGATGCTTTCAACTTCCCACCTATCTACCAATTTCAAGAGATCATCTTGGTTCACATTGTAATTTAGGTCAAAATTTAGGCTGAAAGCTGTTGGTCCCCTTTCCATTTCCCCTAGCATATCACTCACTGCAGGATAGAGTTACATATTTATTTGTCTAAAGATGACTTCAATCTCACTAATGCTTTGTCTGACAACAAGGCAAGTGTAAAATAACTGATGCTCGCCTAAGAACAACCTTCATTCAGTCATTGACAGGAATTGAGTGCAAATATCCCATCTTCTCTTCTAGGATGAAGGAAGTGTTGAGATACATAATCTACATTGGCTCTGAGTGTTTCTCTGCCTGGGTGAGGTTACAACTGTTCAAAATATTACCTAGCTTCTATCTTGACTATGCATGCTTCATTGGTTTCCTTTATGCCCCAAATTTTATTAACTGCTTTAATTTCCTATTCCCCTACTGATGTTTCCTTTGCCTTCAAATATAATACCAAAAGCTCAACTCTCTGTACCAGAGTCATTTTCTGGGAGAACTCAAAATATGTTTGAGTTTGCAAAAATCAGGTAATGCCAGATTAATTATCAATAGTACCTACTTTCATTCCTCAAAGTTTACCAGTTTAAATGACAAAGTATTATAATCAACCTATATTTAGCAACATAGAAGCTGAGAAGAATGTCATCTTCTTTCTGGAAAAAGGCATGAAATCTACCAATAACTGCAATTTTGACCCATTCTGAGTCTCTCTTATTTCAGAAAGAAGATTCCCTTCACTATGGACAATTCCCTAACTATTTTAAGTCAAGGGCTCTCCCCAAGGTTTTTGAATTCTTCTACTGTCAATTAGCCTGTTTTTCATGCATACCCCACTTCTTCTCAGTGGATTTTTCCATTGGCTTTCAAATATTATTAAATCATTTTTTTAATTTTAAAAATTAATAAATAAAAGTGCTCCTTATTCTCATTTGTACCACTAGCTTATAAAGTATAACTGTTGTCTTAATCCACCTCTCCATAGGCAATCTCCTTCTGATTATGGATTACATTTTTACATCTTTTCAACATATCTGTCTCATTCTACAAACTCTTCCAACTTGGCTTTCTGATGGATCACTGAATTGAACTAGACTGTATCTATTCCCATGATTTCCTGTGTTCCTCAGCACACATGATTTATTCTCACTTATATTGACCATTAATTACCCCTCCCTCCTTTCTGACACTGCTTTTATTGGGAACAAAAGCTTCAACAATCAGCAAGTTTCCTGATTTTCTCCCTGCTGTGGCACCTCTCCTGCCTACCCCTTCTGCCTACCCCTTCATCTCTATCTTCTTCTACCAAGATTCTGGAAGTCTGTACTGTCTTCCTTTTCTTTTACACTACTAACAGCATTCTTAATGAGTCTTATTGCATCATCACTGACTCATTATAGTTTGTTTGAATATAAATGTTTTATCAGTTTTCCAACTTACAATACATCAATGTCATATTCTTATTTCAGAATATTCTCGATGTTAGATTAAGACAAATCCTTACCTGTCTTTCAAAACTCTTCATTCTTAGGTCACAATTAGCTGGAGCTACATGCCCTGTGGCAGCCAATATTGAGTTCCTCTGACACAAAGCTTGTCCAAATAATATACCTCCCCACATTATCTGGAGTTCACTCCTAACCACACGCAGTGCATCTTCATTCTCACCTATTTTACTTCTAAACATCCTATCTGATTAAACTTTCCTTCACAGGGCAGCTTACCTTGGCTTTTTGACAAGGCCTTATTACTCTAGAATTATTATCGCAAGCAAATGTTTGATTCTGTTTTTTTTAATATTGTTATTTACTTATTTTTGCGTTACAATTCTTAATACACCATTATACCTTAATTTATCATATCTCTGATTATATACAAATGTTATAATTATATACACTGCTCTCATAAGGGTAAAACACACCTCTCTTTGCTCAATGTCCTATGAATAGCTTCCAACACAAGACCTGGAGAGGCCATGTGCTCAATAAGTATTTGTTGAATGAACAATGAAAGAATATGAAAAGCACTCTAAATGCTAAATGTTAGTAAATCAGCTTATTTCTGACCTCAAAAGACCAATATGAATGATTATTTTAAAAATTAGATCACATCACCCCCTCTTCTTAAATTCACCAATGGCTCTTCAGTAAATCAGAGTGACAGTCTAAGATGAAGTGCTCAGACTTGCTATACCTCTGACTGTCTTTCTCAATGAGGTGAAGATCACTCTCTCAGATCCAGCCCTACTAGCCTTACTGTTCCTTAAACATGACAGGTAGGCTTTTTTTTCTCAAGATCTTTGCACGGTTTGTTCCTTTATACTTATAATGCTTTTTCTCTCAGATATCTCCAAGATGTCTTCCACCACCTCCTCAAGTATTTGCTCAAGTGCTATTTCTATAGTAGTGCCCACTTTTATAGCTTATTTATAACACCGCAATATTGCTTAATTCTTCAGTTTCTGATTTATTTCATATCTATAGTTATTATTGACTTCTAATATGTATACTGTTTAAATTCTATATTTGTGTGCTTCTGGAGTCTAGGATCAATAAGGACTTCTTACCTGCTTAGTTCCATGCTGTATCCCCAGAACCTAGGTCAGCACCTGGCTTGTAATATGTACTCAATATTATCTTTGTAGACAAAATAAGAAATCATTATTGTTAGACTAAGCTCTCTTCACTTGGTTACTAAAATAAGTCATATTCGCTAGTGAATATCTTGTGGACAAATATATAGAGAAGACAGAAAAATACGTTTTTGTTTACTCATTCTTACTATCATACTCCAGGTAAGAAAATCATACTCCTGTCATACTCCAGGTAAGAAAATCAAATGTTTATGTGCCCTTTGTAACAGTAAGAAACAAACATAAGATTCCAGAAAAAAAAAAGAACTAAGACTTTATTGACACGTTGAGTTAAAGTGCATACATAAAGATGCGAGAATACAGATATGAGAATCCATGGGCACATTTGCAGAGCAATCAAAATACACAGAGAACTACGTCAGAGTGTGCATATTGAGGGCATATAAAGCTGAACTCTGATTATTAATTGGGGTACACTTTCAGAGTCTTTGTATATTGTAAAGCAAGGACACTTCAAATTGCCCTCATTTTCTTTCAGATATAATAGAATATTTTGTGGAACAAAGAATGTGACTGGACTAGGCATAAGAAAATTGAAAGGAGAGTGGGAATGGAAACTCACACCCCTGGTTTAGAATCCTGCACCAATCTCTTACTTACATAGCTTTAAACCATCTACTTGCCTCTTCTAAAACTCGGTTATGTTTTGTTACTGATGTTGCTATATGTAACACTCACCTCAGAGTTTTTATAGGTATAAAATGATGACAACACATTTATTTTCCAATTTCACAACACCTTTGAGAATAATATAGGGTGCTATAATAATTAAACATGAAGAACAAAAACTAATTGGGATTGTTCTGGATAAATTGACAGTGCCCGGAGAAACTAAGACATATGGTCATTCCAATTAAATAAGATTATGCATTTAGAAAAATCTGTCATCAATCATATGTTCAACAAATATTTATTTTAAAAGATTCAAATTACATGCTACAAACTGTCTAATTTTGAGTTAGTCACATAGGTTTCAAATTTTACAATGCCCATGACTTTTAAAAGATGGATTTCTCCATAATTCTATGTGTGCCTGTGTTTATGTACATATATATCTCTATGTATACATTTTTTTCATTAAGCATATATATCATTAAGGTTCTCATGGGTTTCAATAAATACAACTATATTAAGCTAGACAAAAAACTTTCCATCTTATATATTTTTTTAAATATTTATTTTTTAGTTGTAGTTGGCCACAATGCCTTTATTTTATTTATTTATTTTTATGTGGTGCTGAGGATGGAACCCAGCAGGAACCTAGCATGTGCTAGGTAAGCGCTCTACCACTGAGTCACAACACCAGCCCCTCGTCCTATATTTTAAAAAATAAACAAATAAAGAGAATCCTTTGACATGAAAACATCACCTTTCTATACCTATTTCAAATATTTAGTATTGCAATTTAAGATTACCTTGCAGGAGCAGATACTAGGAAATCTTACTGCAGTCTCCATAATATTTCTTCCCAGAATTAAAGGGTCTCATGAACTTTTCATGTGTCTCATAGAAATATTATGAAACTATATTAGGATATTACACTTATATAGAAGGTTTTGATTTTGAAGAGATTTCATGCCTTTAAGGCAACTGTTAGGCAATAATTTGTGTGCTATTATCTGAATTTTACAACCCCATGAAACTGGGTTATGGAAATAGGAATTGTTTTTCCCAAGGCCACACAGATCAGAGGAGTGGAACTGAGCTACGGGCAACATCCACTGTCAGACTCATGTGAGAGACTGGCAATATAATGATGAATGAAACTGACATGTTACATCTTCCACAAAGCTTAAAACCCCATGGTGAAATAGTTTTTATTGTATAGTGTTCCTTGCTTGTGAAAAATATATTGGCTGTGAAAGATGTAAAACAAACAAACCCAAGAAGTCAACACATTTAAACAGTTCAAGCTGTTTTTATAAATAAGTTCACTTATCCTTTGTTCCTGCTATTGTTTTACTTACATAGGGGAAAGTAACTTTTCAGTGGAGATTTGATTATCTTTATAGCTTTCATCTGTGAAGCAAATCCTTCTCACAAATCAGCAAGAGGCCCTGGCTCATTCATTTGATCTGAGAGACAATGAAAATAATAATATACAAAGATCCAGGTCAAAGACTATGAAGGTGATATCTGCATAATCTTTCAGTTTGATTGTGTTTAAGAGTAATGACACATAACACATTTTTTCTTACAAAAGTAATCTTAAATTATGTCCAAAATGGCATTTTACAGAAATTTGAGAAATAATTTTATTTAGATTAAAATGTTAGTGTAAATATTATGACATTAGGGAGATTTTTTAAAAATTTCCACGCTACACATCTAAATTTCTATACAGCACGCTCATCTTAATGTTCTGTCATAGTCCAGGGTTCCAACACTGAACTATAAATCATGTCCTTCAAACTCACTTCCATTGACTTAAACCCTAAAAGTGAAACTGTATTTTCACGAGATCCCTCTCTCATTGCCTATTTTCATTCTGAAGACAGATTTTCTACCAATTTTTCTTTTCCCAGCCACTGCCACAGCTGCCATTCTAACTTGCAGCTCTTCAGGTTGTACTGGGTTCATTGCTTAGAATCATATCCCTTTCCATTTCCCTCTAGCTGTGATTTTTTTTCTAATCCAGATCCAATTAATGATTAATTAACATACTTCACAACCTTACATTGGTCATTCTCCCTATAAAAACACGCAATGGGGCTCTGTTTGTGTATTTTTGTTTTATGTCTTTGCTAGTTTTCAAGGTTTCTCAATTTATATTAAATTATATTAAATTTATATTAAATCCACATGTATTCAATCCTTCACTTTAAAAAATGGTGTAATATTCACTTTAGGTAAACTATCCCATATTCTTTTTTTGTATTTGGAACTCCAAATTTTGGCCACTAAACTATTTCTTTCCGAAACCAAATTACACCTTTCAGAATGATTTATTTATAAGAACTTTTCATATTACACATATTTTCCAAAAACCAATAAATAATTATTAAATGCTTGCTTTCTAAATTTCATGAAATAACATTTATCTGTGTTTGGAACACTGCTTTCTTTTCTGTATTTTATAAGTGTCATTTAATACAGCTTAAAATAAATTGTTTTCAAGGTACATCTTTCTGGAGTTTTTGATTATTTTGACCTATGTTGGATTTCTAAATACTAGAATTAATAGCTGTACTTTACTTTCTAGCAAAAAATATATATATATATATATATATATATAACAAAAATTAACCTTACATAATATCCCCCAAAGCTAAATTTCTAAATGAAAATTTAAGCAAAATAACCTTCATATATCTTTAAAATGATGCTTTTAAATTCAAAAAGTATAGATAATACCTTGCATGCTCTCAGATTGTCATGGAATGAAATTAGAAATCAATGATAAAATAAAAAAATAGATGCTACTCTAACACCTGGAAACTAAATAATATGAATGATGAATGGATGGCAGAAAAAATCAGTAATGAAATAAAAAAATACTTACAGGTAAATGAGAATAGTTTAATAACATATCAAAATCTCTGGGACACTATGAAGGCGATGCTAAGAGGAAAGTTCATAGCATTGAGCTCATTCATTAAAAAAACAGAAATTCAACAAATATATAATCTAATATTACATCTTAAAGCCCCAGGAAAGGAAGAACAAATCAACACCAAAATCAGTAGAAGATAGGAAATAATTAAAATCAGAGCTGAAATCAATGAAATGAAATTTCATAGAGAATAAAAATTGCCCTTTATTGGAGCATTGTGTTTTCAAAAAACATTTTAAAAGATAGCAACTACATGGTATTGTTTTTACTGTGTTGTACACCAGAAATTATCATTTTGGTAACAAGATGGTCAGTCTAAGAATAAAAGGTAGAATGGATACCCACAGGTTGAGGCTCTCCCTTGGTTTATTTATATTTTTATAGACAGTTTCTTCTAGCAGTCCTTTCTATAATTAATTATTATTTTAGTCTCAGGACCCTGTGGGTGAAATCCATCAGATGGAGTTTCAAAGGGGTGTAACAGCTTTTATATTTTTATGTGCATCTATTTTTAACTGATGATATGTACACTATGTACATATCCGTTTGTGTTCTCAGACACATGAGCAGTTTTGATGGGTTATGTGTAAAAGAGGCTCATAATCTGTACTCTGCTTTTGACTAATGACTTTTATTTGTGAAAAATCAGTGATCTCATCTATGCTTTTATCATATTCACAGTTTGATTGTTGTATTTGCCTATCGCAGGGAGTATAAATTGACCACTTAAAAATAATTAGGAATAAAACCTTTTGTCTTCCAGATTAGAATTTAGGACAAAAATCTGACCAGAAGTGATGTTGGAAAGTTGGCAATCCATATGTATTCAAATGAAACTAGGCCCCTATCTGTCATCCTGCACAAAATTCACCCCTAAGTGGATTAAGAGCAGAGAACCTGCACCTATTAGAAGAAAAAGTAGGCTCAAATCTGCATCATGTTCGCTTAGGAACCAATTTCCTCAACAAGATTCTGAAAAGCACAAGAAGTAAAATCAAGAATCAATAAATGGGATTGTATCAAACTAAAAAACTCCTCATAGCAAAAGAAACAATCAAGGACATGAAGAGAGAGCCTATAGAATGGGAGAAAATCTTTGCCACCCACAACTCAGACAGAGCATTAATCTCCATGATATACAAAGAACTCAAAAGACTTAACACCAAAAGAACAAATAACCCATTAACTAAATGGTCACAGAAACTGTACAGATAGTTCACAGAGGAAAAAACACAAATGGTTAACAAACATATGAAAAAATGTTCAAAATAATTAGCAGTTGGGGAAATAAATTCAAAACTACTTTCTCACTCCAGTCACAATGGTAATGATCAAGAATACAAATAAACAATAAGTATTGGCAAGGATGTGGGGAAAAAACTGCATACATTGCTCGTGGCACTGCAAATTGGTGCAACCACTCTGAAAAGCAGTATGGAGATTCCTCAGAAAATTTGGAATAGAGCCACCATTTGACCCAGCTACCCCAGTCCTCAGTGTATAGCCAAAGGACTTAAAATCAGCATACTCTAGTGACAAAGCACATCAATTTTCATAACAGCTCAATTCACAATAGTTAAGCTATGGAACCAACCTAGGTACCCTTCAACAGACGAATGGATAAAGAAAATGCAGTGTATATACAAAACGGAATATTATTCAGCCATAAATAAGAATGAAGTGATGTCATCTGCTGGTAAATGGATGGAATTGGAGGCTAAAATGCGAAGTGAAATAAGCCAATCCCCCCAAAACAAAGGTTGAATGTCCTCTCTGATATGCGGATGCTGACTCACAATAGGCAGGTGGGCAGGGGATGGAGTGGAGATTCACTGGATTGGACAGAGGAGGAATGGGGAGAATGGGGGGGATGGGAATGGGAAAGACTGACTGTAGAACAAATTGGACATGACTTTCCTATGTTGGTATATATATATATATATATATATATATCTCCACCATAACTTGACATCAGGTACAATCACAAGAAAGGGAAGTTAGATTCCATGTATGTATGAGATGTCAATATACATTCTACTGTCATGTATAACTAAAAAGAACAAATACAAAATAAAAATGAAAGGATGCTTATGGGCATAGATTTATAAAACTGCTTTAAGATAAAGCTATTGATTTTTAGCATAAAATGAAAATAAGCACAAACATGCAAATTATATAAATTACTAGGTAAATTTGCATATTATTTTTGTTGGAAGAAAGTTATGACATTTATGGGGTTTCGTGTTAACTTTAAAGAATTCCTTTAAAGTTAAAATACCTTTTCCTAAAAACTAGTGTGTGGTTCTATGAAAAAAAAAACTTACAAATTTAATTTAAATTACATTATCAAATGTATGAAATATGATATGTCAAGAGCATTGTAATGTTTTGAGCAACCAATAAAAAAAGAAATTAAAATTTTCAATATCATTCAGATAGATAGAGAAACATGGTTATTTCCTTTGCATTTTCTTTTTTTTTTTCAATGCAAAATGAAAGAAATTATGATTTCAAAGAAAAGGTTTGAATAACTGATGAAATGTATGCCTGCTGAAAGCTTATTTATTTAAAATGCTGTCTTGGCTTTTAAATTTTCATAAGGGAAGTAAAGTAGGGAAAATGTTTCAGTCAATATTAAAATACTGGAAAAGAATATTTACCTATTTATTACCTGGTATATACTAACTCTTCTGCTTTATATAAGGAAGTTGATCCTATTTTCATGGTGTTCACAGTCAATGAAGACAAACACTCAAAACAAGCCATATTAATTTCTGCTACTCTTATCTGTGATCTGTCCCCTCACTCACTTAGGTCCAAGCCTCCTGACCCCAATACAATGTTCTCCATCCTCCCTCATTAGGCCTTTTCAGTTGACATCTTTCCACCTGGAATGTGTGTGGAGGGGACCTACAAGGGTCATTTCCTTACATTCTTATAGTCCCTGTTCTAATGTGACCTTCTCAGTAGCAGTTTCACCGAGAGGACTGTCCCCCGATTAAAAACTTAAAATCCCCAGACTCCTGGTAACAATGTATCTACCTTCTGTTAAGTATTTTTAACATTACAATGATCTTTGTAAAAATATTCTACTTCTTTTCATCTGTATGTCTCTTACCAGTACAATGTAAATGCAATAATTCTTATACGGCAGGGATGTTTGTCTGTCTTGCTATAGTATAGCAATGAAAATATATGATTAGGAAGAAAAAGAGAGGGGTTTTTTGCTTCCTTTCTTTTCCTTTCTTTCTTTCAAAAGTGATATTTTAACTGAGCCTTAAGGAATCTCACTGTGCAGAAGGCTGCGATAGTTTTCCAGGGAGGAAACAATATGGAATTCAACCTACTTTCCTGTTTCTGAAACTGCCTAAAGCAACCTAGAAAACCCTTCTATTGACTATTTTTAACTACATCAAAAAACATTCTCAAGATATCACCGACAATACTTTCTGAAAAGTCTGAGTGTAGGAAGCTATTGCAAATGCCAATAAATAAATAAATAAAATTATTCTAATAGTCATTGAATCATAACTATCCATTAAGCGGTGTTGTCCCAGTCACTTGGAATACGTTAGTAAATGATACAGAGATCCCGCCTCCACAGATCTTACCTCTTGAAGTGTGGCAAATAGAAAACGAAGAATAACTAAAGACACATAATAAAACAGTCATCAAGTATGTAAACATATGACAAGAGCCATGACACAAAGAAAAAGTAAAGCAGGATAAGGGCAGGATCTAAAGTAAGTGCCAAGAAGATGGGTGGGAAGAAGTATTAAGTAAGGGGGTCATGGCAGAAGGGCAGGCTGCATTGTGAAGGCGAGAGTCAAACTGAAACTTGAAAGAGGTGAGAGAATTAGCTGTATGTATGGGGAAGAAAGCCCACGGCAGGTCACACAGCTCCAGAAGGGACTCAAGTAGTATTTTCATGGAGGACTGGGTAGTCACTGTTTCCAGAGTTGAGTGCATAAAAGAGGAGAATGTGAAATGAAGCCAAAGGAGAGATGAGAGCAGATAATGTGAAGCCATTGCAGGAAGTTTGGAATTTATTCTACATGAAACAGAGAATGAAAGAGATGACAGGTGACAATAATCCAGGCTGGTGTCAATGGGGAAAGTGTGGAGGTCAGATTCTGGATACAGCTTGAAGGTAGAGCTGTAAGTCTTCATGATGGAATGGTTGAAAGGATGGGAGAAAATGAGGGTGGTCAAGGGAGACCCCCAAGGACTTTAACCTGAGCAAATGAAAGAGGGCATTCGACTTGAAACTTCCTTCCAAAATGTAGTCTGGAAATTTGTCATTACAACGAAACTGGTGACAACATGGCTTGTGTATATTCAGATAAAGAAATCCTTTCTGCTTCCTTGGAGGAATAGAAAGAATAGAACCACAATAACCTACAGGGGACTGGTCCTGTCCACTTTTGGCCCTGTGTCAAGTGATCAGGCCTTTCCAATATTAGATATATGATGAAAGTTTAATTCATAAAAAATTGCTATGTAGTGAATAACTTGATAAGCAAATGTCCTTATCACTAAACCTAACACATGGGAAGCACTCAATAACTTAAATCGTTATTTATGTTTCCCAGAATTAAGATGAGGCTTATAGAAATCCACAGCAGTTTGGGAATACTGTAAAGAAGTCTATTGATTAGTAGTTTGAAAAAAAGTGAGCAAAACAGAAACAAACTTTCCTTTTTTATTTTTAACTGTCATATAGTAATTGTACACATTAATAGCATACACTGTGATCGTGTTACATTTATAGAGTGTGTATTGCTAAAATCCATAAAATTGTCATTTCTGTCTGTTTAAACATTTATCATTTCTCTGTTAGGAACATCTGAACTCCACTCTTCTAGTTTTTTATAAGATATAAATACATTACTGTAAACTATACTCACCTTACTGGCATATTTCACTTAACATATTGTCCTCCAATTCCACCTATGTTGCTGCAAATAACAGGATTTCAATTTATGACTCAATAATGTTCCATTTTGTGTGTGTAATATGGATATATACCTCAGTATCCATAAATACATCATGGATAAATACCTTAGTTCATATCATTTTTTGACTATTGTGAGTAGTTCTGCCATAAACATGAAAGTACAGATGTCTCTTTGGTATATGGTTTCATCTCCTTTGAATGTATATCTAATAATGGGATTGTTGGATCATATGGTAGTTCTATTTTTAGTTTTTCAAGGAAACTCCAAACAGTTTTCCTTGTTGGCTCTTTCCTCAAAATACCAATGATATTCTTCTTAGAAACAGAAAAAAATCCTAAAATTCATATTGAATCACAAAAGATTCCCTAATAGCAAAAGTAATCTTGAACAAAAAGAACAAAGTTGGAAACATCAAATACCTGATCTAAAAAACAACTACAAACCTATAGAAACCAATACAACATGATACTATCATAAAAACAGACACATAGATCAATGGAACCAAGTAGAGAATCCAGAAATAGATTCACACATCTATAGTCAATGTGCTTTTGACAAAGATGCCAATAACAAATATAGGAGAAGGGGCAGTTGCTTCAATAAATTGTGATAGGAAAATTGGACATCAATATGCAAAAGAATAGAACCTCTCTCTCACTATATACAAAACTCAACTCAAAAAGCATCTAATACCCACATGTAAAACATGAAACTATGAAACTGCTAGAATAAACCAGGGAAATATTTGAAAAAGTTGGTATAGCCAGTGTTTTGTTTTGTTTTGTTTTGGATAAGACCCCAAAAGCACTAGCAACAGAAGGAAAACAAACAAATGAGGTTGTATCAAAAGTTTCTGTACAGCAAAGGAAGCAATCAATAGATCCAAGAAACAAACTGCATAATGAGAGAAGATATTTGCAAATTATGCATATAATAAAAGGTTACTAACCAAAATCACGAGAAACTTAAAAACTCAATATAAAAAAAAATTCAATTAAAAATGGACAAATGATCTGAATAGACATTGTTATAAAGAAGATATGCAAATGATCAAGAAATATATTTAAAAATGTTCAACAACACTAACAAGAGCTGGGGATGAACATGAGTGAAAGAACATCTGTCTAGCATGCTTGAGGCCCTGGGTTTGATCCCAAGACTGAAAGATAATAATCAATAATCATCAGGAAATCAGGGAAATGCAAATTAAAATTGTAATAAGACATCCTGTGTCTCCAGTAAGAATGGCAATAGTAAAAAAAGACAATATAACACATGTTGGCAAGGATGCAGAGAAAAGGGACTCACACTGCTAGTGAAAACCAAACTTCTTTGCAAGAACTTCCCACTTCCTATTAGAATTCCAGCATATACATTCCAATGCTTTGTGTTTGCCAGTGAGTCATTTAACCAAGAGTAATGAACACAGACCAAGGCAGTCTCATTACTTATTGAAGAAATCAGCTAATTGAATGGTTTGTCAACTTAAATAATTAGCCTCTGAAAAGTGTCAAAATGAGAGGAAATGGGACATAAAATCATGTGCCCTAATGTTCATTTCTAACAGGAAACTAAAATTTTAATTATTTGCATACATTTGAAGCTATTCCCCAAGTAATTTTTAATTCTATTGAATTTTTTCTATATTACTAAATGTAACTAACTTCTACATATTTAGCTAACAGTTAATAACTAACACTACCATAAATTATTAACACAGTTTTAACTTATTTCTCTTAACATTGCTTTATTTTCATATAGTTTATAAACCCTTCATTTGTAATACAGTTACTAACTTATAATACATTTACTACACTATCACTTCCCATCATTATATTTGTGTTTTTAGTATTAAAAAATGCATAAAAGTAAAAACCTGTAAGTCAACTAAAAAGTTAACAAGGCTTTCACAAGGTAGACCAGGCAGAAAGAATTGAATAGTCAATAACTAATTTGTTCCACTCTTCTGACATTGATATTCATTTTTGTAACTTGTATACCTGTATTATTAATGTACTTTGCATTGAAATTTGTGAAAGGCCAAATGTAAACAAGGAAATGTTATTTAGCTGTACTTCTCCTTAGGATCCCCAAATGGCTGCTCAGAACAAGCACTTCGGATCCATGAGTCAGGGTAAAATAACTGCTCTATGGAAAGTACACTAAAGCTCAATTTTCAGCTCTTTTCTTCAAGAAAATTCAGTTATGGTTTCTGGACAACTTGAGGTAGTATCTGAGCACAGACACAGAGTACAGACACAACACCTACCCATTTACATGCACCCATTACTTTTTTCTTTTAATTAATTAGGCAGGTTCATCAACAATCATGGTGATGAGATGTAAATACCAATGTTAGGGTGAAAAACTGGAATAATTATCAAGTTCAACTTGTACCTCATATTCTTTACCCCTGTTTTTTAGATGTATAAATTAAAATTGTTCAGCATAGCCAGGCATGGTGGTACATGTCTGTAATTTTAGTAGCATGGGAGGCTGAAGCAGGAGGATTTCAAGTTTGGAGTTAGCTTCAGCAACTTAGAAAGGTTGTAAGCAACCTAGAAAGAATCCATCTCTAAATAAAGAAACCATTCTACATTTTCTCTCCAAAATCTTGAGCCAACTTTATTTTCTCTGCTGAGAAGTCTACTACCATCAGCCTTTTCCAGCTTTATCAGCTCTCTTAGTGTTTTGCTAACTTAAGTTTATCCTTTTGGGCCCAGTTAGGGTAGCACCTCTACCAGGAAGTTTATTCTGTCTTGTACTTTTATAATTGTTTATAATCTTACCATGATACTAAGCACAGTGTAGTATAATCATCAGTGTAGTATCATGCTGGTCTGATATTATAGAATCTAAGCTACTTGAGGGCAACCATTATTCTTTCTTAAATATCTATAAGTATTAAATATTTATATGATATAAAGTTAGTAATATTCATCTCAAATGTTGGATGAATGGATGAAAAACTAATCTAAGCAAATTCTAAAAATTTAATGTCAAATATAATTCCATATATTTTAAAATAAATCAAGATTATTCCTTTGTGAGAAACAAAGCATTGGTATTTTAAGACAGGGTAATAGAATTGTGATATCCATAACTGAATAAAAAAAATAGAAAGTAGTGTTTTATTCTATTATGCATATG
Organism: Marmota marmota marmota; assembly: GCF_001458135.2. Classification (NCBI taxonomy): domain Eukaryota; kingdom Metazoa; phylum Chordata; class Mammalia; order Rodentia; family Sciuridae; genus Marmota; species Marmota marmota. Next base: position 19,610,694 of record NW_026000211.1, on the reverse strand, counting down.
AAATATATGTAAGGAAACTAGCACTGGTATTTTAAGACAAGGTAATAGAATTGTGATATCCATAACTGAATAAAAATAATAGAAAGTAGTGTTTTATTTTATTATTCATGTGACATATATGTAAGGAAACTAAATTTAATTATAGAAGAATAGTAATCAAATTCAAATTCCAGATATCACATAATTTAAGAAATAAATGAGTATAAATGTTACTTCATTTTTTTTGTTGCTGTTGGTTCAGTTTGGGCTGGAGTTGGAAGAAAGCCTTGGAAAGTACTAAATAATTTCACCTTTAATATCTAAAATTTAAATGATTTCACTTTTAGAAAAATGCTAAAAATGAATGCCATTTTTTTTCTATGCAGCCTAATAACTATTGCTAAAAAGTCATGGTTGAATATTTCATTTATTGGAATAATATTCTCTACTCACAGTTCAATAAGTATTCCAATTGCTTTTATCATGAACTTCCAAACATTTTATTTTAAAATCTTTTTAACAAGTAACATGTATTTCTCTAGTACCAGGCTTCTTGTTCTTTGAAAATTCTTCTATAGAACAGAAAAACCAGTTTTCAAATATGTTATTAAGTCAAAAATAAGGGATATTTAATGGAAAACATTTTTATTTCTATGCCAGTGAAATTTTAAAATTAATTGAAAAATAATAAATAAGTCCTCATAATATTTCAAGCATCTGATGTTGTGATGTTGACATCTCAGGGAGAGCTGACATAAGAGAGAATTATCAATATATTCCTATTTAAAAGGGGTCCAATAATTAAAAGACTCTGAAACCATCCAATGTTTAAAGGACTCTAAGACTGGTAGTATCCAGAGTAGAGCTCACAGGAGAACCTACCATGGAAGGAACCTGTTGTAAGGCAGGAGGTGTTGACTAATTTTGTACATTAAAAGACCAAACTAAACACTTTGACATAAAGCCAGGCCACTCTGAAATAAAGCTCCTTTCTATACTGATCATTACTGTCAATCACAGACAGATCTTCTGAAAATGTCACTATGTCCTATTGGCAGTAGTGGTACTATCTTGCTTTGGTTGGTGGCACAAATTTGAGAAAATACTCTAGCCTTTTTTTTTAAATCATCCTAACAAAACTAAATACCTAGACAAGATCAGAAGGAAAGGATTCAGTTCTTCTGTATTCTTCGTAGTGTCCCTGAGTGTGCTAGTTACAGACATTAAAAAGAGCAAAATGTAGGCAAAAATAAATGGGGAAATAGATGGCTGAGAGATGATATGCAGTGACCTGAGAATATTTTAAATGTTTTTCTACACTAGACAACAACCTTTGATAAACATACAGAATGCCAAGAAATTTTTAAAATATAATTCTCAATATAAAAAGGAGCAATGTGTTCATATTGTAAATCATTTAATGTGCAGATAATGTGACTAACTTCATTTCAGATGCATTCTACACTCCCACCCTCCCCACACACCATCTGCTATTTGTTTTAGATATACAAAGTTACAGGTGAAGTGGATATCAAATTGATTTTTTAAATCTTAATTTTAAAAACTCTCAGCTTATTTTTGAATCTTAGTAGCCTTTGCACCATATAAAAAAAGTAAACAAATAAACAAACAAAAAAAAAACAGCCATTAAGCTACAAAATTGACATAATTTGTGGAGGTGGTCATATCTTGTTCTAAGAAACTAGAGAGCATTTGGCATAAGTCTAAAGCAAGCATTAAAAAAAATAATAACTACAGCTGTGACTGACAAGGTGATGAATAGAAGAGACTTTATTTTCTTTTTCACTTGACAGTATAAGTTCCTAATTATTTTCATCATTTTCTTTCTCTGAAATTAAAAAATGGTATTTTTTATTCCAATTTTATACCAAAATTTCATGTTGTATCATTTAATCTTCTGGTATTGAGATTTAATTAAGAAATATAAATTCAATTATAAATAATAATAAATTTACTTGTTATTAAATACCCATAGATGGAGATTTCTTCCAAAGGATCTCAGGCATGAAACCTGCCATATCGTCACATACATAAAACAAAACAAAATGGTCTATTCCTACAAACAAATGTTTGTCTATTCCTACAAACAAATGTTTTTTCTAAGGCTCTAAATAGCTAAAACCTATTGCATGATACTACAACTCCCAATTTGAAAACTAAGTATAATTAGAAATAAAGTATTATTGAAGGTACTAACTATATGCATTGGAAAAATTCTCTACATATGAAATGCAAAGGTTGGTAAAATGACTGAGCTATATGAAAATCTTTTTTCTTAATTATTGTCACTTATGATTCAAGCTTTTTATAAGTAAATGACCCCAAAACATGAAACCTCTAACTCTTAAGGTTGATAAAAGGGAATATTTTGGAAATATTATAGTGAACCATTAGAAAGAAGCCTGAGTTATTTAATTTTTCCCAGGGTGTTAAGCAATCGTGATTTCTAATAAATAATAGGTCATAAGTAATAATTCTCTAAAATAAGGAGACAGAAGTAATTTTTTTCTTTTGCTTGCTTATATTTTCTGACTGTCTACAAAGAACAAGTATTATTTAATTTATAAGATGCAAAATAAAGTCTCCAAAAAGAAAAAAAAAATTCCTGGGAACTTGTTAATTCAGCTAAGTAAAGATGTAAACTTTTAAAAATTATCAGATTATCCACATTTTTATCTAATAAAACTAAGGGTTTTATTCCTGATCATTATTTCTTCATACAAATCTGAGAATTATATAAAAATATGCCAGAAGACAAGATATACAGGAAACCATTTCAAAAATGACTTTCAAAAGAATAAACAGCATTTGATCAATGGTTTATCACATTAAATATATAGATACATTATGTCAGAAATGGCTATATTTTCCCAGTTCACTTAGTTAAAATAAAAGGGATTTTAGAAAACAGGTTAATAAATTTAGGTTACCATATCATTCATATTTTGACCCACCTGATGTCATTACACATTCAAAAATTACAAATAATTTCTGAAACTGTATTCTGTTAATTTAAAGTACAAATTGTACCCAGATCTGTTTTAGTCAGCTTTTTCACTGCTGTGACTATAACACCTGATGAGAACAAGTTTAGAATAGGTAAAGTTTATTGGAGCTCACAGTTATACCCCCAAGGCCTTCCCCACCATGACCCACCTCCTCTAGTCACACCCCACCTGCCAATGTTACCACCCAGTTAAGCCCACTCAATGACTTTAGATTAAGGCTTTCAGAACCTAATCATTTCACCTCCAAGTTTTTGTGCATTGTCTTACAACAAGAGTTTTTTGGGGAAACTTAATATCTAAATCAAAAAATCAAAATCACAGTTCTATAGTAAAAATGAGTGGACATGGGAAGATAAGTCTTAAAATTTTCTCTGCCACTACACAAATTTGAAAGAGAGTTTGTATTCATTTCAATTTGGACAGAATCAGCATTATATGAAAATTATAGATGAAATTTAAATGGCAGAATTCTTGCTTAATAAGCACTAAAAAGAATTCCTTTGTGGATCCTAGTGTTTTTGAGTAGCAAATGTCATTCCATTTCTATTCAGTGCAGAAAACAATCTCTGATTTTCTGTTTTCTTGTAATATCTCCAATTATAAAAATAAATTTAAACTAATGTTTCTTATGTTTTGAACCCAAGAAACATATTGAAAGTGGATGAATTTTCCTTCATGTTTGTAACTATGAAGAAAGAGGAGCAGTAGTTAGATTAGAAAATATTTTCCCTTGCTTCATTTTAATTTTATGAAAATTAATTTTACTTCACTTAGTTTTTAGAAGAGTTTCATGACCTTATGTCCTTATATCTCTCAAAACTGTCAAAATGTAAAAAAGCCTCCAAAAATAAGGCAAAAGAATAGTATTTTAAGTAAGACTAAGGTGACTAATGAAAAGCGTTATTAAAGCAGGCATCTGAAAGTCATCAGCAAGAGTTTTTTTGTACATTCTACAAATGTTTTGGTGAATAAAAGCATTAAGAACCAGTTTTTAGGTTTATCCTAGTTTTAGTATTCAAAAATGGAATTACTAAGTAAACATTATTTAAGAATTATTCTACTGTGTCCCAATCCTCAATACTCTACAGTTTTTGTTCACCTGATCATTCTGTTGAAATGGTTCTCAACAAAAAGTCATTACTAGCCATTTACATTTCAGCTCTAAATAAGACTGCTCATTTTTTCTCTTACTGACTCGCTTAAAGTGCTGAGATGCAGAGCTAGTCCTATCTCAAAAGACCCAGTGTGTTTGTCAGGGAAAATGCAGTCTTCTAAGATAAGATACTGTGTGGTTCTCAGAAATCCTTTTAAAGAGGTGATATTTACATTATTATTATTTCTAAAATACACAGGGACTTTGCAAGATCAGGAAAATTAAATTGGAATACAGAATAACTAAAGGCACAAAGTAATCAGGGAAAATGGTTGATGAGAAATAGCCACCAACATCAGTGTTACCAGGGTGTCTAAGACTGGAGGAGATAGGGATTAGTGGGCAAGTTTTCTTCATTGGGATGAATTTTATTTTTATTTATTCAGAGACTGACATAGTCAGATTTGTATTTTAGGGAAATCACACTGCTTGTAGTGCAGATGATGGATTTAAACTGGGGCAAGACCAGAGACAAAACAAAAAAAAAAAACTAAGGTGTCACCTCTAATAGCCCAAATGAGTAATGACTAGAGCTCTTGTTAGGACAGGGCAGCTAGTTGCAGGAATAAAGAAAAGTTAATGAACTCATCATCTGCTGAACTAAAGTGGACATTTTGAGCAGCTCTAGACAGAGAGACTAAAATTTCCATATATTCATAAAACATCAACTTTCCCAAAAAAGCCCTAGTTCACATTCAGACAAGTATGAGTTATAGGCTGGTAAAAAAGAATTAGGATTTGATGGGGAAATCACTTTGAAAAATAAGGAAAAGGGTTGAAACAGAAATACTCATTATAGAAATACTTCTGTAACCACTCTTGATTAGGGATTTTATTAGTTATTTAGTGTGAAAGTATTAAAAATTACGATGATAATTGAAATTGTACATCTTATTTTGCTTATTATTAACCTGTATTTTAGTTATATAATACTAAGAATTCAATCATATTCAACCAACCCTGTGTCTCTTAAAAGATCAAAAATTTGAAACAAAATGGCACTTGGTGTTCTTACAGGTAAATTTCTGAAATGCACAACCCTTCGCAATTAGATTCAAGCTCCTAATAGATATCCCAAATAGCAAATCAGAAATACAGTACTCTTAAGAGAATGGATATTTTATGTACTCATTTTTGAATGACTTTTTTTTTTAATATTCCTAAAACTTTGCCCAATTTGATTTGGTCCAATAGGACAAGAGTTTCCTTATTCCTAACTAAAGGATGATTTAGCCTACCACTTAAAAACCTGAAATATTAGAAATTAGGAAAGTTTTTTTTTCACAGTGGATGTAAATCTGTATCCACAGATACTCTAATGGTAATGAAAATCAGGAAATCAGCCTTGTTTTTTGATGACAAGCAAATAACTTGGCCAACTGCAGCAAAAAATGTCTGAATAATCTTTTATCAGATAGACATACCAGGATTCAAATATATTTTTTTAAAAAGAAGTAGAACATGTCCTATTTCATAACTGTCTTAATAACTATAAACCTGAATTCAGTATTAAATCACCAAATCTTCTGCACTTCTGTTGAACAATGTAAAGAGACAACTTTTAAACTGGGAGAAAATATATGCCAGGCATACATCCAAAAACGGGCTAATTTTTAAAATATAACTGTTGGAGGCCACGACCAAGTCAAGATGGCGCCTGGCAGTTTGCCAGGAGGAGTGGTTTGTGAGGCAATGCCACGGAGCCATTAAGATGGTGGGGACTCCTTATTGGCTGATTGCTGTATCTGTAGGAGAGCAATGCTATGATTGGATGATGCTGATTGAGTCAAGCTGTATGTAATCAGTTAGATATATATACTTCTGCTGCTCCGCAATAAAGCAGTTCCCACTTCAACCTTCAAGTTGCTTGTCACCTCCCGGTTATTTTGCCCAGCCGGACTGCGGCATATAACAGAGCTCAATTAAGTAACAAGAATAAAAAATTAAATACAGGGAAAGGCATGAATAGAGATTTTTCTAAAGAAGACATACAAGTGGCCAATAGATACATGAAAAACTGCTCAAAATTCCTAATCATTAGGAAAATGAAAATTAATACCACAATAAAAAATCATCTCATACCTGTCAGAATGGCTTTTATTTAAAAAAAAATGATGAGCGAGAACAAGTGTTGATGAGGCTGTGGAAACAATGTGGTACACTGTTGATGGGAATATGAATTAGTGCAGCCATTGGGGAAAACTCTGTTGAGATTCCTCAAAATAACTAAACAAAATTATCATACGATACAGCAATCCTACTTCTGGGTATTTGCCCAAAAGTTTTGAAATGTTTGTTGAAGAGATTTCTGTGCTTTCATGATCACTGAAGCAGCAGTCCCAATTGCCAAGATATGTAATCATCTTGAGCCTCACATTTGCAATTTATTACAAGTGAACCTACCATGGCCATTACTGAGATTCAATATGTATACATTATTTGTGGAGCATAGAAATATTTCCCTAAAGATTATAATCATGATGATATTTTGCTCATGATTTTATCTGAAATTGCTTTAAAAGCTTTTTAGTTAAGTAGAAGCTGAAATTTTAAAAAGTCCAAACTCTAAATATAAATACACTTTTATAACCTCTTGCATGTTATGTTGATTTTATCTCAAGTATTTCTTAAGATCTCCAGTTTTTGATCTAAGAGTGCTTCAGCATGCATGAAAGTGTGGGCTCACAGAAGTCATAACCCTCCTGAGTTTCAAGTACCACAAATTGGTTTAGAAATAGGCTTGACATTGGAGAAAAATTGGTGGGTATTTTGAACAGAAATGTGGTTATGGAGTCTGAATTTAGGTATACAATTTTTGGTGAAGGCTTTCCGACTGTTGCCCCTCAGCCATGAGTGAAATGACAGGTGGTGGAGAATGAAGTTAGCAGTAGGAGTACAAAAGATGCAAAGGACATCGCCAATGTGGCAGCAGCTTTTCCCTTCTCTTACAACTCCTTCCAGTCTATCACCTGTGGGGGAATTGTCATAAAATAGTTCTCAGAAGGATGTGAAAAGGAACAACCAGATGTGTAAAAGAACAACACACCCAGATTATCATAACATTTTGCTTAAATATACAATTTTTAAAAACACCAATAATGGGGATTATTTTTTGATAACCACCACTCTTTACATAGGTGTTCATCATAGTGGCCTGTAGAATAGTGCTATTATGGAGTCAAGATAGAATGTTGTGCTCTCTGCTCAATTTGAGCAGAGTAAGGAAACTTTTAACTACATATGTTATTACATAAAGGATACTAAAGAATAGGCTGCTAAATGTTTTAAAGTTATTTGCTAGATGTTTTAAAAGTAAATATAAAACTTATATATTTTAAATCTATTCAGAGCTATTTATAGTCTGTACCACTATATGTACAGTGTTCCTAACTTTATACTCCCTCATTCAGTAATTTAATAATTTTTCTACATTATGTGTTTTTTTATTTATTTTAAAATTTATTTTATTTTACTTTGTAAATTATCAATTTACCACTGAATACCTTCATAGGTTTGCAAAGTCATGTTATGATTTACGAATATGATGTTGAATCTTCATGAAGCTAGTTATCAAATCTATTACCTCAAATATTAAACATATTTTTGGTGAGAACATTTGAAATTTACTCTCAGAAATTTCAAACTGTATAATCCTCAATTTTTAACTATATTCACCACACGGGGCAATAGAAATAGAAAGAAAAATGTATTCCTCCTGTCTAAATGAAATTTTATACCCATTGACAATCACCTTTCCATTTCCTTCCACCCCTCCAGCCTTTGTAACCCCCATTCTACTCTGCTTCTGCGAGTTCCATTGCTTTAATTACACATATAATTGATGCCATATAGTCTTCCTGTGCTTGGCTTATTTCACTTATAATGTTTTCCAATTCCACCCATGAACATGGCAGATTTCTTTCTTTATCAAGAGTGAATAATATTCTATATGCATATGAATATTTTCTTTATTCATTTAGTGATGGACACAGGTTGTTTCTGTTTTGTGCAAACTTGTAGGACAGATGTATATGGAGGAATGAGATGTGACATAATTTTACACGGGTTATATCATGGACAATAAATAAAGGGTGACCAACAGTCACAGGAGGCAATATGTTTATTTCTTACAGTTCAGGAAAACTGAACATGTATCTTACTGGGGAGGGGACAAAGGAAAACCTAGAAACATTGCAGATAGTAAAATTGAGAGATCAAGGTCCTGGTTTCAGTAGAAAGTAAGAATACAATGTAGAATATGTTACGCTTAGAAATAATGCATAACATATTTTTCTCTGAGCTTAGAGGGTATTGTGAAAAGATAACAGGAGTCAAATTGATATTAGTCCCTTCTTCCCTGGCATTTAAAAAATTCTAGATTCCAGTCTTATTTCATGACACCAGGAAGTATCCAGTTGCTAAATTCTATAGAGTATTCCTGTTTCCCCTGCTTTCTTTCAAGGTTTCCACATAGTACATTTAGCCAGTCCTACCTAGTCATACTTTCTAACCTGTGCTTTCTATCTATTCCATTACCATTTATGTAGGTTGTTTCTTGCTTAGCAGAATCACTCATCTCATCATTTCTTACATAGCTTCCTATCTTCTAACCAGTTCAAAATAATGGTTTAAAAGTCACATATTAAATATCGTCAAATCCTGCCCTTTGTGACTTTCTCTGTTGTCCTGCCTGGCCTTCCATTTCCTTTGAGGACAAAATATCAATTTGTTAGTCTGTAGTGCACTGAACAGTTCCCTGGTTCCGGTGAGTTTATGGACCAGTCTATGCCTACATGCATGCTACTCTATTGGGAATTCTCCTAAATTGGACTCCAGTAGAATTAGTCTACTAATTACACAAGAATATGGAGAGCCTGCCTTGGTGCTCTCATGAACTCTGCTCCAACTAGGAAGGATTGGACTTAAGAAAGGGACTGGTAGGGACAAATTCCTGAGAGTGTGAAGGCTGGTTTCAAGCTCCTGTCGCTACAAATATTCACTTCTGACACATTCCAATGATGGAAAATTACAACTACATCTAGCTCCCTCTATTTGTTCATGCATCTTTTTATATGATAAAGTCTATAGGCAAAGACCTCTTGTTTTATCAACCATACACTGCAGCATGTCTCTGTTGGTTATAATACTTCCTTTCTTAAAAAGGACTTGTGGACTTAATCTGCCAGCGAGGCAAAGAAACAGCTTTACCACATGAGGCTGTGTTGGGTAAGGCTCCATCTGTGAAGAGTGAGAGCTGTCCATCAGTCCAATGGTTAGCAAGGAGAGCATCACGCTTGACAATGTGCTGACAACTAAAGACAGAATGTTCTCCAGTTTTAGAAAGTATCATTTAATCAATTCCACTAACATTCCCATGAACTGAAACTTACTGTTTACAATTCCCATATGGGACAGATGTAAAACCCACAGAAATTAAATCATTTTCAGAGTTAGATTTGCCATCTTGTTCCTCTATTATGCTACACAGAACAATTACAGATTTTCAATATCATTAATATTAGATGCTCCATGTTCAGCTCCTTAAGTTATTCTTGAAATGATTTTAACATGAGCTACATATCTACATATGCTAAATATAATACCCAGTGATGCTTTATATTTACTATGAAAAAGCTGTTTAAAATGGTTTGAAAACAGTTATAAAGTTAAAAACACAGATTACCAAAATTCACATATGAATAGAGTATAAAATACTTTTCACTTCAGATCACAAATGAAAAATATCAAAGTGAAATGGACTTAAACTGCACCCCCAGCCCAATAATTACGTGTTATAAATGAAAATAGGAATGGTTTTATAACAGCATAGCTGACGAGTAGAGAGTTTTAACTGAATTAATAAACTCTGGAATAATTTGCTTTTACTCTTGTGAACTCCTTTTTTATTTTTTCCATTGCTAGGGTTGAACCCAGGACTCCCCCGACACTAGGCAAACACCATACCGTTGAGTTACTGCTCCAGCTCTTTAGAAAGTATAAGGTCCCAAGTATCCTACTCCACTGGAAATGTTATTCTTTAACATTGTAATCATAAATCTTCATTATCTTGCAGAAAACTTTGAATATTTAAACTAACACCCTCCTAAATAGTCTTCTAGAATTCTTGCTTTTATTTTCCAACCAACCATGTCTAAAAGTTTCAGATACAGTTTTTCTAAATATTGTATTTCTGAAAGAAGTCAAATATTATGGAAACCCTGCCCTTCATGAAGTCACTCATATAAAATATCTGCTACTTGGCAAGGGCTTATTCTTTGCCAGTGACCAGACCATGTTATTCCTTCTGCACCAAGTATCAGTGCCAGCTCGTTGGCATTCCATTGGCAGACTTTCCCTTGACAGTGATGCCTAATCACATACAAAAATACCAGCCAGGTAAAAACTTCACAACTCACCATTTCTCAAAGTAATATAAGAGCACATATTTCAATGAGTTCTTTGAATCCTAATCCCTTTACTACCAACTACTAATTACATCTAGAACACTATAAGAACTGTAGTTGAATAATAATGTGGCATTTGTCAATTGTGTCTCAAGAAAAAGAAAAATCTTAAAAATAATTTTTGGTATAATTTGAATATTAAACATTATAAGAACAAAATAAAGCATTCAACATTTTTTCACAAATATGTTTTCCCTCTTGTGTTAACATAAAGACACAAAGAAATATAATCTGTTGTAGTTATGGGGAAATAAAAGAGAGTGATCATACTGTAGAAAACAATGTGGCGTTTCTGGTTGGCAGAATGATAAATGTACTGAAATATGTTCTAAATGAAAAAAAATGTGGTGTTCTTAGCCATATTTAAAGCCTTATATTCTTCTCTGTAATTACATGAATACTACAAAATCAAAATTCTAGGGTTTTAAATGCAGTTAGGAAGACTACCCATAAAATTTATCTTAAAATTTTAAAAAACAGATTCTTCAGTTCTGAAATGAAACTCTGGAACCATAACATCAATAGTATCTTTTTAGTGCTCATACAGATGAGTCAAATATTCTGGAAACTCATCTACCCAGGTCATATAAATATTTTTCTGTTTCTAACCATTAGGATTTTACTTGATAGTTGCTGTGCATCAGTCACTACAATGAGCTCAGGAGATATAATAAAAACAAGTTATTCTCTCTCTCTCTGTCTTATAACTACCTCTATACTTTGAAATTGAAGGGTTTGATTACTATCAGGGGAGAAACCTGAAGACTGGGTTGTTCTTATAAAGTTATTTTAAGGAAAGTATTTCTAGAAGAGGTGACCTTGGCACTTAAGCCTGAAAGCTAAGCTAGTATTTACTAGGGTCAAAGAGAGAATGGAGAGAGACATTTTCAAAGTTTTCATATGTCACCACAGGAGATAAGATCTGAAGTGTTGGGAATTTCACAGTATTCAGGGTGTTAGGGTCTATGTAACATGTTCTGGAAGGTATAGTAATTGGACATGGTGGTGAGAAGACTGGAAAGAGTTAAGCAAGGAACAGTGAGAGTTATGTGGCAGGCTAACAAGAAGCTACCAAAGGATTCTGAAGTACTCTGAAAATTGGACCGTTGATGGAGAGGTGGAAATAATGGCGAACATTCAGATTAGTGACATAGCCCTATAAAGACATGGCAAAGTATGAATTATGGTCATAGGAAAGCAGAGGAGATGATATGGCAATCTTCAACAGTATCGAGAAGATGGACTCCGTGAAATAGTGCAACCAGTTACATGATGTATGTGAGGGAGAGAAAAGAATCTCAAGTAGCTGAGTATTTGGCTTTTGAGACTAGGATATGGTGGAACCATTCACTGAATTTGACATAACAGGGCATGGAACCAGTAGAAGGGAAAGAAAATGACAGACATCGAGACATAAATTTATATTCCATATTCACTGGGATATAAAATCAGAGCTATCTAATAGGCAATAGAACATGTACCCTAGAAAGAGCTTCAGAATTAGATGCATGATTATGTGAAATGTCTGTAAACAGTGGAAGAAACACATTAAATAATACATTGAGTTGTTAACAGTCATATGCTGCTGAATTGGTATTGAAAAATACCTTGAATGATGAACAATAAAAGAATAAGCAAAATAAAATGCCCCATTTGACAAAATATCAATGTTTCAAAGTAATTTGGGATTGTAAGCACAAAAGATGACTTTGGGGGTAAAAAAATATTTATTTTTAAGAAGTAGTAGCAAAATACCAAGGGGTGAAAATGGGAAAACCGAAAGGCTTAGGAAAGCACAAAGGAGGGTCACTCTAGGATGTGAAGTAGCCGGCCTTCATGATGGCCTCCTCGTGATACACCCTGACGAAGTCTTCTCATATGAGGTCTAATGCATAAGGGCCAAGGCCCCTTTTCTGTGTGACCAACAGAGAAGGACAGGTTTGACAACATGACATTTCTGAAGCTAGCTTATAGAGTGGACTGTTGTCCATCACTCTCAGAAATACTACTGCCAAGTCATGTGTATGCACTAGAATTCTTGTAGAAAAACACACGTGGACAAAAACTGAGCCATCCCTGAACAGCCACCACCAATTTGACAGCCTGTTAATGTATGAAACAAAATGTTCAGTTATCTGATAGTTGGAGATGTATGAATTTTTCATAAGGATTATCTGCTTAATGAGGATGGATTCCTACACAGAAGGAACTTTGTTAAATGGAAACCAAACTAGGCAGAAGTTAGAGTAATATAAGATGACAAGAAGTCAAAATAATGATTTAATTTATATGTACATAATTCTTCAAGAAAATGTAGCAGTAAAGATAACAAATCAAGCTGATAAGAAATTGTATCTTTTTTTAACAAGTGCATGATGCTCTTTCTCTATTCTTCTTCTCCCTTTTGAAGATAGCTTGCTAAATAAATTTTCCTGGGTATTTTGAGTGTATTTTTCTGGATTTTGAAAAGGATTTCAAAATTATCTTAGCATCCTGTCTATGCAACTCTTATGTCCACCTCAAGTTTAGTTCCTAACAGATGATGAATTTAAACTGATGACTTCTATTTGAATTGAATATGTATATACAAAGATAAAAATACAGTAATGATGATTATCTCAGAAATGAGCCCAGGGGTTTGTAGAGAGATAAATGCAAACAGTTAATTTCTGTTTTATAGCATATCATGTAGTTTTTGATGTTTTACAATGCTTGTACATTACTTTATAATAAAAAATTCAGTATCTCTAAAATATAAGAAATTATATTTAATAAGGGAAGAAAGAGATTTTCATCTTTATAAGAAATTGATTCTTTAGAAATTGATTCTTTAGTTCCAGAAAGAATACAAGTATGCTTTATTTCAATCTAAATCTAAAACACTTTCTTCTCAAATCAAATTGTCTTTTGCACATTTTTTAAACTTTTGACACTTCCCAAGTGATTCCCCATGACAGGGTGATTGTTATAGTACAGGCTGTGACACTTAAAATGAAGAACCATGTATAGATCTAGAAGAAGTCATTGAAGAAGGATGAGGGGCCAGCAAGATAACATGCCTTGAGGATTATTTTTAACAATGATGTCTCTTAACATTATACAACCCTACATTATTTCACAAAAGTATACTTAAAAGACTCTGAGGTTCATGGAGTAGAACCTTTAAGATTAAATGCAAATTCAGATTATAAATTACCTGAAAATGATGGAAAAAGGTTAAATAATTTTAATGTATTGAAAACTATGGGAATATTTTTAAAACTAGACTCTAGTATAGTGAATTATTCAGCCACTAAAGACATGCAGGTAAATAGGTACATAGGTAGGTAAGTAGGGAGCAAGGGAATAAGAAATATATAGATAAGAGTTTGATAAACAGGAAGAAACTAGAGACATAGGAAATTTGAGAGGATAGACAGACAGACAATCTTTCTGCTTTGAAGTTTAAAAAAAACACACAGAAAAATAGAACTTTCAAAATAAGAAATGTTCCATCTGGGCATGCCTGAAATGCAAGCTGTAGAAGATCAAAAAACATCTGGATAATCTCAGAGGTACCACAACATAAGAACAACAGCTAATAATCATTAAAAGCTTATTTAACACCAAGTCTTGTCGTAAGGACTTTCTATGTATTCTTTGATTAATCATTGTATAAACTTCTGAGGGAGGTGCTATTGTTATCTGAATTTACTGATACAGAAATTCACATAACAGTTTGGGGAAAAAAAAAAAAACTTCAAAGTTAATCTTTTGAGACCTACACTGAGCTAAAAACTCAAGTAGTCTTACTCAGAGTTGAAATTTAATCACTAGTGGTGCAGACATCATCTCAATAAATATGTGTTAAATGAGATAAGAGTTAACTTCACTATAATTTAGTACTTCACTTCTATTAAAATACAACAGTGTATTACCAATATTTAAGGTAAGCATTGGTTCATAAAACCTATTCAATTATTTATATCTATTTTTTCATAATAAGATAGGCAAAAGATTTCGAATTTTGTAATATAATATAATAATTTGGAAATACATAAGTTAATAATTAATAGCACATTATATGTTATTTTAAAATATTTTTAAACTAACACAATTCATCCAAATAACATATTTTCTACCACAGAAGAAATTAAAGATAAAAATTTTATGATCTAATTTACCATTTCTAGTCTATGAACATATAAATAACAAACAATTTCTCATCTAGTAAAAATAAGCTTTTAATGTCTGAAAAAGATTACAGTTTTTTAAAATATAATTACCTTCTCTTACTGTGTTCTGAAGTTCCTCATTCATCCTATGCTCACTTGACATCTAGGATGCATTTTATGCCAGTTTACTAAGTCTTCAAAATAGTGCATGAACATTGTAATATTGTAAACAACTGCAAAATAAATCCAGCCAAAATAATCTATGATTGCTATTATATTACTATATTGTCCATGGGTCTGTTTGTTGTATTTTATTCACTCATTTAGTCTTAAATTAAGTCACTAAAATATTGATTTTTCCCCCCATTTTCTTCTCAGTGCTTCCCTTTCTTTCTTGGCTACTGGAGACCTTCAGCATTCATCTCTATTAGCTCCCCTACATAAATTATAGTCTAATTTTTGTGCATTTGCATTCTGACTTCCCATACTCTGCTCCTTTTCTTTTTTAAAACTGATTTTACTTTCATTTTTTTCTCAATATTTAGATTAGCATTAGCATTTACTATATGTCTATAAACTATTGAAGGCCTAGGGATACATTCATTATATTCAGTGCTAATTTGTTACTCTTTTATTTCTTGCTATAATCATTATGACTTTGTGGGATTATTTAAAATATGACTTAAATTATCATTGAAAATAGGACTACTATTATCATAAAGATTTATATATTCAAATCTATATTTTTACATTTCTAGACAGATAAAATATTATTTGTGAGTAACGTTGTGAAAAAAAAAAACCTGTTAGATTAAAAAATATCATGGAGAAGGGACTCCATCTGGGAAAAAACAAAAAGAACATATGAGCATCCCTGAGACTTGCTGCAAATAAATGCTCTCAAGGGCAAGTTCAGATGGTCACTTCATTTTTATCAAAGAATCATAGAGAGACCTTAATTCAAATAATAACACCACAAATAAGGAAAAAAAATGGATTATCACATTAAAATAGATGTTGCCAAGGTACAGAGATAGAAGGTTGAGCAGTGGTTGCCTATGACTGAAGAAGGGAAGGTATAATTAGTCACTGTTCATGGGTGGGAGGTTTCTTTCTGTGGAATGAAAATGTTCCAGATTTAGATTTTGCTAATGGCTTCACGATGTTGCCTACATACTAAAAACTACTGGATTATAAACATTAAGTGGGTGAATATTATACGTGAATTATATCTCAATAAATCTATTGAGCATACATGCTGACAAATGTTCATCAATAAAATACTGCACGTAGGTACATTTTATAATATTTTTGAAATTTATTACAGAGATATGTAACTTTCCCAATGTGTTTTCAAAAGTAACCTTTCAAAACCTCAGTTGACTTATATTAAATCAGTTTCCTTTCTGTGATTTCCACCAAGAATTTTCTCTTTTAATGATATACTATTTTTGTTGTGCGAGTGTGGTGGTGGGGATTGAACCCAGGGCCTTGTGAATGCAAGGCAAGCACTGTACCAACTGAGCTATATCCCCAGCCCAAGAGATACTATTTTAAAAAATCATATTATTTTGACTAATTTACTAAAATTTTGAGGTTTTAAATACAGCTTGAACTTGCTTAATGATCGATGAAAATCAATTTCACTTTCCACTTACTGATCTGTCAAATTTTCTGACATTTTCAATGTTGCCTCATTAAAAGTAGTTTTTTCCTTGGGAATAAAATGTAATGATGCAGAATAAACCCAGACTATTTAATAATAGGCTCTTTACTTAACAGTTCAAAATAGTACATTCTACACATTCTAATGATAAACTTTAATTACATTGATTTCTTACAGAATCAGATCTTTCTTCTATTATCAGGAGATGGGCAAGTTTTTTTTTTTCCCCAAGAAAAACTTCTATTTATCCAAAGAAAATAACTTAGTTTGAATTTGTATTTTTCCTTCAGTACAAGGTTTCAATTTTTAAAAATCCTAAATTACTGTGCAAGAGCAAATAAAATATTAATTTCTCTTTTTTACTGAGGTAAAATGCAACCAAAATTCACCATTTTAATTACTTTGAAGCATAGAGTTCAATACATTTGTTGTATTCAAAATGTTGTGCCTCCCCACAGTACCTGGCAAAAATTCATCTACCTCATGTCTGTGTGGATTTGCCCATTCTATGCATTTCATGTACAAGGAATCATGTGATATGTATGCTCTTATGTCTAATTTCTCCCCTTAGAAAAATCTTTAAGATTCATCTGTGCTTGTGTCAGTATTTCTCTCCTCTTTATGATATTCCATTATATAGATATAGAAACTTTTTATCGTTTATTTGTTGGTGGTTGGTGGTAATTTCTATTATTTTAGCAACATGTTGCTTGCTTTTATAGGAAATGTAGATATTATGTGGTATGCTTCTTCCCCAAATACAGATTAAGAATAAAAAATAATATTGGATTTGAGAAATTTTTTTCTTAAAAAATATTATGTATATATGCACACACACATACATATATATCTTTTTAATACAAAACTCATTCTTCACATACCAACAGTAAAATTTATCCTCCATATCCTTAGTGAAGCATAAAATTCACTGACTATCAATGATATAGTGAAATCCCAAGACTGATAGACAAGAACCTACTTGATGTATTGAATACATCACAAATACAGCATGTCCAAGGCTGAAATATTTATCTTCTTTGGCTTTCCCCATTTCTATAAAATGCCAATTGCATTCATTCAGTGACTCAATCTCAAAGCCTGGTAGCCATGCTTAGCATATTCTTTCCCTCATTAAAAGTATATAAAATCCGTCTTCAAATCCTTTGGGTTCCATGGACAAAATCTCTTGAATTCTTCTATACTTTATTCACACTGCCATTACATTAGACCTGCTCACTATCATGTTTTACCTTGACTGTTCCCTGCCATCTTGACCATCACAAATTAATTCTCCACCAAAAAGACGAGAGGGAATATCTTAAGACAAAATACCCTGATGTGAGTCTCAAACACTACTACTCCTCTTGCTGTGTTAGTGAGATGCCATCTTGTTGGGGAGGACTCTAGCTAAGTAATAACACTGGAGTTTGCATTTTCTCCTTAAGTTTTGCCATGCTTAATTTGGATTGGACAGCAGGAAGACTGTTTAATTCTGCCGCACTATGATTAATAAAATGTAAGGTTCCTTAACAAAATAAAATTAAATAAATTGTGTCAACTGCTTGCCCTAAACCCTGTGGAAGCTTTCCACAATTGCTAAAATAAAATCTCCACCTTGATACAACCTGTTTCTGTATGACCTAGTCTCTGGTTTGTTCCTCAAACTTATTAGTGTTCTACACTCATTATGCCCCAACAATTCTGACCTTTTGTCAGAACTGTCTCTGCACCACACTATTCTAGAACCTACTCCTATACTGTTTTAATTCCCCACCTTCACCTAAAAACTCTTCATTCAACAATTTCCTACTCATGTTTGAGACCTCTCCCCAATGTTAAATTCTCCAAACCACCTTCCAAATCCCCCAAACAAAACTAGGGTGTCCAAATGTCTTTTTTCGAAGTATATTAAATTTATTTTCCTTTTAGCACTTAATATAGTGTGTTACTATGCATTTTTGACTGCTTATTTTTTAATCTAGCACTCCCAGAATAGATTTTAAAATCAGTAGGGTTGTTCACAGTAAATATATATATATATATATATATATATATATATATATCTTAAAGTAAAATGGTGATATATAATTAAGTCAATGTTATTCTTTGGGTTCTAAAACAGTTTGCTTAATATTTTTAAATGTTAGAAATTAGAGATAGTGTTTTCATTCATTTTTTTTCTTTAAGTTGTACAAATGTAAAAAAGCATAACTGATTCTGAAGAACACCAGGTTAAATGTTGTTTGGAAAACAATGATCCGTAAAATCAGCCTCTACATGAGTTAAAAATTCAAAAATCTGAAAAGATATTAATCCAAATTATATGAGTGATTCTAAGTAAAACAATTTCAATTTATACTAATTAGTTGACTTTGGGCCACTAGTTTAATTGTGCATATTTTTTTCAAACTCCATTGTACCTGATGGCTTTAATATATCAATTTATAAGTTAAAGAGATTTATAATGCTGGAACATATCTCTCACTGACACATGCTATCTCACCCCATGGGTCCTGGCAGTGTGTTAGTATATCAGGGCCTCCACTCACCCTTTACCTCTGAGCCTTCCCCTCTAATCAGAACCTTTTCGGTAGTTAATGAGCCAATCCCCTTGGCTTTCAGCCACTGCCTTTCAGAGCGTGAAAAGGATACACAGTAAAAGACAAGACTGCTACTCTTTCTTTTCTATTATTAATGAGTCTATCAGGTTCTTGAAATAAATCTATCAGAATTATTTAAATATTCAGCAATCACATCTTTTCTCCTGAAGATGTGCACTATTCTTTTAAGAGAAGTTAGAGAATTTATAGAAAAGATCATAAGCTACAGATGGAACAGCTCTCTTGAAAGCCAAGATTCAAAATCTGCCCCCTTTTTGGCAGAACAGAGCTACATATGTTGTGGGGAGGTAACACTCCTGTGGGGGACAGGAAGATGATTTCTCTATACATGAATATGCTTGTAACCTGGCCAAAGGAAATGTGCTTGTGCTACATACAGCAAGCCTTTGCCAAACTCAGAAACCCTGACTTGGCTGTTTCACCCTTAAAACCTCAAGAAATTCTTTATAAATTCATTATGCAGTCTTACCGTTCCAAAGTAAACATACTTTAGAAAGCATATTTTCTCAGAGAGCATAATTTTCACATTTTATTTTTGTACAGTATATTTTTCATAAAATCAACTCCATAATTACCGTACGCTGTCATTTTGAGTATGTGGGTTTAATCATAGCTTCAGTCGTTGGGCAACTATACATTTTAGTTTTGTAATTTTTAAAATATATTTTTTGTGTTCCACATAACA
The DNA here is from genome assembly GCF_001458135.2 of Marmota marmota marmota. Lineage (NCBI taxonomy): Eukaryota > Metazoa > Chordata > Mammalia > Rodentia > Sciuridae > Marmota > Marmota marmota. The sequence continues at coordinate 19,590,943 of NW_026000211.1, read as the reverse complement.
GTTAATTTACTTAAATGTGTTCAGAAGACATAGGCTTGCCACCCATGAATTCAGAGCTATAATGTTAACATAGAAGGGATGATTCACTCTAGAAGATCCAAAATCTGCCAGGTTTCTTTTGGTGGGGAAAACTATAAACTCTATAAAAAAGAGTCTTCAATGTCTCAGATCACAGATCAAGATATGGGAGTAGTAAGTCCTCTGCTTAAGAGGCTGAAGAGGATATTGCATTTTTTTTTCCAGCGGTTTAAGACATAGATCATTTAGTTGAGTAATTTCCAAAACTGCTAATATTTTGCATTTAATCTTTTAAAACATTAAAATAAAAACACAACAAAATTTGAAATTTCAATTAAAATCAACAATATGCTTCATATTTTTCTTGAAGGTTAAAGATTTTCTATGTTAACTGCTATTGGATTTTGCATTAGTATTTAATTATAATATGATAGTGCTGAGTTTGACACATACACTTCTAAGAAAAAGCTTTCACCTGATTAAGACAGAGAAATTATATGAAATACTCAAAAGTGGTTTTAAAAAGGAATCTATCTTTAGACTGCGAATGTTGCATAAAAGAGTACAAGCATTCTATGAAGGAAGTGTATCAGATTTGTGCTGCCAATTAGACAGATGTGCTTTCCAGATTTCTTCCACAGGAAGAACACAGGAACTCCTTCTCCATAAGATGTCTTAGATGCTATGCATTACAAATGCAGGAAAGAGAGATAATTTGTTGGGGATATTCAAGTGACTATTGCATGGGGGTTTAGGAATTGCTAGATCAAATAGGAATGAGAAAAGAAAGTTCAAAATTTAGTCCTGTACTGTTATTAATCTCGAGGAATATGAAGGAGAAAAGACTGGGATATGGCTGAGTAAGAAGAGTGCTTGCCTAGATGTTCAAGGCCCTGGGTTCAATCCCTAGCACCAAAATGAAGAAGAAGGAGAAGGAGAAGGAGAAGGAGAAGAAGAAGAAGAAGAAGAAGAAAAGAAAGAAAAATATCAAGGGTAAATTTCTTTTTTAATGATGCATTGTCTGCAAATTTAATTTGTGATCCAATAAAGGTAATTTATGTATTTTAAATTTTTACTATACAACATTTTATACCCCTCACTATTCACAACAGGTGAACTAAATATCTGACATCATGTAATTCTGAACACAAATATTTAAAGGTAAATATAGACTACATGTGTCTGTATTACAAGATAAGAAAATATGGTACTATCTAAAAAGTAACTTTTTGAATATCAATTATATTCTTAAATAATAGACTGTTAATTGAAAGTTAATTTATTAGTAGGGGGTTTATGTTACTTCATTTTTTAAAAATTTGATGTTCAGACCCTGAGTTCAAAATTAGGAAAGTATGATAAACTAGATTAACAAATAAATTGTGCAAATGATAAAATGAGTGCAGGAATATTGGTAATGGCCAACATTCCTCCCCAGAGCCTGACTAAGCCACCTGAGTATATGCTCTGATCTTTTGTTAGAATAGTTCAAAGAGAGATCTCTACCAAGTTTAGTGCTATAGTTCATACTTCATATGGTGTTATGATGTAACCCTCAAAGATGCATGTGTTGAAAGCTCGGTGCCCAACTCAGCCATGTATAGGGGTTTTAGGAAATGGCTCTAATCTAATCAGAATATTAATCCATTTGATGGATTAATAATTTCAATCAACTATTGGATTAACAATTTAAATTAGCAGAAACTGTAGGAGATGGGGCCTAGTTGAAGGTAGGTCACCAGGGGCATGTCCTGGAAGGTTATTTCTTATCCCAGGCCCTCTCTCTCCACTTCTGCTTCCTGGTTGTTATGAGCTCAGCAGCATTCCTCCACCATGTCTTTCTACCATTATGTTCTCCCTTACCTCAGGCACAGAAACCATTAGCCAAAATAAATCTTTCCTCCTCTAAGTTGTTTGTCAGGTATTTTGGTCACAGGGATGAAAAGCTGACTGAACATCTGGGGAGCCAGGTTTGCATGCTTGCCAACTTTTAACCATTAGATTGTAAGAGGGAGCAGGGTAGAACTTCAGAGTCCACCATGTAACAAATCAATGTACAGTCCCCCATTCAGTTTCTTGATTGGTCAGTCATTGGTCTAAAGAAGGTCTGGTCATGGACCACAAACTCATAGCTAATGCTAATCCTCCCTGCTAACAATGATCATTCCATTATATTCAGGTAGGTCAGCTTTTATGCCCATGGAAAAATCAATGTTCAGAAGATATTGAAATTTATATTAAATGTAAGACTAATCATAATCTAAATAAACTAGTAGTCTCATCAAATAGATTTTATTTCTATGTAACATTCCATTAGAACATTCAGAAAAAATAGCAAGGTGAATATTATAACAACCTTCGCATCGTTGGCCTATTATTTTCACTTTTAGATACTGTGAAAGAGGTACCTAAATTCTTTTAGCAGGCCTGTGATCAACAGTCTTGCCCAGGTTTAATATCCAACCTCCTAATTATGTCTCTCTGCAGCTAGTGATGTTTCCAAAACAATATTTCCACATATCACTCATGTTATTAATACATTTTCTAAGAGATATTTCCATGCCTAAGAATGAATTTCAAGTTTCTTAGAAAGGGTTTTTCTATTATGATCTGTCCCTTGCTCAACTGCCCAGCTTTCTCTCTCTCTCGCTTTCTTCTTTCTGCTACGTGTTCTCATAGGTGAACAGCAAAAACAGAGACAAAAAAGTAAAAATGCATTTTTAAAAAACACTGAGTTTTGAAGTGACCTCTCACAAATATGTCATGCCCATTCATTGGCTCTTGTGTATGTGGAGGGAGGCATATTTTATGAAATATTTGATCTACTTTAACCTGTACCATCTTGATGATTGCTAAAGTCTCTTAACTCCTAATACTTTTACTCCTGTCCATGCCCAAAGATGCCACAAATACGCATTGTCTTTTACATATGCAAGTTGAATTTCCTCACTTCTATCGCTTCTGGTCTTCCAACACTTTCAATGTTTACATTTTTATGACTTTTTAATTATGTCTTAGAAGCATCATAGAATGAAAGCATAAAAAATCAAATTAAAATACAAATAAAAATCAAATGAGAAAAAAATATATTGCCAATGATTATATGACAGCTTCTAAGAGAGATCATTTATTAATTCATTAATTTAAAATATTTATTACTGGGCTGGAGCTGGATGGAGCGTAGTGGCAGAGCGCTTGCCTAGCATGTGTGAGGCACTGGGTTCAATTCTTAACCCCACATAAAAATAAACAAAAAAATTTAAAACTATTTATTACTACTATTATACATCAGTTATAGTGCTAGGAATTGGGTGTATCATAGGAAACCTATGGACAAGATTCCTGACCCTATTCTTTTTAATAAATACCTCTACCTTACCATAGTCTAATTATATCCACTAGCTGAGTCTCTGTGAAAACCTTAAATTCTCTGTGTTCAGCTTATAAGTTAATTTTCTTTATCATTAGTCTGTATTAATTTTGTTTGACGTGAGAAGTCACCAGACTTTTCAAACTCTTGCTCTATCACTTTCTCCTGAACATGACTGAAATTGCCTTTTTCATTATTCTTCTGTTGAGTATGTGTGTGCCAATCACAAAGCAAAGGAAAAGGAGATCTTATGAGCTTTTCCCAAACACCTTCATGTTGGGTAGATAGATTCCTTCTGTCCCAGAGATCTCTTACTGTTAGGTCACCATATCTGAAAATCACAAATTATCATCAGTTACTTCAAAGAGGACCCTGCTCCTGTACTTATACTTAATAAATGCCAATATTTAATTAGTAAGAGAGGAATAAATTCTAAACAAAAGCCACTTGGAAAGAAAAAGTCTCTTAGGAGACTTAAAAGAAGTGCAGTATCCAAGAAGAATATAACATGTTTGCAGTTATGTCACAGTGAGAAAAGGCTCGTCTTGTCCTATGTCACCAGAGTTTCATTCAAAAATGTCACAAACAGTCCAGAGAAGAAGCTTCAGTCTATCCCAATCCATACAATCTCTGTTTGGACTGGGCAGCGTGCCTTCCTATCATTGTGCTGAATTTTGAGCCTATAGTCTACCTAACTGGTTAACATTCACTCCTGGAGTAAAAGAGGGGAAAGGTATATAAAAAGTAAAGATGAAGGGAAGAGAAATCACCCAGAACAGTCTCAAGTTTCACTTTCCACATTCTCTTGGGTTCAGCATCCATCTTTTCTTTCTACTTATTAAAATTATCCATGGATTTCCATATTTCTTCTTTCTACCTATCCTTTACTCTTCAAAAAGAAGGAGTTGGAGGAACACAGAATGAGAGAGATTCATTGTACAGTGTTAAAACATAATTATCAAGTATTCTGAAATCAAATGAAACAGGAAACTCCAACTAGCATACAGTAACCTGCAAACAGATCAAAGCATATTGAATTTCCTCTGAACCCTCTTGGTCAATAATTCACCTCAGGTCTTGAATAGGGTCACTGGAATAAATCAGCCTGCTGAAAACTTGTTATGATTACTTAAAAAACTAATCCTTGCCATTTGTATAATCTTCATTTTGAAAATCCTCTTCTAATGATTATTTGGAAGTGTTTCCATCCATCCCTATGGATACTCCCCATCAATTCATGTATGTTTATGAGCCCACTGTTTACCAGCCATTGTACATACTGAAGAACAGTTGAACGTGTTTTAAGAAGCTTGATTTTCTATGTTTGTGACTTATTTGTTAGTACTATTATTATATTTGTCAAGGAACAAGATTGGTATATGCCTTCCAGGATTCTTTGATAAAATAATAATAATAATAATAATAATAATAATAATAATAATAAAAACTTCCATTCTCATATACTCAGTCTTAAATAGAACAAATACTTTGCTTTGAAGTTATTTCCTCATTCAACATGGTATTTTTACAGTAAAAATAGGAGAGAACAAGGATGATTTGACCCAGGATGGTTTAAATTAGAAAAGAAATAAAATCTCAACATTCAAATTTAAGAAAATATTTTTATTTGATATAAAAACGAACAATTGTTTAGGTATCTGTTGATTTTCTATTTATCAAATTATCTTTAATAACATTAGTAACTCTAATATTGAATAAATACTAATATGATACAAAATACCATGAATGTATTATGACTTTTATAGGAAAAATTAATGGAACTTTATTTAGATTCTCTAGTGAACAACAGAAATCACAATTATTTATTGAAGAATTAAAAATGGAAAGAAACTGATTGGCTATCACGGTGTGTTCTTGGATTCAAACCTGTAGCCCTCAGAGTCCTGCACGGTTTCCATAGAAACACAGCAATAGCTAGTGTAAAAGCTATAGTTATCTCCAGACAAAAGGCTTGCCCAAGCTTTCGTTTCAGTACATAAAAATCTGAAGGACAAATCTGAGTCTGAAAAACCTCAAGAAAGAACTGAAGAACAATCCTTTCCTTTAAAAATAGAAAGGGAAAATTTCAATATGGTACATGTCAAAACCAAACTGATACACCATTTCATGAACGCCTTTAACAATATACCCTTCAAAATAAATTAGCTGAAATGAAATAAATAAAATTCCCTTTTTCTTTACTCCATGTATCAAATGAACAAAACCCATTCTATCAAACTTGTTGACTAATGCAGTTTGAAATTCCTGAGCAACATTGAAAATCCAAATTGTCTAATGTCCATTAGGGAGAACCAAGTCATGTAATCCACAGTTCTGATAATATGATTATTTTCAATGTAACTATTTGATAAAAGTAAGATCTTATTAATGTATATAAAACTATCTGAGGAGGCAATGTATATTTGAGTTTGTCTTTGTTTCTCTTTTCTGTACCTATGGTCTCTAAAAAGGTCAGTAAATAACTATTGGAGTAATGAAACAATATCTAATGAAACCCGACACTGTTAATTATTTTAAAATGTGAACAAACTTAAAAAGAATTTAGATACACTCTAAGATTTACAATCATTTTGAATAAGATTTAAATTCCTTAAATAACATGTCATTAGATTCTCCTCCTGTCTCAATTTAAAGTACTAATACTGAAGTATTTGAAATACATGTTCAAAAAATTGGGACATTCAAAAATCAAATGATAAAGCAAATCTAATTAGCATTTGTTTTTCAATTTTTTTCAATATTTTGTTTTGAGATAGAGTTCAGTAATTTATAAGTTCCAAGGAAAAATGAAAATAATCAATCACTAAATTTTTCTGAGAAAAGAATTTGAGTACTGAGTGAATTTCAAAAAATATTCTATAAAATGAAGAGTCCTGTGTAAATGGTAAGAGCCTTGTAAGGACTGAACAATAGAGCAACCAATATCAATGTTAATGCTACATCATTAAACCACAATTAATCAATTAAAATTTTAATTATGACTGAATAATAGAAGTCATTTCTAACATGAAATACTTAATGAACCATTTAAAAAGTTATATAAAATAGCTACTTTTAACTCTGAGTTTATGAAACTAGCAGTACATTAAATTAATAAATAAATAGTTTTTCAACATTTTCTAATTGATTGAATTTCATTTATTTGTTCATCATTTTTAACTTAAGAATATATCTATAAAATAATTTTTGTTTTTAAATGAAAGTGATGATCCCCAAATTCAAACCAAAACATTTGTTAATGTGAATACAAAACAAAATCAGGACATAAGGTGAGTAGATGTATGTAGTAACATTTTTATTGTCTGTGTTGCACATGAGCATGCAAAACCTTCCATGGTTGAGAAGGTTCACATTTATATTAATTTAGGCTGAAACCATTGGAAATCTCTAAAGGTGTTCCACAGCTCTTCAAGGCCATATAAAAGTTGTATCTCCAAAATATTTGTGGTTAAGAGAAATATCTCTATGTCAAGTAAACAATATCAATGTCACAAAATTTCAAGAAGTTAAAAATCTCTACTGTCAATCAGATATAAAACCATGAGGACCCCACATCAATTCATAGTTTGCAGCCATTAAAGACACCCACAGGAAAAGACAATGTGTTTTATCTGCTTGTAAGATTCTACATAAAAGTCAATGTAAAACAATCAACATGTCTATAATGCTATTTCTCTAAAGTCATACCTGGCAAAGGAAAGTAGGGATTTTGATATTTAGCATACATATGTAAGAATTCACTAAAATATTTTGATTTTTCTATTCACCCAAATATTGTTTCAGATCTTAATAATTTTTAATCCTTTCCTATCTACTACCAAACATTTTATATTTCAAAATCAAATGAGAAAAAAAAATGGCAAATTGGATGGTATAGAAAAGAGTAAGCAAATGGCAGCCTACTTCCCAAATGCCTCATTTTCATATTCCTTTGAAAGGTTATTAAATTTAACACCCATATAAAGAGAGGAATCAAAAAAATGTTTTGGTGATATAAAAATACACAAATTAATATAAAACTAGTCACATGTGAAATACACTAAAAATATAGATATTTTTATATATCTCAGATTAGCCGAGTAAAAAATCTATTACAATAGAGCCATTTTTCCTATCACTGTGAATCAACACCCTGGGGAAATCTAAGTTAAAAATCTATAAATCAGCCTAGTGAGATAGAACCACAAAGAGAAAGGTTATATTTTATTTTGTATAGACTGACATTGGACTAGAATACTGAAGAGGAAACTGAGACAAAAGTAAAAATGTCCAAAGACACCAATCAATTGACACTAAAGTTCAAGGAAACATTCAGATTATAAAACTCCAAGGGCACAATATAACTGATGTCACTATTTATTTGTGGTTTGAGAATTACCATAAAAATGACCAGAAGTTGAAACCAGAGGGGTTTTGTTTTGTTTTGTTTTGTTTGTTTGTTTTAAGGGACACTAAAATAACACTTTGATAAGAAAAGACTTTTTCAAAGAGGTCTATGGCAAAAGCCTTAATAAAACTTTCTCAGATAAAAATTTCAATTCAATATTATACTGGGAGTCTATACTAAAAGTGTCCCATTTTGAACTGACTTACCCCCTGTGTTAAGTCAATTTATATGTAAATTTTATGGAAAATTAGGTTACTGTGCCTTTTTCATGTAACTGACAGTAAGAGCAAATGTATCTTGCCATTTGGCTTCCAAACAAAGACCTAGCCAACCTTGATGTGAGGAAGGGAATCAGGAAGGAGTACCAGAAGCTCAGATCTGAAAGAGCAAACTGTGCTGATTCATGATGTCAAAACTTGAGCTGCTGCCAAAAAAGTCAGGTGTGCAAGGGATCTCTGAGCATCTTTTAACTTGTTCAGTCTCTAATGTATTCAAACATTGACCTTGGAAGCATGAAAGGGGTTAGCAATGACCAAGAAGCTGCCCTGGGAAATCAATTTCATGAATAGGCAAAGAATCTCTACTTACAATAATACTTAGTTTCATATTATATTTTATTTTCTAACAAAGTTTTACTCTCTCTATTAAAGGTTACCTACTAAAGGTTATTACTTATCCAACCCACAGGATACTTTTAAAATATATATTTTAATAAGTACAAAGTAACAGATATATAAAAGAAGTGGAGGTTTGGGAACAAAGGGAAAATAAATATGTATGCATTGAAATGCTGAAACCAACTGTGAGCTAAGTCTACAAAGCACATGTAGTTAAGGCCTCTAGACCCAAATCAATTTCCAACACCAAGCCCTTACATAAAGAAAATCTATTTTTTTCCCAACAGCAAAGAAACAGAGTGTGTGTGTGTGTGTGTGTGTGTGTGTGTGTGTGTATATATATATATATATATATATATATATATATATATATATATATTAATATAAAATTTATCAATTCCCCATTTAATTCTTACAGTCATCACAGCTCTAGATGCTTGGGTGGGAGACAACTGCAGCAGGGAGGAGGGTAAATGAAAGACAGTGAGGCAAGTTGCTATGGAAACATGGTTTTTGGAGGAAGAAACTTTGGGGTTTGAATTCCATTTCTGGCCATTTAATAACTGATCCAGTAATAAACTTAGTATGTTAACTAAAGATTATTAATATAATGGGTTTTGTTAATTGTCTTTAAGAAAAATAGTCCCCAACCTTTCAGTCTTTTCAAATAAATGTTTGCCTAATATTAAATAGATAGTGAATAAAATAACATGCCTCATTTCATCCATATATTATAGCATGCATCAATGAATAATAAAATATATTTTAAAATTAATTTACTTTATACATGCAGTTGGTTCTCTCTCTATAAACATACAATTGAAAGATATGGAATATTCCCTTCTTTATTGACTTAATAAAACTATGACAATAGGTATATTCTCCACAGGAATCCATAAGTAAATTTGTTGAATCTACTTATAAATTATGGGATTAGCTGTCATATTTTATAACTAGTAATGACCAATTTTTAACTAGAATGCCAAATAAATAGGTATTTAAAATTGCTAACAGGATTTTAAATTGGCATAAATAAATTAGTTCAATCATAAGGTTGTACCTTTTATTTAATGTTATTAAAATTAAGTCATGCTTCTAATGTATTGTCTATAGATGACAAAGATTATAGGAGTTTATTTAAATTTTGTAGAGAATAAGAGATTGCATTCTGTTGACAGAAAACTGAAAAATAACTGTCTCTTTTTCTTTCCAAGTGCATGGTTGAGAGTAGGCACTCAACAAGTATCTGTCGAATGAACAGCTAGCATGCAGGTGTGGTGAGAATAATTATAACTGTATTAATAAATTTACTGTTATTATAATGAAATACCCTTGGATGAGTAATTTTTAGAGAAAGGAGGTTTAGCTAGCTCACAGTTTGGGAGGCTGAGAGTGCAAACAGCATGGTGCTGGCTCTGGCAAGAGCTTCAGTGGCTGCATCACATCATGGCAGATGGCGTCACAAAGGTGGGAACATGTGCAAGGAGAGATCATGTGGCCAGGCAGGAAGCCCAAGAGTTCAGGGAGTGGTCAGACTTGCTCAGTCTCCTATGAGACAAGCCCCTACTCTTGATTAAAGGCCCCACCACCAGTTAATATCCCCTCAATGGGGTCCAAGTTTCTGGTGCATAACTGTGGGGAACATACATCCAAACCATATCAATAGTGTATAATAGTGTGTATAAAATATGTCACATTCAATGCATGCACAATCAAGATTGTATTTCGTCTTTACTTGGTATTTTGTCTTAATAATTTTAGTGTTTGATTAATAATTTAGTATTTATCAATAAGATAGACAATTTAAATTTCTGAAAATAGACAATAATTTCTAAATAATACTCACAATATCTGGATCCTACAAAGCTTTAGAGAAGTAAGAAAACCAATATCATAATCATTCCAGTGTTTTCCCTATCTCCAAAGTAAGTGGCTTTTCAATTGGCCATCCATAATAATTTGGGTTTTTTTTTGCTTGGGGGGTTACTTTAGAAATTTCTGAAGGGTAGGACTAAGCCAAAACCTAAATTCTAACTACTCATATTAGGTTGAATCATAAAATGTGCATAAAAGACAAAGCTGTGGTAGAGGAATTTAGAAGCCTTAGAAGATTATATGATCAATTAATTTGAAGGGAAAGATGCTCAAAGAGATACATAGTTCATCACAAAACCCAGGAAAGAACTAAAAGATGCATGTAAACAACCTAAAAATGAAGCAAGGAATCTTAGGAATAGTAACTAAAACAAAAACAAAATCAAATGAAAATGATTACCACCACATTAATTTCTTTAGTTTTAATAACACCACTCAAGTAATACCCATTAGTGAGAAAATGAAATTATATATCCTACGAGTGACTGAAGTGGCCTGAAGAATTCAAGTAGTCTGTTTGGATGCCTTAAGTAACTGAGGGAAGGAAGTAGAAGGAAGGAGAATCCACTGCTCCTCATTTTGTTGTGTTGATAGAAAGAAGGATAAAGTCAGAGAAGAAAACACAGGTCAAATTAATGACATCCTCATTCCTGGATCTGAAATTACTTCTTTCTCAACCTCAATTATGTGAAACTCCTAAACTCCTCTTTTCTGAACTACCTTCCAGCAATAATTTTCAATACAATTATTTGCTACCTTTGATGTTTTCAATTCTTTCCTCTCTAAACATGAGCATTCACTGAATTCTGTCTTCATAGCAATTCCTTCCTTTTTGTCTCTGCTATCTCCACCCCATACTTCTAACTGTTCAATTTCTTCATTCACAGTCTTGACATCTCATTTAATTCACCTTTATATTTCAACAGTTTTAGAACTGTGGCCTTATCCTATAATGTGGCCAGCCAAAAACTCTCCAATGCAAACCCTTTGCTGAAAATTCACCATTTAATTTATAGTGATAGGCTCACAGTTCACCTGGTTGCCTAAGGTCAAAACCATGTGTCCTTCCCTTTTTTATTCCCTCTATATCAAATTGGCCATGAAGTCCTGTTAGGGCAGTTAGCTAATAACTGTCTAATCTCATTACATCCTTATCTTTCTAGTAACAATTTAATTCTAAAAGAGATAACTAAAGTACTGCAACAACTTCTATGCTGACTTCAAATCTCCTTTTCCATATACATTTCTGAACTTATTTTTTTAAAGTACTACATCACAACAACATATTCCCTTCATAAAGACTCAAAGCTCAGATAGCAGAATGATCATGAGAAAAGGAGCAAGTCTTGAAACACCAATAAAGATAGAATCTATCTCATTGGATTGCTGCAAGCCCAGACCTCAGAAAGGCTCAATATGTGCCAGCTATCATCATCATCATCATTTTTATTATTGTCAAATTCCTCTATTTAGGGTTTAAAATGTTTGGCTAACATCTTCCAATCATCTTACCCAAATTTTATCTTGAAGACCATTTTCCCTGATACCCCTAGAAAGAAAAAGAGAATATTCTGTGTTTCACAAAAATTATTCTTCCTCACCCACCTTGGAAATTTGTTAAGACATTACCACCCACTTTTACCCTTCAAAATAATAGACATCCTTCTTACCACAAAAATTGCCATTATATGAGATCCCTGAAATTCCAAATGGATGAAAACTCAGTTTTCATATCCAGTCCTGTAAGGTACAAATTCTCACCCATGTCTCCCTGCCCTACAAAGTCAAATGTTCTTTTGAAATGAGAGCAATGCATTAGAATTCTATTCTTGATGGTTCTTTGTTATACAATGTGGCAAATTAATAAAATGCAAGTGCTGTTATATTCTCCCTTCTATAGCAATTAATTATAGTTTATTGACCAGTAGAAGGACAAGCCAAACAAGAAACAGCACTTCATTAAGTAAGAATGTTTGCAACTATGGAAGTAATTCCTAAGTTGGTATTACCTTCCACATTTGAACTATTTACATTAAAATATTGTAAATTACATTATTTGTGAGAATTATATTAAGGTATAATTAATTAATAAATGTCAATGCTAGTAGTGAAAATAATTATCCTCATTTATCTTTTAATGTACAGTGTAATTGTTTGAACTAATAGTCTATACAGAATAGATAATTCAATAACTATTATTCTAAAATATACATTTAAGTTTACTTTTTTGTCAATACACTGGCTAAAATCAATGCATAACTGTCAATATCCATGTCTCTAATGTGCTTTGAAATAATGCATTGTCATAAGTTATGAAAAAACATGAAACATAACTCAGCATAATATTACTTCTGAATTATTTTCAAACTTTTCTAGCTTAGAAATAGCTTATTTAAGTTGTTTCTACTTGTCTTTTACTTATTAAAATGAGAAACTGCTTTGAATTAACTTCATTTCCTTACAAAGTAATAATAATTGTCTTCCTTTACTGTAATAGTAATGATTCTAAATGTAAACATAAATTATTAAGTAATCAGGAATTATCTTGTTATCGATACAATATTAAAGTCTACTATTCATTGTGCCAAATGATATGCTTTGACATATTTAAATAAGAGGAACATACATTTTGATTTGATTCATTTAGGCAGAGCTAATAAATTGAACATTTAAGTATGAATATAATTTTGTGAACTGTATATTTTAAATCTTTAATAATTTACCAGATAAATAGACTATAGTAGGATTCATATAGATTGATAAGAACAATTTACATTATTAAATTGTTCCCATTTTGACACACACATTATATTGTAGCATTTACCAGCAAAAGTACTAAATAATTATAAAAATGAATTTACAATTAAAAGTTCAAATCTGGATGGCAATTATCAAGGATATAAGCAACAATAAGTGCTGGTGAGGATGTAGGGGAAAAGGTTCACTTATACATTGCTGGTGGGACTAAAAAATGGTGCAACCACTATGAAAAGTAGTATGAAGATTCCTCAGAAAACTTGGAATGGAACCACCATTTGACCTAGCTATCCCACTCCTTGGTTTATACCCAAAGGACTTTTAAAATCAGCATACTACAGTGGCACAGCCACATCAATGTTAATTAGCAGCTCAATTCACAATAGCTAAATATGGAACCAACATAGATGCCCTTCAACAGATGAATAGTTGTAGAACATGTGGTATATAAACACAATGGAATATTACTCAGCCTTAAATAAGAATGAAATTATGGCATTTGCAAGTAAATGTATGGAGCTGGAGAATATCATTCTAAGAGAAATAAGTCAAACCCATGAAAACCAAAAGTCAAATGTTTCTCTGATAAGCTGATGTTGATGAATAATGGTGGAGGGGAGATAGGAAAGAATGAAGGAGCTTTAGATTGGGCAAAGGGAAATAAGGGGAGGGGAGTGAGTGTGGTGGTGGGAAGGACAGTGGAATGAGATGGACATTATTACCCTACATACATGTATGACTACACTACCAGTGTGACTCTGCACCATGTACAGCCAGAGGAATGAGAAGGTGTGCTCCATTTGTGCACAATGTGTCAAAATGCATTCTACTGTCATGTGTAACTAATTAGAACAAATTAAAAAATAAAAAAGTTCAAATATGGGGTAAAAAATAAGGATTAATCTAGAGAGATTCAAACTCATTCTATGAAAGACATCATATTTGTATAGCTTAGATCATTTACCTGAAATATACATTAATTACTGTTGTAACACAGATCCACAGTTTTTTTTTTTTTTTTTTTTTTTTTTTTTTTGATAGTCTTTCCTCCAGAAGGTGGAGGTTAATTTACGTTTTTTAAGGTAAGGTAGAGTGGACTCAAATGGACTTAATGATTCACTTCTAGCAAGTATAGTATGGAAAGGAAAAAAAAAATCACAGTGAAGCAACATGATAGGCAGCCCTCAGCTATGTGGTCAATATTAACATCACCAGCAAGAAATGATGATAATACAAACTTCCTGATTTGATATCATGAGTTAGGCATTCCCCCTCCAAATCCACAACCTCCATCTCATCATGACAAAATATCAAACACAATATGAAAGAAATTCAACAAGTATTTGAGGAATATGCTTCAAAAGTAGCAAGGTCATGTAAGACAAGAAAGATAGAAAGACTGTGACAGATGGAAGGAGGCTAAGGGTATATGACTAAGTGCAACATAGTATTTTGGATTTGATCATAAAGCACCAAATACCATGAGTAGAAAACATTAGGAAACCCCAAAGTCTATAGTTGGTTGGAGATTATTATATCAATTTTTTGATATTTATTTTTTTTTAATTATAGGTGGACACAGCATCTTTATTTTATTTTTATGTGGTGCTGAGAATCGAACCCAGTGCCTCACACATGGTAGCCTAGCGCTCTACCTCTGAGCCACAGCCCCCACCCTTATTATATCGATTTTACTAGTTTTAATAAATGTAAAATGGTTACATAAGGGGAAGCTGGGTGGAGTGTGTACTGGAATTTTCTAGACTGTCTTTGCAATGCATTTGAAATTATTTCAAAATTAAACCACTGAAATTCAGTACCTGAGTAAATGAAATAATAAATGTGAACACTAATATAAACAATGCAAAAGTGAAGTATTATTCCATTATCATAAACATGGTGAACTCTAAATAGGACAGAGTATGTGGGGGTGTGGATATATGTGTGCATGTGTGGAGAGAGAGAGAGACTTACTAGAGTAGGAGGCAGTACTGGGTTGAAAATATAAGAGCACAGACTTTGAGAGCAAATTCTCTGAGTCTGAGTCCTAGCTTCTATACTAACAACCTACAAAATGAAGTTACCGATCTCTTCATAAATCCATCTTCTCATTTCTAAAATTTAAAAAAATAATAATAATAGTATGGACATACGCTACATAGCCAAAGATAGCCACTCTCAATTCATTTCTTCCCTGTGTATTCATGGTATTACATTAAAAATGGAGTCTAATTCCCAGCCCCAGCCTCTCCTATGTGGGTTAGCTTTAGTGACTTGCCTTTGCAAGGACACCGTGGCAGGAATAAAGTTCTCTGGTCTCCAGAGCTAAATCATAAGAAGCTTTGTGACAGTTGCCTAGGTCTCTAAGAACACTTGCCCAGGTCTCTAAGAACACTTGCCCTGGATTTGCTCCGTCTCAGAGTCCAGCATCCATACTGTGATAAGTCCAAGTTCCACAGAGTTCACATATAGGTGTTTTGGCACAAGATCTCTGCTGAGCTCACAGTCACCAGCCAGCATCAACTGAGACCCCTTATGCTGTCCAGCCCAATTAAACCTTCAGAGGACTGTAGTTATCCCAGCTAATACCACAGGGAGCCAACGAATGAATCAGAAAGCCCACATAACTTTGAAGAGATTAAAAATAATGTTGTCTTAAACCACTAACTTTGGAGATATTTTGTTGTGCATCATACCTTATACAGCTACTGAGAAGACAAAAGAAATAACTGCATTATCTGAATTTTAATTTTGGTTATAGTTATTATTCTCATCTCTACCTCATCTATCCCTTAACGGTTACCCAAATTGACTGCTTTGTTGCCTCTCCTGATCCTCTTACACAGAACTAAAAAACAATTTTTAAGCACGTTTATGCATATTACTTATACGTTATCAACAGATTTCATGTAGACAATTAAGGATAATTTCCACTAAAAGCAATATGCCAGAAATTAATTTAGAGTTTGAAAAATATATGCAGACAAATCACCACTGTATATGATGACTAGATTACCCGACTCATAATTTGGATTGATGCAGCAACTAATTATTGAACACCTGCTACAAACCAATTACCCTGCTAGGCACAATGGATGAAATCATGAACAAGATGGACACTGGTCCTCTCCTCTTGTAGTTTGCAGATTCAGTTCATCAAGAAAGACAGAAAATGACACAAGCAATTATACCATGCAATATACATCCTGACATGAAAAGATGTAAAAGATATGAGAAAGCAGAGCACAAATGTATTGTTTCTGACCTGACACCCAAGCTCTTTCACAGTGTTGCTGCATACTCTCAGGATACTACTGAGTATTCTAAATTTTCAGCCCCAAACACACTGACATCTCTTAAAAGTGTTCAGTATTTCTTTTGGTTTAGAGACATTGTGAAAGAAAAAAAAATTACTCAGACATTAACAGTATGGATCCAGAATGTTTAAGAATGTCAGGTAGATACACTAAACACCCTATTTTTTGCAGGTCAAGAAAGATGTAGTTCTGAAAGTGCACACTGGTGGCAGTCAGCATTTGATCCAGAGTTTCCTTCTCTTTTACTGGCTCTCCTTCTTCCAATTACCTAAATGTGGCTATCTACAAAGATTCAATGTTGAATCTTTTATCTGTGCTTCAGAGAAATCTCTAGGTGGGTGCTCCCAGGCCTTTGCCCCCTCTACTTATTTCAGTCCCTCATTTCCTGTCACCTAGTGTCATCACCACATGATATCATTTTAAACTCAAAATAGCTACAAGACATCTCTGCTCCAGACCTGCCACCTTCTTATGTCATTCCTGTTTCTCTCAACATCTTTTCTTCCTATCACTCATGCAAATAAAAGAATCTCAAATCTAAACCTTGACTTCTCCTTCAGAACTAATGGGATATGTGCCCTATCACTTCTTCCTTCCTTGTTCCCTGGAATCAATTGTGTTCTTTCATTTCACCGACTTCATGCTGGGCTGGCCCCCACCACCACCCACTTCAACCTCTCATCCTGCAATCCATTAGACACCACTGCTCCTTCTCCAACAGAAAATGTGAGACCAAACACACAAATAATGAGCCTTCCTTCTTTGTGTTCCGGGAACAAACCTAAACTTGATTCTGTAAATAAGAAAGGGGGAGAAGACATCTGTGGTCATCTCTAAAAGCATTTATTAACCTCTCCAGCCACTCTCTAGCTGGCATCGCCTCCCACAACTGACCTCCCTCTGCCAGTTCCCTTTTAGCCTATCATTTGGGAAGGTTTCCTTCTTTTTTTCTTTCATTGTTACATTTACCCTTCTTATTTCTGATTCTTCGCCCTTGTTGTAAGTGCATGTTCAAATCCTTACGTTAACAAAGATCAAACAATACAAAAACATAATGAACATGCTTTTCTATGGAATGTGACATGTCAGGTATTAAAATATATCTGAAAGCTTTAATAATATATTTAATTTATATGAGATACATAAAAACACAGCAGAAAAGATTTACTCAAAGATTGATCTGAGGGCTTGGGAGCGGTGGCACATGCCTGTAATCCCAGTGGCACAGGAAGCCAAGACAGGAGGATCACAAGTTCAAAACCAAGCTCAGCAAAATCGAGGCAGGAAGAAACTATGTGAGACTCTGCCTCTAAATAAAATACAAAATAGGGCTGGGAATGTGGCTCAGTGGTCAAGTGCCCTAAATTCAATCCCCAGTAATCCCCATCCCTTGAAAAAAACAAGATTTATCTGATTTTGGTCTCACCAAAGTCACCCATGACCTTGCCTTGTCAGTCTTCATGAGACTGTGGGGATACTCTTTCCTCCCTCCTTTCTGTCCTCTGTTCTGCCTTGATTCAAACACAACATCTGATTTTTGGCAAGTTCTCTTTCCTATCTTGCTGCTTGTTACAGTGTTGTATTCTAATCTCTAAATTTAGAGTGGGTTCTCAATTTATAATCACTTTTAGGTTGGTCTCCTCATTACCAATATCATCAGTGATCACACACTTGTTGATATTTTACAAGTGCAGAAATTCTAATTCAGATTCAAATCTGAACCCATGTCTCCATCTGCTCTGCTGACATCACTCTTCATAGCCAAAGAAATTTAATGGTATGCAAGACATGGTTTTCTTTGAAAAAGCTGTTCCTTTTATTCTGCTGAGATAAGGATGTTCAAAAAACAATACAAAGCACCATTTTAATGTTTAACCCCTAGAATATGGGCTCCATAAAGACTGGGCTTGGTTGGTTGTTTTGTATTTAACTATTATATACCCAAGAATTTGATGAAAGTTTGCACACACTGGGTATTCTTCATATACTTACTAAGTAATGAATAAATTAACTAATCTAATAAAAATGTAAATATGTCCCATATAATTACATACTGAGAAATTTTAGATTACATAAAGAGCATTCCTTTCCATTGTCTCGCCCTTTGCCCCCATCTTCCCTACCCACACTCTTCTCCTTCATCTCAATTCTTCTTTTCCCAGCACATCTCTCCCTTTCACCCTCCTCCTCCACCCTCTTTTTGTTCTTTTGTAGATATTCATTAACATGTGATAATGTAGTTAAAGCAAGCAGAAGATGGAGAGAGAGAGAGAGGATGCATCTGAAAAGGAAACACCAAGACAGACAAGAGAAAAAAACATAAAGAGAAAGGAGAAAAGTCCATGGGTAGAAGAAAAAGAAACAACAAAACAGAATAAAGGCAAAGTTTTTTTAATGGGTATGTCTGAGAAAAACAAGAGGAAACTTAAAAAAAACCATGTGTTTTCAATACCGAAATCAAGGAAAAATTAGTAATTGTTTAATCAAAAAAAATATTTAAATTGGGAATGAATATTCAGTTCATTTTCATGAACAGAAATAGCAGAAATATTTTTGAGTCCCAGTACTTGAAAAGCCTCAATCAAATATCATAACAGATGCAAACACAAGATGAGCTAAGCCCTAAACCCCTAAAGTAGAAAATTCAAACTAAACCAAACCGAAGCTAGATTTAATCACTGTTAACTATCTGCATGGCAAAAAAATGAAGATTTTACTGAATCATTTATCTATAGTATTATAGGGTAATAAAATCCAGTAGTTGATTTTATTTTTTAGAAATTAATTTTCAAATATCAGACATGATAAATATTTAACCCTATCTTTCTGCAATTGTGAATGGTCAAAAGTGATATTTAAATATCATAAAGATATTAATATGGCTATCTCAAAATTAAACACAAATAAAAACAAATGTGTGCAGCAATAAATTGGAGCCACAGTTCCAGACAAGAAACTATGACCAAAAAAAAAGAAAAGAAAACTCATTAAAAAATAAAACTCATTTTACCAACAGGGTTGTTTTAGTTATTTATATTAAATGAACATTTCATGGACTCAGGATTATTGTGCTTTGCCTGCAACCTGGAAGGTAGTGGGATTAGAAGACACCTAATCCTGGTACTATAAAAAGAGTCTGCATTTGCATGTGGCCCAAGGGGTTTAGGTCCAGTTCTATCACTAATTAGTTCCTTAACTCAACATAGTTAATTTCCTTTGAAGAAAGATAATCAGTAAAACCTATTGATTACAAAAATACTACAATGGAAAGTGATCTTTACAATTTATTTTAGCAATAAATCTTTGGAATGAACTTGGTCTATTTAAAATATTTATTTTTTATAGTTGATATACATATGTTTATTTTAATCAAAATATCTGTATTTGGATTTTTATAGGAATATCAATAAGAAGGAATAAAATTAAATATGCTCCCTTTATTTATCTCACATATTGATTGTCCTGGCTTCTAAATGAATTGCAGAAATAGTAAATACCTTATGTCCAGTTTATTTTGTCTTTACAACACTTGCCAGATAGTCAATTCCTTTTTCTTTTACCCCTGACTGTTATCTAAGGTGTTGAAAATCCAAGAAGATGAAAGAGGAAACAAAGAAAAAAAAGAAACCGTAATAACTTGTTTTAATTTACCACCTCTAAATTTTGCCTTTATATTAATAGCTATCTATAAGTCAAAGATATAGAGTTTAAACATAGGAGATAAAAGATACTAGTGAGCCATACCTCCAATCTTGATATGACTCTGTTTCTCCCTTTAATGATCTGTTCTTTCACCATCTTCTTAGTCCCTAATTTTGGCTATGGCAATACTGGCCAGCAAATACTGTGCCTGTGTGCCAATATGCCTCCATATGCCATCTGCAGATATCATCTGCCATGCCCTCCACATAATGGTTTATAAAGGAAAAGAGCTAAACAGATATTACCATTTATAGCAATTATATTTGTTCTGAGTAATGTTAGCATTATTCCTAATAGAGTGAATTAATTGTGTAAGGCAATTTCAACCTTTCTTTCTTAAATTTCAGGTAAATACAAAACTACATTTTGTAATCACCCAAATGAATTTTTTTAAGAATTTAGCTTTTATATGTAATGTGAATTTAGTTTATTGATGCTACAGAAATAATTATATAATAACACATTTGAGGCAAAAAGTTCTGCCCAATTAACTGTTTCTATCTTCATCCAGTTACCAGCTTCTGAGAAGCCCAGATTCCCAATTTCTGAGCATGTTTAATCGACCAGTATGGTTGTCATGCCAACCAACACAGAGAATTCTGAGCTTACGTGGGGCTTTTCAATACAGTGACCCAATTACTATCTGTCAACAAATTCAGCAGCAAAATAAAGGGACTAACACATTAATGAGATTTCCTGGGACTGAACTATAGATGTTTGCAATAAGATTGCCATCAATTTTTCAAATAATCAGAATGCTTGCATTTAATCCTTTGCCTTGATTATTGTATATGAGCCTATTTTCTATCAAAAACACTTCAAGTCCAAGTTTTAGCTTCTCCTTCATTACAAAAGCAAATGCCACAGGGAATATATATGGTGTAT
The DNA here is from genome assembly GCF_001458135.2 of Marmota marmota marmota. Taxonomy (NCBI): domain Eukaryota; kingdom Metazoa; phylum Chordata; class Mammalia; order Rodentia; family Sciuridae; genus Marmota; species Marmota marmota. The sequence continues at coordinate 19,569,994 of NW_026000211.1, read as the reverse complement.
GGATAACATACTTTTCAAATTGTAAATTTCTCAATATCAAAGTTATCTCAATTCTGGATTATAAAATAAGACTTTCTAAAGGCCTGGGTTACGTTATACAGTCCCACTGGCTGTTACTTAAGAAGGTCTCCATTTCAAAAGTGAGAACAACACATGTTGTAGATTGGAGAATTTTGAAACAGAATGACATCAACTACTCATTAAACATGAAATATGTTGTCTCTCTTTCCAGGAAGTAAAAAGGCCAGCATAAAACATAGCACTGAGATGAAAGAAATGTTTAACTAATGCTTTGGATATATAACATAAAATGTTTTATCTTTAATTGGCCATTTAAGAAAACAATCAGGTTTTATTGAATGAATGTGTGTGTGTGTGTGTGTGTGTGTGTGTGTGTGTGTGTGAGAGAGAGAGAGAGAGAGAGAGAGAGAGAGAGAGAGAGAGAGAATATAAATGTGTAAAAGATGAATGTCCCTGTTTTCTGACAAATATTTCCCTGTGTGTTTTGGACTTGAGATTCAATTTCTAATATTATCATTCTACTGGCAGGCTCTATTTATGAGGTAAAAGAAAATGGATACTCAAATAAGTTTATTTTATAAATAATGCCAGATGACAGGTATGCTTACTTATTGAAATGTAGAGACAAATAGAATATGTGAATCGAAAAGATTTTTAGTCCTTTTAGTTTAATTTACAATGGCAGGAATGTAATAATGTTCTTACATTATTACTGAAAATATCAGGATTAAAGAACATGTCTAAAATTAATAGAAACATAGATAAGGAGCTTTCATGCAACTCTTTACCATTGCAAATAAGAAAATTAAGGTCATGGAGGTTAAGTGACTTGCCATATGCTACCCAGTCAACTAGTGTCAGCCACAGAATGGGTAGTTTGCTTCATTATTTAACAGGAATTTGTTAAGACTCTTGAATATGTTATTATTAATGTTCTTATGTATAATGAAAAAAACATTTTATAAAAAATTAACATATCTAAAATTGAATTCAGAATTTGACTGTATTTATCATCTTTATCTTTGTATCAGAGAAAAAAAATTCAACTTTCTCTTTCCTAATAGGTACAGACTACTCATAGAATGATTTCATTAAAATGGAAGCACTAGCCTAAAACACACAGGAGAAATATTCAGCACAAAATAGGAATACTTATATTTACTCAATTATTCATATATGAGCACACACACACATTCTAAAACAGCATATTATCTTCCAAATATTGTCATTTTTACTTTCTCTGAAAACTGACATAGTGTCTCCCAAACTCCCAGAAACACTTACACATATTAACATCTTTATGGTAAGCCACTTTTTAATCAAATAGATGTCTTGATGATACCCTGTGGTCATATTTAGATATTAACCATAGAACTGGTAATCTTCACACAACCTCAACAGTAAAACTGGCATTGAAACAAAAGAATTTATTCAGACAGATAATAGTGCTACCAACAACTAGATGTATTTTTCATACAGTATAAAAATTATTGACTCTAGTTAAATATTTTGATCTCATTATAAAATTATTTTACTGCCATGCTAAAGAAAAGATAAGTCAAACTTATGGGAAACACTAAGCTCAGAGTGTGAGTTATGCTATTTTTTGTTTTATTTTGGTATTTTACATTGTATATTTGTTAATTGCTGTTTGAAATATATTTTAAAAATTTAAATAAGATTAAGAGTAATTAAAGGAAGAAGATAGCCAAAAGAAAAGTCAATCATATATGGTATTTCTGCTCTAGTAATATACTTATTTTTAATAAAATTGAGAAACATACCCTTTTGTATAGAGATACTTTATAAAATTGGAAATGGAATTACTTTTTTCATAATAAGTAAGTTTACTTAAAGCACATCAGCTGCTATTAATATTAATAAAATTTGAGATATTAATTATATCTTGTTTCATTACTTTATTTTTTAAAATACATGTAAGACTGTTGACCTTCCAATTTAACTTCAGGCTTTTCAGAATCTGATGAAAATTTGTTTTCCTATTTCACAGAAAAATTTATATGAAAGACAAGAGTACATGCCATGATGTCTTTCCAATTACTAATGTCTATATTTTACATTTTTATATTATAAACATAAAACAAATAATAGAAGAAGCCATCATAAAATAAACAATGTAACGTATACTTTTAGACAGTACTTCCGAGGACTTTTAAAAAGTTTTACACTTAACTTTATATTTTATCAAATTATCCATGTTGATATATTTTCTAACTAATAAAGAGAAAAATATTATCATAGACTATTATATTATGCACTTTTGGAAGAATTCCCCTAAAAATAAACAACTAATAATTGCCATTCTGAAACACTTTCTATGACTCCATACAGTACAAATACCCTTCTTCCATGATTCTCAGGACATTGTTGATAGAGATGTCCTGGATGCCCACCATTCCTGCCTGGAAGCATTGCTGTATGCTATAATATTCTACAAAGTACTCATGGATTAACTACTTGTTTTACTTCGATTATCTAATTCCTTCAAGTTCTTTTTCTCCTTAACCTCTCTTAAGTTTCCAAAGTTCTTCCAGTGTTCTAATATCTTGGTATTTAAAGGAGGAAATGTTTAAAAGTAGTTTTATATGATAGTGTAAATGCTAATCCTTTTGTTTCATAATTATCATCCATTTATCACAATCAGAATTTTTTGTTTGTTTTGGCTTTATTTTTTAACCTTAATAAATTTGTCTTGATTTAGTTTAGTCATGTGTAAAACAATAATCATGGAAGTATCTTATTAGTAGTGTTGTTGTCAAGGAATACATGAATTATTAAATGCAAAGCACTTGAAAGAAAACTCAGCAACATGTTATCTCAACAAGTGTTAAGTATTATTATAACTTTTATTACATCTAAATATGTGAGTCCCTAATATAAACCAAAATCAAACACTTATCTTGTTTATCACCCCTCTTTGGAATGTCTATATTTCAAATATTTCCCTGTCTTAGATATGATGCAATTACTCACAATAACTTAAATGAGGAATAATTTATTCATTCAATCTATAAAGAATGTCAACTGGTATACTATTCAAAACTTTTAATTCAAAATTAATAATTCTTGGACTTTATCCTAGAAAGTATAGAAAGAAAAAAAGAGTTAACATAACTGATGACCCAGTGAATGGAGTGGCATCATAGAAATGTACTGAAACCTAAAGAAGTTCACAGATTGCGATGAATGTGGGAGTCTGGGAAAGATTCACTGATGACATCCTGGTTGAGTCCTGGGGTGAATGATTGAATGTGATTGTCAGATAAGAAAGAGGATAAAGAAAGAAATTAGGAAAAGCTACTACATATCAAATGAGGACATGCTTTGCTGTGAGTTTAAGTATCTCTATATTGAGTGAATTATGAGATTGGAAAGTGGCAGTAGACAGTTTGCTATGGACCATATTGTAAAGGACTGATATGCCAAAATTAAGATAATGGATATAATCTTACAAGTAGTGAAAACAATGGAAGCCTTTAAGCAACAGAATTCATGAATATATTTAGTTTGAGGGAAGAAACTCTAATTAAATGAATACTGATGAGATGAAGAGAAGCATAATGCAGACAATGGCAATAGCTTAAAGCAAGCATTGATTAAGTGTCTTAAATGCACAAAGATGAGATGCCATGATTAAGTAAAATGTCTGAAAGAAAAGAATCTGATGACCAACTAAATATATGTGAAAAGTGTGGAAGACATTAATAGTGTCCCATAAGCTTCTAGCTTGGAACACAACATACATAAATGGCATTAGAAATGATGGAAGTCAAGAACAGTGGGTATAGAGTAAATCCAGCAATTAGTAAATAATTCCATTTTAGGTACATTTGAGGTATATGGATATCCTTGTAGGCAGCCCTTAGATGGCACTCTATAATGTCTACTTAGTAGTACTCGTGTCCTTCTGAATTCGAGTAAGAGCTGCATTTACTGATTTGCTTATAAAAAATAGAAAACAGCAGAAGTGATGGGATGTCATTTTCAAGATAACATTACAAAAGCACAGTGGTTCCCATCTTGCAAATTCTCTACCTATCTCTTCTAGATCCTTTGTTTCAAAGAGGCCAATTACCATGTTATGTGGAAGCCCTGTGGTAAGATTCACGTGGTGAGGAAACAACCCTGCCAACAAGGTATCAAGTTGATTTCCTATTCCCACCCCACTTGAGTCTTCAGATGAGGCTGCAACCATGTCCAACACTTGCCTGCAATCCTGTTATTTCTAACATATCAACATGTTTCCCTCAAATATATTTTATATTTTCTTATACGTCTATTTATTTGCACACGAGCATTTTTTAGTTGTAGTTTGCCTCTACTTACACATCAACAGCTCTCTAATATGTCAGGTTCAGGGACAACTAGAAGAGTGGCTGGCAGACAGTCATACTATAACTATCTCCTTATCTTATTCATCATAAGAGTTATATATGTGCCTCCCATTTAAATCATCCCCATCTTAACAAACAGAGCATTAGATAATTTTTTTTTTCTTTTTGGAGGCAAACATTTATTTAAGAAAGTCAATATACATTCAAGGGAGAATGTGGACTATCTCAAGGAAGAGATGTCTTTTAGGGTAAAGTAAGAAATACATATTCAAGGTAGAATGCAAGACAATTCCAGAGGGGAATACAGCTGTATTAGATGATTGTAAAATAATATCTAATTTAGTAAAATATATAGGTAACATTTTTTTCTTATTTTGTGGATGAAGAAACTAAATGTCTTAATTAGAAATTATCTGCCCCAAAACATGGCCAATATATGGCAGAGTTAGGATTAAAATTAATGTTCAAATAATTCTGGTTATTTTTACTATTTTCTCTTAAGAATTTTAGAGGTTTTACTTATGAATATATGAAAGCTAAAATACAAATCATTCCCCCATCCTATTGCATTAGCAATTATTTTATGTTACTTTACTACAAACAGATCACAAATTTAGGAGTGCAATTTACCTCTGGGAAGAAGTATTGCTGTGGTATTCCTAGGGGTAGCACTGAGGGGAGCACAAAGTCTTTCAGCTCCTTCATTGAAGAAGCTATTTGCTTATTTGTTTTGAAATGAAAGAACATATAATAAGTTCCCATAAGAATTTCCTCCCCAGTGTATACACAACACACTTTGAAAGTTGTTCTGATCGAAAACAATAATTTCTTGAATTCTATAAGTTCTGAACTGCATTTTGTGTGTTTGAACCCTAGGCCCTTTCTCAGATTTCATAGTAGGTTATCAATTCTCTCAGATTAATGTGTGTTCTCTTCTCTAGAAAAAAAAATAGCTGATTTGATATTGTATTCCAAACCCATGCATGAAACACTGCTATTCTATTTTAATATTTCTTTTAAGTATATTTTAACAAAATAATGCTAGAAACCAACTATGAGAATATAACATATGATAAAAATAGGGTCCCAGTAGTTGCACCTTTTATTTTCATCTTATTAATTTTAGTTGTGAATAAGGGGTGCTACATGATATCATTCAGTCATAATATTGATAACCAGCTATTTCAACTATCTGTAGAGGTGGTATTCCCTGATGTCTAACATAAAGTTTCATTATTAAATATGTTGTTATCTAACTGGTGCATTGATAATGATATTAAAACCAGGAGTAGTGCATGATAGTCATAGGATGAGATGTGATGTCAATGTTTATATTCTTCCCTCAAATAATTCAGCTCCCAGGTATACTAAATATGTGGTAACAGCTTTGTTGTTACACACAGTAACAGGTTCAATAATTGCAAGTTTTCTACCTCAATAATATTTTCTCATTATACCATGATTCTACTTTTTTCTACATCTATTGAATAATGCAGATTGAAGTTTGTATACCATTGCATATTTCAAAACAGTTTTTTTAAGTAATCAAAAACTTATGCATGATATGGAAGTTTCAAAATAGGTTAGACTCTTCAAAGCAAAATTTTAAGATATTGTCCAGAATACCACTGATTATCTTATTTTAAGTAACTTTGATCTTTCATTATGCATTCTCCTCAAATTTTAGGATTTCAAATATATAATATCTTTATCTTGATATATAAATTACAAATAACTGTTGGGAAATTTACCAAGTGTTAACCTGTGGCAATAATCTATTAGACTGTCATTCTCCAAGTGTGATTCCAGGATTAGCAACTATAGCATCTTCTGAGTGTCAGAAATGCAAATTCTTGGGCCCCATTCACACTTACTGAATCATAAACTCAAAGTAGTAAGTGAGGGCAGCAATCTATGTTCTAACATCTCAAAATAGGCAACGCTAAAGCTAACAGAAGTTTGAAAACTATTCCATTGGATCATGGTTCTGGTACACAAAAGGAATTTGTAAATCCCCAAAGTCATAAACATAACACATCCATTGCTAATACAGTCAGCAATAACTCTTCTTTTATACATTATTCACCTCTAATAATTTAAGGCAAAATCATTACCTCACCTCTCATGAAGGTTGCTGATATATCATTTAATAAATTTTAAGAAAGTTCAGTTATTTCTACTTAAGATGACCTATTTAAGGCTATGAATACTGTTTTGACATTTGTAATCTAACTACATAGGGCAGGTAGAGTACTCCTTTACACTACTACCTCATTTATATGGCAAAATAGAAATGTTATGTCATGAAATAAAGAAAACTGAGGAACACAAATTAGGTTTAATAATGAACAATGTGGTTAATTTTTTGTCAAATTTCTAACCAAAATATATAACAAAAATATCCATATATTATACATATTTCAAATACATATAAGCAAACAAAAACCTTAAAAATTATATTTTGGAGGTAGAATGGGAGTAACTCCTCACAGAAGGTAAGTTTTGAATTTTGCATTTTCCCTCAAGTATGTACTATTAATCTTTTCAATTTGAGTCCTTTTTTTTTTCCAGAGCAAATATAGCACACAGTTGAAATTCAGAGGTTATTTTTTATTTTTTGCTTCATGGCCCATTTTCTCCTTAGAATACAGTGGATTTCCTCAGGATAGACATTTTACCAAGGGAAATAAAACATGCATTTTTTACATTGCACAAAAGAAGGATTCCATTTTTGTCTGGCATGTCCTCAGCTGTGTTTCACATGAGAGCAAGATGCAAGCAATTGGAAATCCTTGCCAGAGGCTAGTAAAGAGTCCAGAGACTTCAGGGGCCTGATACACAGCGGGTGATTAAATATAGAAGACTAATTTCTCCTTTCTTTTTTTACTTTTTTCGTTGTGAAAAATAAGAAGCAATGCTATTCTTTCCCAACAGCTCTACTGTCTCCTTTCCCTGTCCCTGGATAGATTGATTGGGCAGCACTCCACAATTTCTCTTGGCCAAGTTGTCCTATGAGTGCCAGCCAGTTCTCTTTACTAGACTCTCACAGGTATCAGCCCTCTGCTAAAATATAGATCATTTCTTTCTTGGCTTAAAAAAATGAAATTAAGTTTGACTCCAAACCACTGTCAGTTGGAGGCAGTAGCATTCTATGACCTCTTTGAAGACAACAGACTTCGTAAGCTTCATAACCCCTCTCATTCTAGGAACTGCTAGAAATTTCAAGGAATCGAAAAGTCACCTGAAGAACAGTTTTGGAAAAATCAACTGATATTATTAGTGCAAGAGAGTAAATGTATATAAAGTATGTAAATAATATAGGCACTTTTTAAAGTTAAGATTGAGGTACAAAAGTCACCTCTGAGAGACTACTGTGTGTCATCCCAGTAACGGAATGTGTTTCCAAAAAGCAAAAAACCCTCAAGTCAAAAAGCACAAGTGACAATATAACCCTTTTGATAAAGACAGGATACAAATACTCCTTCAGGCATATGTTTTTATACAATTTTTTATCATCTCAAATTAGATTAATTTTTTATAATAAATCTTATAGAAATTTTTGTTTCAAATACTATAAATTTGATTGTGCAAATTTTGTTTTATACTATGTAGATTTATAAGTGGTCAAGATGTAAATAAATGTTTCCAATAACTGTAATTTGTGATGGATGACTGGAAATCTTACTTGACATTTTATAAAATAGAAACATAAGTAGCTAAAAAGAATATTTATTAAAAATGAAATTACATAACATGCCAGAATCTAAAGAAATAGATTGCTTTACTTAATCAATATAATCAATGTAAGCTATTTTAGATAATGTAAAAGTCATTTTAATTTTACTGAGTGGAATTAAGTCAAAGAAGGGAAACTCTGCATTAAATTGCTCTAAAACAATTATATTAATCTTACAGTGAGATCAGGCACATCAAATTCTTTCCCATCCTTTCAACATTTTCACATACCCATATTAAAAACTGACAGATAAAATCATGTATCTACATAAAATAAAGGACTTTCCTTTGTCTCCAATGCTAGATAACATTATGATTCACTTTGAAACCTAAATTATTTGGGGCACTGTTGTGTATGCCTGTAATCCCAGAGGCTCAGGGACTGAAGCAGGAGGATCTCCAAGTTCAAAGCCAGCCTCAGAAATTTAGGAAGGCCCTAAGCAACTTAGCAAGATGCTGTCTCAAAAATATTATGTATTTAAATACATAAATCAAAAAAATAAATACATAAATACAAAAAATTATGTATTTAAATACATAAATCAATCAAATCAATCAATCAATAAAAAATGGCTGGGGATGTTGCTTGGTGAAGGTTTTCTTAGTACCTGGGTTCAACCCCCATTACTAAAAAAAAAAAAAGAAAGAAACTTTTATTATTGCTGCATCATGTTTCTAAAACAGATCATAAAACTCATCCAGTGAAGGCTTTTGTTTCTTGCACAATGAAACTTTGAAATAACCACAGAGGTCATAACAAGTAAGTTAATGCTTTGTTTACATTCAATACTGAAAGGGTAACTAATTCATTCTCCCTCAAGAAACAAAAATTGCCCTGTAAACTTATCATAGAGGATCTAAAAGAACCTCTCATAACAGAAGGCTATTCTCAGCTTTTGGGAGATGAGATTCCATTGAGTCATGCCACATATATGGAAAGTGATTTTTTGAGTGTTATTCTACCCAAGGAAAAACAAAGTAGAGTTTTCCGCTCTCTAGATTAAAAGACATTCGTCTACCCTAAGATAGGCAAAGTCATAATCACTTTAACAATATGTTTAACAAGCCTCCGAAGTACTGACTCATGTAACCTGTAAGAGAAATGTTAGCTTGTTCATGATACTCAAATATATCACATAATAAAATCTCATTTTGCCAATTTTTGCTAACACAGAAAATAAAGCATCAAATCAATGACCTCAGAATCTGGATAATGTTTGATATTACAGTATAGGTAAATATAATATGCAAATCTGTCATGTCATGTCATGTTAAAAATATTTTTCTGTTTTCTACAAAGGAATAATGAACACATTTAAAATTTTCACAAATGTAAGGCACAGATATTATGGATAATATTAGATAGCCATTCTGTTTATCAGAATGATAGAACATTAGCAATTGGACATTATTCAATCTATCTAATATATCTATGATATATTAGACTAAGTCATAAATAACTCAGAACATAATTAAAAATAAATATATCTATAACTAAAGGTGGAAACAAAATACCTTTGAAAATAATTTAAGAAAGGATGGGCAAAGAATCTGATACAAAGGAAATGGAGTGACCAGGGGATATGATATTTTTTAGAGCACATTAGATGAATAAATAGATTCTATATTTTTAATTTTTAAAAACTATTCCATATTTTATGGAACACATGCATGAAGTATTCAACATCACAAAAATACCAAAGCACCATTAAATTTAATAATGTTGCTTTTGCATCACCACAGAAACTCAGTACCAGAGGAAAGACCAAATATTTCAATGATGACATTCCTATAAATACAACTTGAAGATTCTTTCTAATTTACCAGAAACAATAATGGGCTAAAGTATTTTATATTCATGTAAAAATAATGGTCACATTTCATATGCAGATAACACTGCCAAAAATTATAGAAAGAACCACATATGCCTAATATTCATAGTGTTCCTATTACCTGTTTGTGGTATAGAGATCAATGTCAATAAGAAAGGTTTGCCACCTCTTTGATGATTAAATTTTTATCTAGTGTTGTAACAAATCACTATATTAAAAAAAAACACATATAAAAAAATAAAAAGCATTTTCTTTTTCCAAGATCACACTTTTTGGTCTGATTATATCACTGGCATTAAAACCGAAAAGTTATTTTGGCTGTTCAAGAATATTTCACCCCCCAACTCACAAGTAATGGCATCACAAGTTTCCAAAGTGTAAATTCATGATTAGTTCATAAAAAAAATCATCAAACAAAACTGTAGGGAGAAAAAGATGAAAATTCAAAGTACTGAGGAAGTACTCCTTACATACCATTGACCAGAGTTTAAATGCCCTGTTTTCAGATGAATCTTGTTCACATCAAAAACCCTAGACAATTATGTAAAACCATACACAATAAAATGTGAAAATTGAATTAAAGCATAAAAGATGAAAGACATTTTGTTACACATTCACATGCTATTCTTTGAATTCATTATCTTTGAAAGTAACTCACTAGAAAGCCTATTAAAGGCTTTATCTTATTAAACTGTCCTTAATAATTTCAAACTGGATTTTTCTACAATTTTGTTTTCTTTGATCAACACTTAATAATAAGCAAATTAAGTCCATTGTCAGCAAATACACAGAGCACTATGATACATTTTCTTTATCAGCATCTTATAAAATGTTATAAGATATAACTTTCTAAGTTTTAGTAATCATTTGCTGAACTTGACAGTTCAGTATATTTCACTTAATTGCTGGAAACAGAATACTAAAAATAGGTAGGCTCTTTTATAAGAAGAAATGAAAATCTATTCATTTTCATCGAAGCTGTTATCAAACTACTAAATATATCTCAGATCAAAGAATGAAAGAACTTTTTAATTCAAATTTAATAGTATATATTGGAGTCTCAGCACCTTTCTTGCAAGCGACTTTCTGCTGCTTTCTAAGATGTCTCTATTTAGGAGAAAAAAGTGTTTCACCCCTTTTTGTGTATGATTGAGCTCATCTTTGTCTTCCTCATCCTCTTCTCACTTCCCTCTCATTCTCAATGTGACTGGATACACTTTTCAGATTGATTTCATGAACAAAAGATTTTTAAAAGTTCTTATCCTTAAGATATCTGTACTTTTCAAAACAAGGGATGTAAGCCAGGCACAGTGGTGCACCCCTATAATTCCAGTGACTTGGCTGAGGCAGGTGGATAACCAGCCTCAACAATTCAGTGATGTCCTAAGAAACTTGGCGAGACTCTGTCTCAAAATAAAAAAATGAAAAGGGCCGGAGATGTGGCTCAGGGGTTGAGCACCCTGGGTTCAATCCGAAGTATGAATCCAACAAAACAAAAGAGAGATGAGGCATCACATGTACATAAAAAAGATGAACAAGAAGAAATGCCTTATTGTTAAACGTTAAAGAAACATTTAAAGAATAACTGTTAGGACAACTTTCAAAAGCGATTAGTCCTTTATCATTTTTGATTCTGACTCTCTGCCTCAAGGAAAGTTGCTTAGTTACTTTGCAAATGGTCACTGTGTTAGGATGAGAGGAAAGGAGACATGGATAAGGAGTCTGCATCTACTAACCTCCTTCTGCAGTACAGAAATTACAATAGGTGCTTTCACCTGTTCATTATTGCGTCGAACACTCGCATTAACCCCACAGAAACTCAATGATAATAATATTGGAAAACAAATTCTGAAAATAAGGTCTTTGAGAAAACTAGGATTGAATAAAACAGTGTAAATTACACCAAAAGTGAGTTAAGGGGAAGAAAAAGAACCAAGAATTAGCAAAAGCCCTAGTTCTAGGAAACCCTAAGTTAATTGTCCACACATTATGATGATCAACTACAAAAATTTCTGGCTTTTATATATATTTAAAGTTCATAGAATTTGACTGCATGGTTTCTGAATTCTATATGGTATGAAATAATTACAAGTTTCTATTGTGCACCACGGAGGAAAGAGATTTAAGTATTTTAAGTTCAATTCTTCTATGAGTAATATGAAAAATATTTTTTGCTGTAAAAGATAAGTTTTTAAAAAAACGGAGGGGAAATGAAATAAAATCTCTAAAGTAGAATCAACTGTTAATGAATCTGAACTTGGTCATATCAGGTATTAAGACAATTTTTCAGAGCTTAAGGTTGGTTTTAAATGACCAAACCATATTCAATTTCATATCTAAGAGTTGTAGTGCTCAATGTTTTAGTCTTTATTTTCAAAACTAAATTGTTGGAAAATATTTAAATGTGTCTTAATAAAAAATAAATGCAAGTTAAGCTGGGGTTGTAGCTCAGTGGTAGAGTACTTGCCTAGGACAGATGAAACAATGGGTTCATTCCTCAGCACTACATAAAAACAAATAACAACAAACAAATAAAATAAAAGTTAAATTCTTAAAACAAATAAATAAATAAATGCAATTATTTACTACATTTCTATTTTCCAGTTCCAAATTTTGAATTTGAATGTTATTATCGGAACAATACTTTGCTAACTAGATAAATGGGGGAAATCATTTGGCTTTTTCTCTCTTAGGCTTACTTTGCAGTCTTTCTCAGAACTAAAATGGAAGACTACTTCATCCATTAAGCTAGAATCCGTTTTTCTCCTCTGGATATTTGTATGAGATTGTCTCCTAGCTCCCTAGGGAGTAGAATTTGAACTAAATGGCCATCAATTAAGTAGCATGCCCGTAGGGTTAAAGAACATTTGATATTAACAAGCAAACTGTAATTGGTATTCATCCATTAATGTTAAGATATATATTAATATACAAAGCTACTTGTGAAGTGTTTAAAATAGTGCTGGGATTGTTAAATATCAGGTGTTATAACTACTGTTTTTTCTTGAAAAACAAAACACATTGTTAAACACACCTAGTTTTGTTTCTGATGTGCAATCACTAAACTGAACTGCAAAATCGATAAGGCATAAACTATTAAAATTTAAAACAGATTTCCACCAATACAAGAAATATGTAGAACTGGCAGTTCATGTGCTTTTTATTTGAATATTTACTAAAATTTATTTCCATTAATAAAAGTAAGGATGTATAGTTGTGAAGTTTTTATTTGTATTTTCTATTAAGAAGAAATAGCTGATTCAACGTTCAAAGGATACTTCTCATGGAGAAAACAAATTTTATTTTTAAAAAAATTGAAGCTATTTGTCCAACCATTAAAATTTCTATTGTAAATCAAGGGAAAATGATAATTAGCAAAGATCTTGAATTGCCTTACTTCTACTTGAGAACCTAGAAGAAACATGTCTACTCCAAAATGGTAGGCAACATGAGCAATATGGTTCAGATTTCCAGCCTTATTCTCAGGGACAGATTTCCCCACATTCCTCTTCTGTGGAGGCAGAGATACTGAAAGTTCTGCATTTTTTGCATGATGGAAATGTAATTCCATAAAATTAAGCAACTTAAAGAATGTGCCAAGATGTCTTTCTTAATTTTGGAAATAAATTTGCTTATAAGAGTATTTAATGTTCCAACATATTGATATATCTTAATACTTCAAGATCACAGATTATCTAAAAGCCAAAAAGCATCTTTCCTTTTTCCCTTGACCTCAGATTTGCGCATATTATAACTTTATCCTCCAGGAACTCTATAAACAGACTCCAATAAGTGACTGATTTTCATCTGTAATCAAAGTTAAATTTATGCTCACATTTAGAGAAAACACCCCAGTTATCTTCTTTATTTTCACAGAAAAAGAAATGTATTCTTTCTTTCAGATTAAGAATATCCAAGACAACAGTCACAACTTGAGTAGAGAGCACATGGGGAAACATGAATTATTTTCATAATGTCAGCTAATCCACAAGCAGTGCCACCTGTTAGTATGGATGCTATCCAAAATGATACTTGAAAATAAGCCAGGCAGTCTGCCTTCTATGCATGAAGAAGAAAACTGCCAAGCATTTTGGATGAAGATGAGGATGTATGGCGGGGAGGACAGAGTTCAAAACTGAAGCAATAGAAGTTATCTCCTCTACCCTATGAATTACTCATGACCTTTTGTTTTCTGATGAATTAAAGAAGAATTAATTTCTAAGAACTGTCAGCAGGTGACACTCTCAATATCTCACTCTACCACACTCAACATCTCATTTAGTCTCTTTGGATATTTAAGATAAAGTTTCATTGGAGGAGTTAATGAAGTAACTATATTAAGCACTTTCATTTTTAAAAAGCGAATCCACACTCACTTCAATGATAATAAAAATTCTGCACATACGCTTTTTCTCAGAAAATGTTGGGAACATGTTATTGAGCATTTGGGGTATCTAAGATAAATAACACCATTTATGTATAAAACCTGATTAGTAACTGGTGTAATAACAACATAAAATGATAAAATTCAAAAACATTTTATCTAAACCAAAGCAGCCATAATAACTATAGCAGGCTATCTACTAAATTAAAAATATACCTAATTTTCTCCACTAATAGGAGAAAATTGCAATTATCTTTGATACCAGGAAAGGGTAAAAATAATTTGTTAGATGGAGAAACCCACACCAAGTTAAGCACATTTAGTGCCAGCAAAGCATAACTGACAAGTCCTAAAACAACCTCTTTCCATATGCTTTATAAAATGTGAACATTCATGGTTTTTCTGTCCTTGTCATCCAAGTTCTGAGTTGGCAGCTGAAGAGAAGACCCATGACCACATCTGCTGAGATGAAGTTTGTCCTTTAGGTGGACAAAACCAGTTCTTTTCTCAAGATCTGCAAGTAGATAATATCTAAGAAGCAAAATCATGCTAATTAATTCTTACATTTCAGTCATTCCTGGAAGGGTACTGATGTTGTCTTTGTTATTTTCCTTACCACCAGTTCACAGGTTTTAAGACATGGCATTAAAAATTCTAAGTCTGTTAACAAAGCAGATACTTTAATGGATTCTGGGTCATAAATTTCTTTGCAATAGTCTCAAAGTACTGTATTACCAATATTTACTAGTAGCAATGGTCTAAGGTGAATTTGTTATTCAAATTGTAAAAACAAAAGAGGGAAACAATTCAGAATAATCAAAGAAGTGCTAAAAAGTAGTGTCCAGTTTAAATTAAGTACAAATTGGTATACATTTAGTTCACTCACCAGGTTTAACCCTGCAAATTTCTTAACAGTAAGCCCCTTTTACATAAGATTCCCAAAATCATCTGGGCATTTCTTTTATTTAGAGATTTTCTGATTATAATGAATAGAGATGGGCTCAGATTACGTGGTGGATGAATATTATTTTTTATAAATATATTTGGAGAAATAGAAACATATCAAGAATTATTTTTTCCAAGTTCTCCAGAGAGGAATTAAATTGACCTAGCTCATCTTTGTGGACTAAAATGGATTCATAGGTAGTAAATGGTTGGTGTACTTAGGATGGATTGCTCTCAGGAATACTTCACATCCTGCCAAAATCCAGAGTTGGTAGTAAAGAATGTGGATAGGACATGGCTGATGATAGGACGTGGCTGACTCATAGAATAGAAGTGTGTGATTACAGCAGAATTGCTTAGAAAGGGGTGTGCTGAGCAGGTCATTGCTGATCCTAGCACAGGGTGGAATGCACAGATTCTAGACTCAGAATTACTATATTGAACCCAGCTCTACAACTTACTCCTCTAGTGTGTGACTCTTTTCTAGTTAATTAACCTATTTGATTTTTAGTTCCCTCAATGTTAATACCACTTAAGGTTATTGTGAAGAGTCAATGTGTTAATTTAAGTTAATTCCTTTGGCAGTGTCTGCTACTAAAATCACTGGGCAATTTAGGTTGACCAAAGTATGCTAGTATGATACAGCCAAAGTTGCTTCACTATTTTAATGGAGTCTCTTCTTCAGAGAATATGTCTGCTTAAGGAAAAATATGGTTCTAGAGTAATTTTTCAAGGCAAAAATAATCCTAGTCAAAAAAACGTTAAAAGACTTTCAGTCAACCTATGTATGACTTATATGTTTTCATGCATATAAGACTCCTTTATAGTAATATACATGACTACATGCATAATGTCAAATGTAATTATTAGTTCACTTGTCAAATATAAGAATGTATATATTTTAATTATGAGACAGGCATTACCATCAAAAATTAAATAACTAAATAAGCCTATACACTGCCTTTTCCTCTAGATAGTCTTGCTGTTTTAAGAATTTAAATCTATGCTGACATTTAGTGGCGTCGGGCTAAGGATGAATGATGACAGTAAACAGCCAAGTGATAAAGGTGAATTGATGAAACTGGTCTCTGTACACACTGAGCCTGATGTTCTGCTTCTACTAGTGAGCCATTCCTTGAAGGTCACCCAAAAGCTTATGCTATTGAAGAGTTAGTATCTAGGCATCAGAGTTGGAGAAGAAGTCCATGGTTGACTTTGGTTGAGCTTGAGAAGTTGACAGCTTAGGTATATGCTGCTAGATTATCATACCTAGTAAATAATACCGAGGCTGTTGCCTTTTGTGCTCCTCAATGCTTCCACTCATTGATTCATCAGACTTCCTCTGAAAATCCCCTCTTATATGTAATGCATTCCTTGCACTTATCTAAAAATAAATGGTTGCCCATTTGGCTACCTAAACATGCATTCAAAATTCCTAAATTCACATCTTTCCCCATAGGATTTGCCAAAATGTTTCAGACATAATCTCATGGTTATGAGTCATAAATGTAAACAGCAGTCCCTCTTTATCTGCAGGAAATATGTTCTGAGACCCATAGTGGATGCTTGAAACCATGTATAGTACTGAACGTTATATGCACTATAGTTTTCTTATGTGTTTACACCTTAATGGAGTTAAATTTATAAATTAGGCAGGGTAATAGATTAACAAAAATACTAATAAAGTAGAACAATTATGATAATATATCATAACAATAAAAATTATGCAAATACGGCCCCTCCCCCTTTCTCCCTCTCCCCCCAAAAATATCTTATTTTTATACTTACCCTTCTCCTTTTCATGATGACTTGATGTAATGAGATAAAGTGGGGGGGAAGAACTTATCACATGCTATAGCTATAGCTTTTGTGCTTTGAGCTGTGACAGTAAAACTAGCATGAATTTATTTTATCCTTTTTAATATTTTCAAATACGAAATATTCATTCTTAACAATCTCAACATAAGACTTTTTTTCTTTATTAATTGTATTCATAACTTTTACCTTTTTATTAAAGGAAGCATTGGCAGATTATTTTTGGCATATATGAATTGTTATCATTACTTCTCTTGTGCTTTGGAACCATTATTAAGTAAAATATGGGTTACTTGAACACAAGAACTGTGATTAATGTGAAAAATCAACAGTCCTTAGTTGATATTTGATTTTCTAATCAAGACAGCTACTAAGAGACTACTGGGTGGGTACCATATACAGCTTGGATACACTGGACAAAGGGAGAGTCACATACCATGTAGGATGAAGCAGGATGGCATGAGATTTCATCACTTTACTCAGAACAGCATGAAATTTAAAACCGGTAAATTGTTTATTTCTGGAATATTTTATTTAATATTTTCATACTACATTTGACTAAGGGTAACTGAAACTTCAGAAAGCAAACTGATTAATATGGATTAGTATATCATTTAAATCTTCATAAAAAAATCTTTTCATGAACTTTGGTTAACCTTGCTACACTAATTGGAGCCATTGTTTTCATGGCTTGGCTACCACATATCTTGATTTTTGATGACAATCATGGTAGGTTTATTATAACCATACCTGTGGGTCAAGTTCAAAACAGTCTATTTTTATGGTTCCTTTTTTTTTTTTTAGCACTAGAACACTATTGCTTTGGTTGAATACAAGCAACAGTAATTGGTTTTCATTTACGGGGCATGCTTTACAAGAACTACATGATTTTTAAAACACTAGAATTTCATCACCACAATGAAATACTCACCTTTGACAAGGGCTGCAGAAATGGATGAAGCAACAGATTAATGACCTCATTTCAGTTTCACATCAAAACATGTGCTGATTGAACAGAAGCAGATTGAAGTCACCCAAACTTTTAAATCATCCTCCCTCCTGGGCTGAACGCAGAGAGTTAAATCAAGATGAAAATAGGACTGCTCTGAATTACCTTTTACAGACTTAGTGTGTGTGTGTGTGTGGGGGGGTATTTTATATATATAAAATACATATTTTTATGTTGGATCATTTTACATCTCTAAGTTTCAACCATGTACGTTTCTTTAAATAATAAAACCACTGACTTCCTTTTTACAGTCCAGTTGAATTTGGAAGGTGATATGGGTGAACACTGATATAATTCTAAGTCCTTCTGAGTTAAAACAGGAAAGAATAGCTGCTTCTTGCCCCTATGACAGAAGGATTTTCAGTTACTTGAGAGAAAAAAAAATATATATATAACTAATTACATCATTTTTCTTGTTCCAGAATCTTCTAAGACTTGCTCAGACACATCCAACCTACTACCCCAATCTACAATTTAACTCAAGGTTTTATTAATTGTAATGAACATCATTTGCTGTTTAAAATATTCACTTTATCTTTCCTTAAACAAACTCATCAAGAAACAACATTGTTATATACTAAAAAAAAAAAAAAAAAACATTAAAGCCTAAGAAGGGGCAGGAAAGCATCTTCCAAGTGGAGGAGAACTCTTGGTATCTGAATTCTTAGTGAAATTTCCATGTAGATCTAGAAAAACAGGGTGAAAACACAGTGCTGCCCTTTACAGGAGATGGATCATATCTGTCTGCCCAGACCCTTGAAAATTTCCGATGATTTTGTCTGCTTGTCAAGATAGTAGTTCCTCCAACTTAAATCCTTTTCACATCACATTTTCAAATCCTTCCCCTTACCCCACACATGTAGAGAGATCATTTTATATTCAAATGTAACTTTCTAACAACATATTTCCATAGAAAAGGCATTATGGGCACAATGCAGACAAACAGATTAGGAATGAAGGGGACTAAATCTTCTTTTACAAGAAAAATAATTATATATGTCTATGTGCTTACAGACCATTACAGTTTTCCTGATTTGAAATTGTTTTCCACCACTGATCCTGATTTTCTATACACACCTTAATGATGAGAAACCCACCATGAGAGGCACGTCTCCCTCTCAGCCTAACTGCCCCACCCCGTGAGAGCAAGGTTTTCAGTGTTACCTGAGAAAACAACATCATAACTAATTACATCATTTTTCTTGTTCCTGCATCTACCCAGGCTTGCTCAGACACATCCAACCTGTTACCACAATCCATGATTTAACTCAAGGTTTTATTTCATGTAATGAATATCTTTTCTCCATGTGAAGTAATCAGCTTATCTTTCCTTATACAAACTGAATAGCCAAAAAGCAGTAACATAATGTGCTAGAAAATAAATTAAACTGAGATATATTATTCATAAAATGACATAGTCCATTGAGAGTCTTTATAAGGACAGAAATTAGCAAGAAAATTTGCCATTTAAAATCACCAATGAGCACCTAGGTTACTAGTGCATATAATAAAGGTAGTTGAAGTTTTTAATTAAAAAAATAGATCATATTACATTTACGTAGGTTTTTGCATTTCTATTACAGAGTATCACTAATAAGGATAGAAAAGACTAAAACTTGAAGATCAGCTTATCTATTATTTTATTATTTTCTCTATTGTTTTATAAATCCTTTATGCACTTATTATCAATTCTCGGATTACATATGTGTGTACACCACATATATCTCAATGTGTGTGCGTGTTAAGTGACAAGACGCAGCATATCTCAATATCTCAAAATAGGAAAATCCACACTAAACTTCCAAACCTCCTATTTTATATATAAAATGCAGTTTAAAAAATGTATTTGTATACTTTTAAAATCAACTTTATTGACAGCTAAATCTTTTTTAATACTACTCTTAATTATTACCTGTATGTAGCATTACCTGTGTTACTGTTTCAATCCTAAGAAAACAAGAGCATTTTCTATAACATTACATAAGCCTGAGAGCAAATAGGAGAAAAAACGCTGCCTATGTTGGGATGAAAGCCAGTTCTCTCTGAAGCTATCACTGACACATTAAAAAAAATAGAGGCATTTGAGTCATTTGAATTGCCAGTATTGGCCAAGTATTAACCTATAAAAATGGCAATTTCCCGTTAAGTGATATAGCCAGACAGACCTATGCAAGCTTTTTCGATGCATCAGAAAATTTTCTTAAAATTTATTACCCAGAAGTTGATTACGGTCAACCATATAGAAAAGAAAACCTAAACGTCATTACATATATGCTCTGAAAAATCCATGAACTTCCCCCCATCTATATTAAAACCATACTGCATTCATACAAAGAAAAAGAAAAGAGATTGTTTAAAAAGGTGCACCAGCCAAAATATAATAAATGATCTTGGTCTTTGTTCTATCAGATGGCCATGCAAAGGTATCGATAATGGTTACATCATCAGATTCAACTGCAACTTGCTCCAAATATTGTGTTTGTGGCTCACACCATGAATCTCTTGACGGAGCTCGACAACCGTGAAAACATAAAATAAATGAAGGTTAACAAAGACTGGTCTAAGGAACAGTTCACAACAATACCGCAATGCTCTTATCACTAATGCTTGATTCTGCATTTGGATACTTATATCTGAAAGACTTGCAAATAATGACAACATTCATGCCAGACATTACTGCAAGTGAGGAACAGACTAAAGGAGAGGGGAAAAAA
This sequence comes from Marmota marmota marmota, assembly GCF_001458135.2. Classification (NCBI taxonomy): domain Eukaryota; kingdom Metazoa; phylum Chordata; class Mammalia; order Rodentia; family Sciuridae; genus Marmota; species Marmota marmota. Next base: position 19,549,184 of record NW_026000211.1, on the reverse strand, counting down.
ACGCCTTCCAAGAGAGAAACATTCATTAGCCTTACTGGCAAGTGTCTAAAGCAAACAAGGAAACTGCAAAATAATTACTTAGTTACAAATAAACCCTTTTTAGCACAGTACCTTTTTGTGTCTGTCCCTCTTCCATATTCTCTTCCATGGCTACCTTTCTTCAGTAGAATCTGGTACACGGAATTAATCAAAAGCTCAATTAGATGTTGAAAAAACTGGTGACTTTTTTTTTTTTTTCCTGGGAAGCTCCAACAGCAGTGGCTTGGGCAAGTCCTTAGAGCTTAGCTAAGGCTCCCTCGCTCCTCTTGTTTGCTTGGAGACTGGCTGTCAAGTGTAATTTCATTCAAATTACTCCTCCGTGAAGATTATCAATTTTTCTTCTCAAAGCTGCCCATTGTGTACCACAGTAAGCAGGTATTCAAACAAACAGCCTGAGAATTTTGGGGGGAAATGTGGTCTGAATTCCAGGAGCAAAGACACTATGATTCATAAGCCTTGCTTTGCATTTAAAATGGGGAAAAGAAATTGAGGTTTGTATTGAAATCTGGGCTTTAAATTGGAAACAGGCTGAGCTGTGAACAGATGGAGGGGTGTCCTCCTAACATGAAGCAGACCACCAACCCATAATCCACCCCCCTTTGCTACCAGAGTGGGAAAGCCCAGATTCCCGTCGGTTCTTTATGCTGCAGCAGTTGCTTCTCACCCAGTCAGATGCATTGCAAAAATGTGTTTTCCTGTTCTCTCTCCTCTCTAAGTATCTAGTTAATTTGATTTAAAGGTGCCAAGAAGGGATGCAATTATACTATCTCAGGGTTTATTTCTAAAAGGTTATTATTAAGAGAGGACCTGTAAGCTCACATCTTTCACATTTGAAAAGAAACAGAAGCAAGGTTTTCAAAGGACTAAGTATAAACCTTTAAGCCTGAGAGATACATGTTTTAAGCAAGTATCTTACTTAGTGCTGTAGGACTCTTACATGAAAGGAGGAAAACCACTGGGGGGAAAAGGAATCTATTGATGTCTTTGTAATTTATTGTTATGATTTTATCCCACTAAACTGCTGATTTCAAATGGGACTCTCTTGAAAGAGAATTTTTAAAAGGTTGTTATTGAGGAATGAGTAGGGTGATAAAAAGAAGGAAGGAATTCTAGATAAGGAAAAACAGGGTAGCAATTTATAATGGAAATCTGCAGTCTGATTTGGAATGCAAATCACAGTGCTGCAGTCTGGCAATAAATTAGCATTTGTACTTCAACCTATTGAGTGACAAGACACAATCAGAGTTTCAATACTTCACAAGAGGTATACAAGAAAATAAACAGTGTCTCTTTCAAGGCAACACAAACCTTTACTAGGGTATAAAGGAAGGAAGACTTAAGCATTCCTGTCTCAAAAAGCAAGCATACAGGAAAGGCTCAAACACACACACACACACACACACACACACACACACCACAAACATACACATACACAACTACAACTGTGAAAAAAATAATTCACATCCTCATTATCCACAGCATAAGTTTCTTGCATAATAGCAAATAGTTCACATACATTCTGTAAAGTATGTCATTAACATGTTGCACACCACCCTCTAAATCATTTCAAAAGCAAGTATTTAGAGGAAAGACAATTGTGCATTCCATTTGATCATAAATGAATGTTCAGTTGTCCTGTTTCTATAATCACTTGCTATTGCTTTTTTTAAATGAATTTAACCCAAAGATAATGATGATTCTAATTTATTCCAATAGCTCAAAACCTCTCTCTGAATATATGTGTGTGTGTGTGTGTGTGTGTGTGTGTTGTATATATTCAAGTGCTTTTGAGAGAATTGCTTGCTTAGGAAACAGATTGAGAGAGAAACCATAAGGGAAATCAAAAGAGCCCAATCATAGCAGTCTCCCTGCTTCAATTCATCCCTAGGATGACATAACCTGGCATACAATCAAAACAGAAGGAGCATCACTTCTCATTTATATTCTTTATTCACTTTATATCACAGAAATCATTAGTGAAACAAATTATTAATAGTACTGCCCATGAAAATAATAACATTTCCTGAAATGTTTATAGTACTTTATAATCTATAAAATATATTCACATGCACTCTCCCATTTGTAAGGCAAATTGGGAAAGCATTGTTTCCCAAATTATATATTAGGGGAAAATTGACAATTAAGGACACCAAGGGATAGGGCTAGTAAATGACTATGAGTGCCTTCAGTGTTCAAAAATCATCCTTAGTTCTTTGCTTTCTTTTTCACTGTATAAGTAAAGCAAAAGAGAGGGAAACTATAGAGAAAAGAAAAATTAAAATTATTTCCTGGATAAGATGAAGGGAAAGTGTTTTTTTTTCTTCCAGAAAATGCAACAAAACAATACATTCCTGTAATCATCAACTTTTTCCACTAGAAGAGACATTTTTTTCCCCACTCAACAATTGTTTCTAAAAATAGACAACAGACACTTATATCAACTTTGTAAATATACAAAGATCCACCTCCACTTCAGTCTAATGGATTCCTGCCAAACAGATGAAGAAAAACACAGGCACATATAACTTTCTAGCAAAACTCAACTGCTAGTAAGCCAAGATTCATCTTTTGTCTTATTGTGGTAAAATATATGTAAAAATTTATCGTTTTAATTATTTAAGTCTATAGTTTTGTGGTAATAAGTACATTCACATTGTTCTACAGTCATCTCTACCATCCATTTCCAGAACTTTCTTATCTTTCTAAACTGAGATACTGTACCTACTACACAGTAGCTCTCCATTGTCCCTTCTCCTGAAGGACAGCAGTTGAAGTGTTGTGGTTGAATGCTTGTTGACTTTAAGATTATTTTCTAAAGATCTGTTCTCATTTGAAGTAAAAATATTTAGAATATCCAAGTATGTGAAATGAACTAGAAAAAGAAAAATGACTGATCTTAGGGTCCATTAACTATGAATTCCACATACACTGTTATGAACCTTAATTTCTGGCAAAGATGATTCCTCGGTATCTCCATTACCCACAACAAGTCAAGAAGGCCATGGTGCCTCAACTAATAGTCTTTTCATTATACACATTACATTTGCTGCATTCTACTCTTAGTCATGTATTCAAAATTCATGATTATAAGTTCACTAGGTAGTTAAAAAGCTGTGATCACAAATGTCAAGTGAGATTTCCCTTTCAAATATCATCTAAGCAATATTTATAATATGTATCATTTTTTATGTGTAAGCTAGAAGACATGTTTGTCATTTAAGTCCCTCTCACTTTTCTTATTTAAGTTAGAGAGAACTCTTTCTTTAATGGTCCATCTTATCTTGTGGATAAACATACTATGTGAACTGAGAAAATATCTAGTCATTCTTCTATTACATAGGGAAGTTATCTTTGTGATTCAAAATTCAAAACATAGTCAAGTAAACAGAGTTACAGATTAAACAAGAAATTGGTCATTCCAAGTGCAGCATCAACTGTAAAACATGAGAAAAAAAATGTTCATGGTTTCTGAGTCAGAGAACAAAGCGGAAATGTGGGAAATATGATTATGTGAATCAAGTATAGTGTACAGAACTAACAGATATAAACACTGCTTAGAAACTGTGTTTTTGCTGAGAGAGAAAGGGGAGAGACAGAGGGGAGAGACAGAGACAGAGACAGATGCAGTATCATCTCAAGAATAAAATGTCTTGGTTGGTTTTTCCCACATTTTGACAAAGAAAAAGGCCACACTGCTGCTTTACACTCTAGGGTCAAAAATTGACTTCCATATTTTTTTAAAAAAAACCAAAAGCACCACCAAGGGTAGAAAGTATATTTTACATATATATGTAAAATGTAAAATATACACATAAAATTAAAATGACACTCTTCAGAGTTATGTAATTATTCAAAACAGTCAATTCACAGAATGGTCATGGCATTCACAAGTCTTGCTATACTTGTCATTTTGTAACCTCCTCCTTTTTTTTTTTTTTTTTTGGTACTGAGATTGAACTAGGGGCACTTAACCACTGATCCACATCCCCAGCCCTTTTCTTTTTATCTTTTATTTTGAGATAGGGTCTAGATAGGTTGCTTAGGGCCTCACTAAATTGCTAAGGCTGACTTCCAACCTGCGATCCTCCTGCCTCATCCTCCAGAGATGAGGGGATTACAGGGGTGCACCACAGCCTACAGCCTTCCTTTCATTCTTAATTGAACAAATGTTTATTAAGCATTCCTACATAAAAAGGAACTTAAATAGGTAAAAAGAGACAAATCTCTGATCTAATTATGCTTAGAACCTAGCATCACAAGACAGTCCCAAAATCATAATGCTAAATAACAAGTGCTACCTAATAAGTATCACGCAAGCACAAGATGTTGCAGGAAACTAAAACAGGAATATCTAACCTAATATTTAGTTTTGATAGTTTTGAAAGTTCTCTCATCTTCTAGAAGGTACAGTTTTATCTGACCTGATCAAAGCAGAAGACCTTTCACCTAAGAGAGATAAAAATAGACAGGAAAGAATCTGGTAGAGCGTAGGTGAGAAAGGAAAGTTATCCTAGACTGCTGAAACTGAACACACAAAGGCCCATAGGAGATATTCTTCTGACTACATGTAATGACTAACGCCTGGTGACAGGGGGTAAGCCCTCTCTTACTGTTTATTAGGCATTTTATCCCCAAGGTTTTTAGTAGTCTAGGAAGGAAAATCCAATTCTAATTCAAATTGTGGTCCCAAAATTTCCTGGAGTTACTAAAGAAAGAGAAAGACCTTCCTCAGATTTAGCATGAATCCTATAAAGCTGGAGTCTAAAAGGGAGACCATGGGAAAACCATTAGTGTTTAGTTCCAAGAAATTACCCTGGTCCTATGTAGCATCCTGTGTTTATTTTATCCTTGGTCCCTCAAGCATTTCATACCAATACCTTTTCTCTCCAATCTGTTAGTACCATATTTTCACAGTTAGCCAGGCATCCTGCCACAACAATGTCATAGCCTGTTTACACCTGGTCACTTATTTCCCAGTGTTCTTAGAATGACATTCAACCACCTAGAATGGACAGAAAGATGGGATATGACCTGGAGAAAACCCATCTTCTTCCAACCCCTACTGTTCTTCTTCCCTTAGTAATTTCTCAAAAGTTTCAATTTGTAAACATTGTTTCTTCTGCCTAAAGCACTTTTGCCTGTAGCCTCAGGTCACCAGATTGATTTATTCCTTAGATCTCAGCTGGGACATTATCCTCAGGTGAAACTTCCCTATCCCACAGAATATGCCTCCTTTGGTACACAGAGCAAATGTCATTACAGTGTGATATTTCAAAGTTTTCATTCTGCATATTTATTCTAAACAGCCTCCAGCCTGTAAGCCCCATTAGATCTATCCTTCTACCTCCCACAACCCAAGGAAACAGTGAGCTTTCAAAAAAATATTTGTTGAATGCATGCGTGAATGAATGAATGGTAGATAAATAAATGAATGAATGAATTCAGTGGCTTAAAATATACCTTATCTTATGTTTAGCAGCTTCCACAAAACATTTTGAAGTATGAACGTAACTTACAGCAATTCCAGGAGAATATGTTATGTTCATATATAAGAAATGCCATGCCTTAAAAGTTGATGATAGAATGACAAAATTGTATTTCAAAGAGCAAACAGTGAAACAAAAAGGGAACAATGAAAATATTTTGCCCTGTTTCCCATTAAAAGGGGAGCCTTATTGTCATAAGCACAGATAAAAGAAAGGAGAGACACAAAAATTCAAGGATGACTCTCCATAGACCAAAGTTGCTCTTTTAAAATAGGAAGAAGGAACCAGTTATAAGTGTTCATATCTTCATACAAGCTAAGAGTTGACGCAAATATTAAAACTTCTAACTAGTTTCTAATATGCCTTTCTCCAAAATGGTAGAAAACAAAGTTTTTCTTGGGTAATCATGTTTTCTAGAAAACATTGCAGAAACCATCATAAGTAAAAACTAGGCTTCCAAGATGCAATGGGTAAGCAGCAGTACCTTGTCTTTTGCTCAAACTTCAAACATTAATTCAAATAGACCTAATAAAGAATGGCCCAAGATACTTCTTTAGGGTCTCAAAAATGCTAAATTGGACTCATCGAAAAGTAAACTATATAACTCACTCAACTTGTTTGTATTCATTCAATGAATGACTAAAGAATATGAGAAAATTTTATAGATGAGGAAATAGAAGCAGAAAGTATAAATATTTGTACAAATGAGGCTAGAATTCAAACTGAGGTATTCTAACTCCAAAGTCCATTCTTTGAACTTCCACAGTCTACCAAACCAAGAGCATTTAGTATGGGCTGACTTCCCTGTCATCAAGTCCTATTTCAACATAAATATTTGTATTCATCAAACAACCACAACAACAAACCAGTATGCGTAATCTACTGCCAGTTGCTATAAGGGACACAACAGCTGAAGAAATGATTCTCATATTAAAAGATCGTGCAATTTAAGTTAAATATACTAATTTTGAATGTCAATAACTCAACAAAGAAAGTTGGTTTCAGATTAAAATCACTATAGGGAGTGGAAATAGAGAAAGTTATTTGGGATTTGGAATATGTTTTGGTAGAACTAGTTAAAAACACAGTTACTATCCAAGTATTTCTGTAAAAATCCAGAGATTTTAATAGATAATTTTTTACTTTAAAACCCTACTCAATGAAACAATTTAGCAGCTAAAACATTATGAATAGTTCTTTTCTTATTTTCTTTTATCTTAAACTAAAATTAACTTTTCAGATGCAATATAAAACCTCAATAATAAACACCTGCATACCTACCAAATAGTGCACAAAATAAAATATAAAGGAATCGTATGCCTTCTTTAATTGCATTCCTCTCCTTTTCATCTCCCCCAATCTTGCCTCCTGCTAATCACTAAGAATTTGAGGTATTTTGGGGGAGGAACTGGGGGTTGAACTCAGGGACACATCCCTGGCCCTATTTTGTATTTTATATAAAGACAGGGTCTCACTGAGAAGTTTAGCACTTTGCTTTTGCTGAGCCTGGCTTTGAACTCGAGATCCTCCTGCCCCAGCTTTCTGAACTGCTAGGAGAATTTGGGTTATTCTTATTCCTGTGTGCTTTCTTCAAAATTAAGCGCGCGCACACACACACACACACTCATACACACACTTTATTTTGTATTGTTTTTCAAGCTTTGATTGTATATGGAAGGTATCTTATTACAGGTTAAATATGCCCAATCTTAAAATCTCAAATCTGAAAATGCTCCAAAATCTGAAATTTTTAACAACTTGGTGCCACAAGTTAAAAATTCTACAGCAGACCTCAGGTAATAGGTCAAGTCCAAAGTCAAGAGCACTAAAACTATTATATAAAGTCACCTTTAGGCTATGTGGATAAGGTGCATATGAAACCTAAGTAAATTCAGGATTCAGACTTGAATCACATTCCCCAGATAACTCATTAAATGTTTGCAAATATTCTAACATCTGAACTCCAATCTTGATCATTTCACACAAAGGATACTAAACTTGTATATTTATCTTTCCACAACTTTTTCTCAAATTTTCGACGATATATGTGGATCTATTCTGTTAATGAACATTTGCTATGCTAATTTTGAAAATACTAAAAAATTTACCATAAATACTCTTATACATGTCTCCTTGTGCATATATGTAAAAGAAATATATATATATATATATATATATATATATATATATATTATACATACATACATGTGTACTCACACACACACACACACACACACACACATACATACATATCCTGGTGTGGGATTGTTGAGTGGGAAATGATATTAGGTACATATTCAAGAATATGAGATATGAAAATATATCAGAAACTCTTCAAAACCCTTGTACCAATTTTAAACTTCCATATGAACTGTGTGGAAGTACTCTGGTCTATATCTTCAATGATATTTGAAAATTTATATAAAGTTTGCCAAAAATATTTAAATTCAAATGAAAACTATATATCTGCTTTAATAGAGATTTCCTTCCATATTCAAAAATTGAGAGCACTTTCAGGCTTACTGGCCTTGGATTTTCCTCTTGTGAAAAGTGCTTATTCACATGCTCTGCTCAAGTTCTCAATGTTGTTTGCATTTGGTTCTACTCTACAGATGTTGTTAAGTTCTGAAGACTAATTCTTCAGCACATAAATGTATTACTGATATCTTTTTACAGTGTGGTGTGCATTTCACTCTCTTCATGGTAAGATACTAAATGGAGTTCTTATAACCAACTTTTCCTTGGTGACTTGTGTTTCTTTAAATTTAAAAAGAAAATTCTGTCTTTCCAATCCATATACTTTTGTTTATTTTATTTATCTTACTGCACAATCTGGGATCACAAATGTGATGTTTAATTGAAAACTACTTTTAAAAGGAATTCTTTGATGGTTTTACCATTGTGTGATGTTTGTAGTAGGTTTTGATATATGTATTTTATCTGTTTAAATAAGTTCTATTCCATATTGCAAAGAGCCACTTATCTTAAGCATGTTGCAAATTATTTCTATATAAAGATGATTGTATATATTATCTCCATTAACACGTTAGAGAATTACATTTGTAGGTTTTCTGATGTTAAAATGTTTGCATTCCTGCTATAAACTCAATTTGGTTGTGGTAGGTAATTAGTTTAATTTTGTTTTTAATATTTTGAAAGATTTTTAATTGAAAATATTCTCCTTTTCCATCCAGTTTGTCTAAACATAAATAATGTATGTTGTTGTCTTGAAATGGGCTCTGGATATATTGTCCAGGCGTGTCTCAAACTCTTGAGTTCAAGTAATCTTCCTGTCTCAGCCTCCCAAGTATCTGTGACTACAGGCACCCTGTACTGTGCCCAGTCATGGTATGTGTGTATATGTGTATGTGTGTGGCTGAGAACTGAATCCAGGGCACTCTACCAGTGAGCTACATTTTTTCTTCTTTTTTTAACTTTTGTAAAATTCTGAAACAGGTTATCCCTGAATTGCCAAAGTTGGCCTCAACATTTAGAACCTCCTGCTTTAGTCTCCTAAGTCACTGAAATAATAAGCATGCACCACCATGCCTGGCAACTCTTCTTATTTAATTGTCCACTTTAAAAGAAAATCAGTTATAAAAATGTTCAAAAACAGAACTGGGGTTGTAGCTCAATGGTAGAGCACTTGCCTCACACATGTTAATAAATAAAATAAAGATATTGTGTCCATCTAAAACTAAAAATATTTTTTTAAAATGTTCAAAATCAGAAATAGTATATAGCACTTAATAATCATGTAAATCATTCTTGTTAACAATGGAAAGTTATTTATGATAAAATGATAGAAGTATAAAACAAAATAGCATGATGAGCATACTCTTGCATTTTAGAATACTCTTAAATATGTGCATAGAACAACTCCAGACATATATTTGAAAATGTTAATGATTATCTCCAAAAAGTGGGATTTGAGGTTTTTGTTCTTTGCATGCTTTCCATACTATTTAAATGGCTTATTGTGATATTATAATTATCAGTTTATAAAACTAATCATAGTAACTTGCTTATAACTACTTGTGTACCTACAAAGTTCTAGGTATGGAGCTAGCGATTTTTGTGATTTCTAACATTTGCAACATGTCTAAGGACAGCATTCTTTCTTTCGTGTGAGAAAAACTTGAAGCTTTCAAAAGTTAAGCAGCTTCTTAAGGCTACACAGCCAGTGAGTAAAGGGATTCAAATTTGAATTTTGGTCACTCTAATATTAAACTTACCATCACACAAAAAATAAGGTATTCAGTACTTCAATAACAGACTTATAAGACACTTCATGTAAGAATTTCTCCATTTTGGGGGGGAGTCAGTATTGTTTACAACAATGGAACATAGGATACAACTGACTTGAAGAATAAATGGCTTTGGGTTTTGTTTCATTCACTTGGGTCAAAGTTCAACAATTTAGAAATCTCAGGTAAGACTAACCTTATATACCAGATTGCATTTTACAAATAACAGGCTTGTATAAATAAGTGAGAGGAAGAGAGAGCCAGAGAAAGAAAGAGGGAGAGAGAACCCAAGAAAGGAAGTGGGCAGACACATGCTGTGAAAAGATAGTAGCTTGTCATAAGTTCTGAGTTTTCAAGTAGTGATTTTAAATCTCTTTCCTTGGCTCTTGCTGAAGATGCAGATGGTGAAAGATATTCTCTGAAAAAGCTGATTGCTCTACATGGTGCAAAGAGAACTGATGAGGAAAAATAAAATTCAAGTCATCTCAGCTTTACCATAAGCATTTTAGACTTTCTGCTTATACATTAGATTGCAAGTCCTTTTGTGGATTAAAAAATAAATAAATATATTCTTACATTTCCGGAGATCATCCTAGTTAACCTAAAAATCCTTGTCTCCAAAAAGAGTACTGATAGACTGATAATTTTTCTCATTCTTCAAATTGCTTTCTAGTAACATAGCTGAATTAATGACTGAGGAAACAGAGAGCAATGGACTTCTCCTTTCTTTCTTCTGAAAGGAATGTGTGATTTTATGCACTGTTTTCCATTTGTGTGTGTGTATGTGTGTGTGTGTGTGTGTGTGTGTGTGTGAATTTGATGCCTGTCTTAGTCTGTTTTCTGTTGCTATAACAAAACACCTAAGGTTGGAACTTTATAAAGAAATAAAGCTTATTTTGACTCTCAGCTTTGAAGGCTGAAAAATCTAAGCTCTGGAGGCAATATCTAGTGAGATCTTCAAGGAAGATGGCATCACATTGATGGGGGCCACAGTAGTAGCTACAAACAGTGCAAACAGACCAAATGCATGAGTAATCTCACTTTTTAAAAATTTCTAAAAATTTCTTTTGTTTTTAACTAATACAGTCCTGTGAGACTTAACCCATATCCCTTCTAAGAGTGGTAGCTCATTGATTTAATTACTTTTCACTAGGCCCCACCTCTCTCTTAAAAGTCCCACCACCTCTTACTATCATTAAATTGAGGACCATGCTTCCAGACTATGGATTTTAGGGAGATGAATCATGTGCAAACTATACAATATCTGAGGACATTTGGGAGCCATGTTAGTTTTGAGCCAGAAGATTTTGATTGTGATCTAATAACCAAGTAGGGAAAGTAGGCCCAAGTGCTGACTGTGCTAAAAACATTCAGAAAATGGTTTCTACATTTTCTCAAGCAAGTTTTATTGGGAATAAAATATAGTGTTATGGTTTGAATCTGATATATCCCCCCAAAGCCCGTGTGTTATGCAATACAGCAATGTTCAGAAGTGAATCAGTGCAATAATCCATTTAGATTGATAATATGAACAGACCATTGGGTGATAACTGGAGGCAGGTGGGGCATGGCTGGAGGAAGAAGGTCACTGGGACGTGGACTTGAGTTCTATCTCTTGTCACCCCCACACCCCACCCCCGTGCTTCCTGGTTACCAGGAACTGAACAGTTTCCCTCTGCCACACCCTTCCACCATGATGTTCTGCTTTACTTTGGACCCAGGGCAATGGAACCATGGACTAATACCTCTGAAACGATGAGCCCCAAATAAACTTTTCCTCCTCTAAGTTGTTCTTGTCAAGTATTTGGGTTATAGCAACAAAAAATTGATGCAACAGTTTATTTGGATAGATATTTGCACATACTATAGCTCTAGGAACAGCAAAAGACTCAATACTTCAAACAGCACAACTAATTTACATAATAATTTACATCCTAAAAGTTTTTTTTTTTTTCCCTTCATGTGCACACTGGTAGTTTCAAATCAACCCTGAAGAGCACCACTTGACTTCACCTTGGTCATACAACAGTCCTGAAATCCATCCATCAACCTACAACAATCCTTTCTGGTTTTCCAGCAGTAGGCTCAAGTCACCAATAAATATCCCACTGCAGTTGTCCTAGATAAAATGCAAAGCTGTTTTTAGCATTTAATATTGCAAATATTGAGACTGATGTGATTTATTCCTCCCTCCATTCCACAGCTTGAATTTCAATAGCATTTGTCTACAGTTTGTATGTGCCAGGTTTCATACATTTTTTCATTTTTAATATTTCAGTATGAATGCTATTCATTTCCCCTCCCTGTCACTGAGAGCAGCAAACCATGAGCTGTCCTTGTTTCTCTCTCACAGTTCAAGAAGCCAGACTGAGGATAGACTTACTGTGAAATGACCAGCTTTCTGTGTTTAGCCCTTTTTATGCAATAACAATATCTGTGGCATCCATATTCCAAGGCTAGGCATATTTTTTTTTCTAATTGATTAATTATAAACCCATGAGTGCTATCTTTATTCTCTAGGTGGTAAACGTGAGATTTAAAAAAAAAAATGATTTTTCAAGCTCCTTGGCTATGAAGAGGCAAAATTTGAATACAAAGTCTTCTCAAAACTATTTTATTTCCAGTACATTAATTGTCTTAGTAAACAAAATGTAAAAAAGAAGTTGAATTTACTTTTCTGCAAATTAGGGATGCAAATAAATTCTTAAGTGGCTCAGGAGGCTGAGACAGAAGGATCGCAAGTTCAAGGCCAGCCTTAGCAACTTAGCAAGTCCGTAAACAATTTATTGAGAACCTGTCTCAAAATAAAAAAGGCTGAGGACAAACCTTAATAATTAAGCACCCCTGGGTTAAATATACAGCTCCGAGAAAAAAAATTACCTTAATTTAACATTCTTAACACTTATCACTAAGTGAACATGATACCAATACAAATTTCTAAGTACCTTTTAGGCATCTCTTTATGCCTTTTAAATTTAAAAAATAATTTTCTTAGAGAAAGGATGAAGGTTAGAATTATATAAGTAAGGTTTCATATGTAAGTATATGAGATTACTTTGGGCTATAGAAATTCTAACATCAAAAGTATATTTCATGAGAGTCAAAGTATCAAATAGAACCCATAATCTTTCATGAAAAAGGAAGTGCAAGATCACCAAAAGAATGCTGCAGAAGAGTAGTCATTCATTGATTAATTCCTCAGCTATCTGTGAGTGCCTATCATTGTCTATATACAAATCTAAGTTCTGTGGCAAGTCATAGAAAATATATACCAGCTCTCATATGTCTTCTCTCATGACATTTATTCACTAAAATTGGGACATACAGGGTCATAAATAAATATAAAAAGACAATTTGGGGTTCTGGTATGTATAATACCAAAAATAAATCAAGATTATGCAAAGAATGGGTGGGGACTTGAGGCCCTTTAATGTTACCCATAGACATAAAGTACATCTAAAAACCTCTACATGAACTTGCCATCAATAGAATTTTATTATAAGACTATTTGTAAAATATTTGTGGGAAGAAAAGCAAGACAATGAATAATGTGAGCCATCAGAAGTGGTCATTTGTGTTTTCAGTTCATATGTTATATTCTGTAATTGTTTTGATATGTTGTACAATCTAACTTTTGCAAGTTGGACATTCCTAAGTCATGTTGAAAAGATCCTCAAAGTTTTACTTAATAGAAAAACAAAAAGCATGGTTTACTGCATTCAATTTCAAAAACCATTTGCCACCAACCTGTATCCTGAGGCTTAGAAGACCATAAAATACTACTTAATACAGAAATTCATTCCTCATTTTCCCTCTTTCTTTGTGTGTGCACAAGCAAGTGTGCCTGTGAATCCCATAATAGGGTGAGTCACATATACCTGGGACACAAGTCTGTGTGACTCCAAAGCAGCCACATTCCTTTATAACACACTTACTTTTGAAATATATCTGTCAGATGGCCAGTCAGCATTTCTAAGTTGTCAATGTAGTAGTTTAAACATTATGTTTACTTTTGATTTTACATGTACTAAAGGAGGTAAATATTGACATACATAAAACCAAGGACAGTACACAATACTGAGTGGTAAAGGTGGGTGGTAATAACTAATCTTTTTTTAATGTTTATTTTTTAGTTTTAGGTGGACACAGTATCTTTATTTTATTTTTATGTGGTGCTGAGGATCGAACCCAGTAGCTCACACATGCCAGGCGAGTGCGCTGCCAGTTGAGCCACATCCCAAGCCCCATAACTAGTCTTCTTGATGGATTAACAAGATGACATGCTATGTATGTATTGACATGCTATGTATTAAGATGCACTTTTAACTCACTGTATAACTTTAGGCAAAAATGATCTTTCTCCATTTCCTCAGATAAAATAGAATTTATTAATACTTGCCCTGCTGACTTCCCAAAGTGATGTACCAAATGCCAAATACTGTGCTGTTTTACAGACACTATCTCATCTTATCACTCCAGTATTCTCATGAGGTAGGTATCAATTAGAGCCATTTCACAGATGCAGGGGCTTCAGAAAAGCAAATTTTCCAGATGACCAAAGATGAAAAATGTCTTTGAAAAACATAACATGGTATAACCATTATTAAACAGGAAGAAGTGGATCGTGTGTATAAAGAACATCATCAACTATAGGACTGCTAGAAAATGCCGATGGCAGCTCATTAGCCCATGCCACATGATTCAGAGCAATAACCCCAAACAATCAGGGCTTATTTTATGCCAGCCACAGTTTTTAGCATTTTTGTTCATACTTTCATTCACTCATCTTTCAAATACTCCATAAGGAACACAGTATTATTGTCCCCATTTTACCCATATGGAACAGAGACAGAAAGTACAAGCTAACTTGCCCCATATAACAGCCACTAAATGGCAGGGCTGGGATTAGAAGCAAGGCAGTTTGCTTTTTAAGTCCAAACTCTTAATGATCACACTAAACTACCTCTGTGAATTAGGGTAAAAAGGAAACAAACAATGTAGTCATTTATTCAATAAGTTTAGGGAACAAATGGATGGATTTTTTTTTTTCTCACATAGAAGGCTTTTGGCCATTTTCTAAGGTGCTGTTGGGCTAGCATGAGGTGCTGAAAGGAGCTTAGACCCAGCAGAGTTCAAATGACAGCTTTGCCAATCCTGTGCATCTTCCATGACCTCTTTATGATCCTGTTTCTCAGTTATAAAAGAAGAAAAACATCTCACATTACACAGGGGTTTAGTGAGAATGAGTGCATTCAGCACAAATCTTGGCACAGACATGGTTGACACTTGGTAAATTATCCTTTATCTGTCCTCCACTCTGGTGTCAGTTCAAATAATTTACTCTCCCACAAGCTGTTTAGGAAAAGACCTTTTTCTTAAAAGACCTCAGGTCACAAAATGTTAGGTCTTAAATCAACGGTATATTTTCTTGAATCATAAAGTAATCTGTTTTTGTATCTATAAATAGGATCTTTTTCTCCCTAAAACAGTATATATCAATTTCTCAGTGGTAAGTATATTTGATTTGATAGACTGGTAGAATGATCTGCTTTAGTAATTCCTTGTGTCAGTTTTAGACTCATGTATGTCATAGGTCTCCCCAGACAAATTTGATCACAAAGTAGAAATGTCTTGTAACTGTAGAAGAGAAAGCATGGTATTTACAGCCTGCAAATAAACCACAGTGAAATATCTGAGAGTACCTGAGGTTCTCATATGGTAAATTTTGCTCAAGACTTTTATTAAGTCTTAAGAGGGCATATTTTGGACATGTCATGTGTTTACATTTGGGAAGCTTCTATGACCTCATTTTAAAACTTCATTTTAATTGTTACTGAAGTAGAAAAAACTAGGCAGACAAAAATCTCACTGTGTTGTTTCAAGACAATTGTTATTCTTTGCAGAATGGTTGTGCTATTTATGAACAAAGTCAATTATCTGTTTTAAAGAGAGTTTTTCAGATTATAAAAGCTCTACAATCTCCCATGATAAGAATTTTTTTTTTTTTTATTAGAGTTAACAAAATGAGCTTATTTGCTACCAAAAATTTGTACTTTTTTTGACCTGGTTACATTTCCAAATCCCAAATTTGTCAATGAATCTTTGAAATTTACTAAGCTAAAAGCAATAACAGTAATTACAAAAAGAACGGCAGAACTCACAGACCCTATGAATTATCAAAATGAATTAGGAGTTTTAAGAAAGTACTTTAAAGTGTTCACGAATAGTCAGTATTTGTAAGGTAAATTTCAATCACAGATACTCCTTGACTTACAGTGAGATAATATCCAAAGGAACTCACTGTAAGCTGAAAGCACAGTAATCCAAAAAATGCTATTGATGCACTGATCCTACTGAACATCACAGCTTAGCAACACAGTATGAGGTAGCATATCATCATTTCCCTTCCTGATCACAAGACTGACAGATCGGCACCCCACTGTTGCTGCCCATCATCATGAGAATATCTTACTACATATTATTAGCCTGGGTAAAGATCAAAATTTAAAATTAAAAAGCCCATGCCTGTAATGCCAGGGACTGATGCAGGAGGATTGCAAATTGGAGGCCAACCTCAACAACTCAGCAAGGCCTTATGCAACTTAGTGAGACTCTGTCTCAAAATAAAAAATAAAAAGGGCTGGAGTTGTGGCTCAGTGGTTAAGTGCTCCTGGGTTTGATCCACTCCTGCCGACACACACACACACACACACACACACACACAATTTCAAACTATGGTTTCTCCTGAATGTGTATCATCTTTACACCATAATTTATTCAAAAAAGTCATAAATGAAAACATCCTAAGTCAGGGACCATTAGTACATTAAATTTTATCTTTTAATGGTGCAATGTGTGGTCTGTATAAGTAGAATGAATGTAAAACAGTGTTTTCTGTTTAATATCAGCATTAAAACTCTTTCCAATTTTTAAACTTGTAAAGAATGTTAAACTTTTTATACATATAAAATAAATGGAAAATGAATTTGATGTATTTGAGTAATAAAGCATTATATTAAAGCGGGGAGTTTTCAAGTTGAAAGATTACTTAATAGATTAATTTTACAACAAAGTATGGTGAAAAATATTACTGTACTCCATGCTGGGGAAAGTATAATATAAAAAGATAAATAAAATATTAAAATGAATGAAAGAGTATAAAGTCACTATTCTTGGAGAATATGGAAAGTTGCTAAGAAACTAAATCTAAATCCACCTCAAACAAGGTAGACTTAAACTGCACTGAAATGATCCCTTACATGACTTTTACTTAAAACTTATTAGTCTCCATATTAAATATAAATGATTAACTTCTGGTCACTATCATGATCTGGGCAAAGGAGACCTAACTAAGCCCAGTGTCCAGGTATGTGCTTGCCCCTTCACGAAGTAGATGTCCGGTTCCAGAGGCTACTGGATAACCTGTCATTGGCTAGAGGAAGGGAGAGGAGGGCCAGGAACACAGAGGGGGTTGCGGGGAGGGAGGAATGCATAGGGACACAGACAGGTAGAGACAGGAGGACCAAGAAAGATTTACACTTGGGCATTGACACAATTGAGCTGTCCAAGTGAATTTATCACCCATGAGTTAGCCACAACAATGAAAACCTTTTATTTTTATTGAGCATTAAACATTAGTGAGGTTGTATTTTACACCAGTCTGATCTGAGGGCTAAATGTTAGATTTAGGCATGTTTATTATCTCACATTTGTTACACACATACTGTTCATACCTTTATGTATTATAACTCCATAGCCTATAGTTTAAATAAAAATAATGATCATGATGATGATGATGATGATGGCAGCTAATGCTTATATCAGCCCTTTCTATATGACAGAAACTGTTCTAAAAATATGACATATATCATTACAACTAATTTTCACAACTCTGTTAGGTAGATACAATTATCATTCCCATTTTTAATTTACTACAAGTGAGGCACAAAGAATTTAAGTGATTCCACCAAGATTGTGTAGCTAATAGGTTAAGTCTAAAGATTATTAGTCAAAGCTAAAGGTGTCTCTATATGGCTGTGCTGTGTTCATGGCAATGTTAATTCCTTTGACACATTTTTTAAAAACAAAAGCCTAGGTTCACAGTTCCAATGTCTATATTACTTTATGGCTGACCATAGAGAGTAATTTATTTTGAACAGACCAATGCCCATTGAATCAAAGACAAATTCCTCAACATGAAATTCAACATACCTATTTGATGGACCCAATGGCAGGCAAATAACACATTTCTCTGTTTTGCAAAACAAATTCTGTGTTTCCTAGATTAGTTGACAGCTTCTTCCCTCCCTCTCCACCCACTAGAAAGTCCCCTATAATTCAAGTTCCATTCACTTTTGAACTTTATCAGAGCCATTTCACCACCTTAATTCTACTTGATTTCTCAACACTGAAAATACCTTTACTAGTACTCCCATGTCTAGATTACAGCCCCAATGGTTTTTCCTCTGATTGCCAACTGCTTCTCTCTTCCCTCTATTTCCCCATAAATCCAAGCTATCTAATCTCTGTCTCAGCAATTAATTAAAAAACAAGTAAATAAGAAACTGTTATTCTTAGATCAAGTGATCCTGAGATTATTTTTTAATCTTAACCTTTTATCAGTATTTGAGATTTAAACCTCAACCCCAAGTAAATAAGACAGTTATTTTATCCTTTTAGATAAATTATCTGACAGTAAAGGGAAACATCTTTATAATGACAAGGAGTATATAAGAAAAGATTTTGGTATATAATGTAACATAAGATATCTGAATATGCCAAGGATTATTTTTTCAGGCAATATATTGTTTATTTCTATTCAAAATTATGAATATAGTTCTTATTAAGTATCAGAAGTTGTGCTAGGTAATAACAACATAGAAATAAATAAAACATTTCTGCCCTCCAAGAACTTAATCTGCTTAAGTTCTAGCAGAAGGAAGCAGTGGTAACTAGACCAAGAGGAAAGAACATTAATATCAGCATTATTTTATTTTCCTACAAAATTTTAACATACTTGACAGAGACGAGACTGTTTTATGTCTTGATAATTATTTCACATCTTCCAAAAAGTGGGTAACTTTTAAAAAGTTTAAATTATACATAATATAATACCCAAATTATACATGGTAAATGTGGCATATTGTTTAAGGTTTTTTTTGAAACACAGCTGTAGCTAATTTAAAGCAAATGAGGAGTTTCACCATGCACACCCACAA
Source organism: Marmota marmota marmota (assembly GCF_001458135.2). Lineage (NCBI taxonomy): Eukaryota > Metazoa > Chordata > Mammalia > Rodentia > Sciuridae > Marmota > Marmota marmota. Next base: position 19,530,194 of record NW_026000211.1, on the reverse strand, counting down.
AATGGGTAAGTCATAAGAGGAGTGTCTGGGTCACAAGTATGCCTTCCCCTAAAGATGAGAAGGATGGTTTCTGTATTATGGAATCATCATTTATATTCCAAACTTTCCCGGGAGCTAGGGAATACGACTGTCAACAACTGCTAGCTGCCAATATTCATACCTCAAAATAGCACCAGGAAGAAGAATCATTCCTCTTGATTAATAGTATGAGCAGCACTGGTTGGGAAGAGCATTTCCCCCCAAAGATGAGAAAGAAGACTGCTTTCCCTAAATACAGGAGGAGCTGGGTCAATAATGTTACCCACTCTGGATAGGCTTTTAATAAAAAGGCAAAAAGAACAACTGTAAAAAATTCTGGTTGAAGCCATGAGTACAGTTAAAGACTCCTGTGTGGTATTAGATGATTAGAATTAAAGGAAGCAAATTAAATAATGAAGAATAGGAACCAAATAAGAGGCACAGATGCAGTTCCAAAAATGATAGCCAATAAAAGATGACAGTATATCAAGCAGTTCTAGGGACAGACTTCTTCCCAGCTTCTGCTTCTCACCACTTGCAGAACGCTAGATAAACATGCAGACTCAATATAATGCTGGTTTGCTTGTTTGGTATGACTTGAAGTCCCTTTACCATATCCTTAATCCAGCCATAAAGCAACTTTTAACTTTTTATGCTTTTATATATCACCAACAGATATCTCTAGAAATGAGACAAGGTATGAACATGCAAATAGATGAATATTTTTAGTGAAGTCTAATTGGGCTTCACATTGTTCACCACAGAGAAATTGTTGGTCCCTAAGGGGCATCTCAAATCACCTACACCCAGTACATTGAACCAAGATGCAGTTGCCAAGTCTCAGAGAAGAAAGAACAGAACACCATTTCTAGAATTATAATTGAGGAAACTGGGTAGAAGGCCCCAAGGCCCCTCAAGAGAAAGGCTGCAATGCAGAATCTTAGAACCATCACATTTCAGAAAAAAAGCTAGTCCTCCTGGGCTTTGTATAGCCATCCTGCTAGGTACATGTGAGACAGATATCTGCACCAAACTTCAGAGGAAAACAGAGACAGTGTTGCCAAAAGGCTGTTGACTACCGAAAGAGATGTGTTAAGATTTACTACAACTATTTATTAGTCAGGACTTTAATCTGAAAATGATGGCCTGGTTTTCACAAAGCAAGGAGAAAATCTGCTATAGAATGTCCCCATGCCTCCATTTTGGCACCCAGCCCAGTGCAGGGGGAAGGGTTAGTTTATACTTAGGAGAAAGGACAAAAGACTCTACCATGCCTTAGAATTGTTCAGCTGCTTTTTTTAGTGATTTTTTTTCTTTCTTTCTTTTTTTTCTATTCTTGGCTTGTGTTGTTTGCTGGGACGATTACAAAATCTTTAAAAAAGTGAGAAAGGGTGCAGAATTCTCAGCACTCCCACTCAAGCACGCAGTCTGCTAGCATATTTACAATCAGTGTGTGGCTCTGACCTTCACAGATTGCCTTTTCCTTCTTTACTCCTTTTGTATTGAAAGTGTACTGTAAACTCGCTTTGCTCCAGTATGTACACAATGTCTCCATTATATTTGTAATCCGGAATGGAATGGATTAAACTATCAGCATTCTCGCACCTGTGAACTTTTCCCTTAACAAGAATTTAAAAGGAAAAAAAAAAGAAAAAAGAAAAAAAACTGTTTATACCTTTGCACTGACAAGAGCTGAGAGAACCTGAATTGTAAAAATAAAACTTATAATACATTTTAGAATTATTATTACCATGACTACTATTAAACAGATCCCTTCTTCGCTTTGGTGAAGCTCTCATGAATCTTACATCATGTCTCTCTCCCAAAGAGAGAGAATAAAGGAGCATTAAAGTGGATTGCTTGTAAATGTGTTTCTTTTCATCCCTTTATGTTCCAGACAGGGTCACAAGCCCATGAGTAAGCCATATGGCACCCATTCTCCTTTGCTGGCACTTACTACTCTGCCCTTGCTCTTCCTTCCATTCTCAGTCCCTCCAGGTCCTCCTGCTGAGCACACCATGGGGTCCCATCCTATTCTCCCTGCATAGATAAGACAGCTGCAGAACTAGATCTAATTTTCTTGGGTGCTTGTTAAAACTTGCCAGGTCTGTTTACTCTGGTAAGCCACAGATATAGAGTTTCTCCTTGGGAACAAACCATTATATAAACAATATGAGAGAATATCATTCACCAGGACCCATTTAAATGATTAGGAATCATTAATTTTATCACATGGTGGAAATTTACCCGCTTACCCTTGTTAGCTTCTGTATACTAACTTTCTCGAAAATGGCTTACTCCCTGCAAAGAATATGGCTGTCTTGAGAAATCAGAGATCATCCAATAAACCTTGCTTTAGATCTGAATCATCCAGGAACCTTTCAAGAAAATTCTGTAGCCCCAGCAGCGACTGAAGAAGAAAATCTAAGGGATGATACAAAAATATATTTGCAATTAATGATCTTCTCTATCCCTCTGCATTCCCATCCCCAATAAACTAACAAAAAGACCAATGTTAATTCCTGGTATGTGTCTTTCAACTCCTTTTCATGAGTAACTCATATAAATACATGTAAGGACCTAAGTGTGTGTGTGTGTGTGTGTGTGTGTGTGAGAGAAAGAGAGAGAGAGAGAGAGAGAGAGAATATGTGTGTGCACGTGTGTGTGCATGTGTGTGTGCTTTATTTGGGTCTATTTGAAAAACAGAGGCTATAGTTTTACAAAGTAGCAAAAATATTAAGATACAAAAATATTACAAAATACCACTGTTATTTAATCCTAAATTTATAGCAAAGAGAGAATAATGCATACACAAGTATATATTAACGATATTAACAGAAACTAGACATTTAAGGTAGGATTATGAATCTATTTATCTTTCTGATTATCTGTGCTTTATAATTTTCTACAATTATTAATTTTGTTTTAAAAAATTATTTTTAATCTTATTAACTTTCCAAAATTACTTCATTACAATTAACTTTACAAATTTCTAAACCACTAGAGTACCATTCCTACATAATATGTTTATCAGGGTAAACTAATTGTTGTAACAAAAAGATCCCAAAACATAAAATGAATCAATCAAACACAATAGAAGCTAATTTCTTGCTTTTGTTTACAGAATTAGGAAGGTGAAATATTTGGCAGGACCACATTTCTATAAGTAGTTATTCAGAAATTTAGGTTGATGTTAGTTCTGCCATCTTTATTTTATTACTATTATTTTATTTTTATTTATTTATTTTGCAGTACTGGGAGTTAAACCCAGGCATGCCATATTACTAGTCTACATCTCCAGTCCCCTTTTATTTTTTTAATATAAGATCTCTAAGTTGCTGAGGCTGGCCTTGAACTTGTGGTCCTTTGACTTCAACTTTACAGAGTTGTTGGAATTATGGGCATGGGCCACAGCACCCAAGTAAGCTCTGCCATCTTAAACATGTGACTTCTATTGTTAACCTGGGAATTATCTCCTATTCAAAAAGCAGAAAGTGAAAAGTGCAAAAAGGTGGAGAACACAGGTAGTGTTTTATGGGGCTGGCCTGAGGTGGGGGATGTCCTTGAGTCCACTGACAGAATCTTGCCTAGAACTCCTTACTTGTCTGTCCCCCACTGTAGGGGGCTGGGAGATGTGGTTCCTAGTAGGGCAGCCACTTCCCAGCAGATGCTCCATATTACAAAAGGGCAAGACACTATGGAGAACAGCTGATTTTCTCGGCCATGAGATACTCTATAACTGATATTCCCTGAAAACCCTACACTCTCTGTGCTTGTCCTCCCTGTCATTCTTCACCATGGAACCACATCTCCATATACATCAAGTAAACTTCAGAAAGTTGAAAAAGTAAGGCAACAGATTTTCTCCTAAGTCTTCAGAAAGAACTGCACTGCCTATACCTTGATTTTAGCCCACTGATACCCATTGCAGACTCGGGGCCAAAAATATCTATAATAAATTTGCATTGTTTTAACCTACCAAATTGGTGGTCATTTGTTACAAGAATAATAGGAAACTAATAAACCATGCTACTATGTTAAAAGTAGACTGCAAGGAGCAAGAGCAGAAGAGGAGGAGACCTATTAGAGATCTACTATGATAACCAGAAGAGATAGGATAAGAGGCCAAACCAAAAGAGTATATGGTTAGTGAGAGAGTCAAATTCTGGTAATATCTTAAGGTCATTATAGTTGTCTTTTTTCTCCAGTAAAGAATAGACACTTAATAGGTGTTGGTTAAACCATACACAATCTTCTAATAATGACTTACACCATGTTCTGCTTGGATTTTCAAGATAAGTGATCAAGGGAACAAACAAAAATAAATAAATAAATAAATAAATAAGAAGAAATCCCCAAACAGTTCTTAAACTACCATTCAATGTGGAATTATTGCAGTGCCCCTCAAAAATGTAGAAATGAACATTATACCATCATCTAAGCTTCAGAGAGTAAGGTTATTTGGACTTGAAATAACAGATACACATTAATTTGGAGACTAATGCAATGACTTTTATGATTTACCAAATTTGTTGTCCTTAGCATTTGAGGAAATAATGTCCTTGAACACTGGACTCCCACCAGAGAGAGCCCCATTAACATTTTATTTATTTGTTTGTTTGTTTGTTTTGAATTCAGGGGCACTCAACTACTGCGCCACATAGCCAGCCCTAGTTTGTATTTTATTTAGAGACAGAGTCTCACTGAGTTGCTTAGCGCCTCACTTTTGCTAAGGTTGGCTTTGAACTCATGATCCTCCTGCCTCAGCCTTCTCAGCCACTGGGATTACAGGCATGGGACACCACTCCAGTAACGTTCTGTAGGCATCTCACATCAACATTTTCAAAAATGACCTCCTGATTCTGCTCCCTCCCCCAAACCTAAATCCACTCAGAAGAACCTAATGCTTATTATCTTTAAAAATGAAAAATCATATTTCCATTTACCTTGGAAAAATAAAATCAGAATTAAAAAACCACACTTAATCACAAAAATATTACTGTCCTACATAAGGAAAGTTGCAACTTTTCTTTTTCTGTCTATTGCACTAAACATTAGTTGCCTGCAACAGAATCAGCAATTGACTCTGATGAAGCAAAACCTTTTACAAAAAAATATAATTGAACTTTGTTACTACCTTCCCATCACATTTCACCTATTACTCCCTCCTGAACACTTAAGAAAACTTTATGTGAGTATTAGATATATTGCTTCAATGAGTAAATTTGTGCATCTATATATGACAACAGTCTGGTTTCAAGAACAACAAAAAGAAACAGCCATTTGAGGAACCATTTTCTACTAGTTTAATGCTCATCTTAACATTTGATCTTAATTCAATCTTAACCTTGGTTGTAATATTTGATCTTATTTGATCTTAACATTGATCTTAATATTTGATCTTAATTTGATCTTCATGTTGTATTTTTCACTTAAGATTTTTCAAGTTCAAGTAAACCTGGAAAGCCTCTTTTAACAAGCTAGACTTCTAAATAGATGATATTGTGCAAGCCAGCCATTTTGAAAAAGAAGAATTTCACGTCATGTACTGTAATGGTCTCCTGATGAATAAGAGGAAAACAAATGATTAGAATTAAATGAAAACCGAAATAAAACAGGGATAAATTCCTTTGTTGCCTGAATGAGAGAAGCATTTCTAACTGTAACTAATATTCCACATGCAAGAAAAGAATATGAAAATATTCTATACTAATATTTTTAAATGATTTACTTAAAAAATAAGCAAAACGAAACACAGTGACAAATTGGGAGAAAACAGTTTTGTCTTTATCAAAGACAAAAATATTCCCTTTCTGAAAGACATTGTTAAGAAAATTTGAAGTCAAAACACTCATGGACTGGGAACTGTGCTTGCCTTATTGGATAACAAGGTTGTATTCTGAATACATAAGGAATTCTTCTGATCCAAAAATAAGAAAAAAGAAACTCACAACATTTTTAAAAAATTGTGAAATAAGTTGAACAGAAACAGACACATCATCAAAAGTGTTGGTGGGAAAAGAGTAGGTTTGAAGATGAGATTTCTAGTAAAATATTTAATAATTGGTTCTTCATCTTTATTTACATCCACAAATATATACATTTATCTGAAGAATCAATGGAGAATGCTAATATAGTCTACCACAATATTTTTAAGACATAACTAAAATTAAAAATTTAGAAATTAAAATAAGTTCTAAAGAGAGAGAAAATGTAATTGATGCTTAAATCAGAACCAATAGAATGGATTCTTTAGTAATGAGATTCTTCAGGCCAATTCATCAGGAAGATACATATTTCCAACAAAACAGGGAGAAAAATAATTTTTTAGCCATGGTGCTAGATACTGGAAGATGTTTATAGCTACAACTCACTATAGATAGAAAAAAGAATTTCTCATATTTAACTATAAGCCTAACCTATGATAAATTTCCCAGCACATAGGAAAAGGCCTGATTTGGGAAGCTGGGAATAATTTCTGTTTATCAGCTTTCCATGCTGTAACAAATACCTGGGATAACCATATTATTAGAATGGAAGTTTTTCTTTGGTTCACAATTACAGAGGTTTCAGTCTCTAGTCTTTTGACCCCATCACCTTTGGGCCCATACTGAGGTAGCCCAGCATGGCTGGGAGCACATGAGGGAACAGACAAGACACCACACCTCATGGAGGCCAGACACCACACCTCATGGAGGCCAGACACCACACCTCATGGAGGCCAGAAGCAGAGTGGGAAAAGAAGAGACCAGCATCCCATAATCACCTCCGTGACCGAAGATCTCCCAGGAGGCCCCATTTCTTAGAGCTCCACCACTTTCCAGGATCATTTTAACACACGGGCTTTGGGGGACATTTCAGATCCAAACTAATTAGGAACAGAATCAAATCCAACCAGTCTCTCTGTAGAACTGCATTGTAGACATAAACAAAGGCCGATTCATGAAGAAAAATGTACACCAAGTTTAGGAATTTTAGTAAACGATATGAGTAGTTAATGGTTCTGTTTATATTCCAAAATGTTTCCTTATATAAATTGCAACTGGAATAATATAATTAATAATTTTTTTAAAAATTTGAAATTGGAACTGGAACCTGTATCTATATTGTAATAATTTTTTAAATCTTTGGTTTTAGACTCAATAGCTGTGTGTGTGTGTGTGTGTGTGTAATGTACATGCCTCAAAATTCTAACACTGCTGACCTCCCAGGGTTTTGAGAAACCCTACTGGGAAAAACACTGAAGAAGAAGGTAAAGTAAAGATCAGTGTTTTTATTTGAAGGATAAGGATGCTTGTCCAAAACCAACTTGAAATGAGTCTATAAAAAGCAAAGCACAGCAGACAAACCTACTTGAAAATCTTATTTCCATGACAACAGAAACAGAGCATTAAAGGGCCAGCACACTTTGCAGTGTGCTGTCGACACATTCAATCATCCAAAACATTTTCAAGAGGAACAGGCTTTCATATACACGTTAAACAACAAATACATGTCAACATGAAACATGACAGCCCTTTATACGGGGTGGGGGAGCTGATATGTTTAGTAATCATAAACACATTCAACAGCTTTTCTATTAATTCTGGGAAATGAAGAAACAAAATATAAAATATAAACTGATATTCAATAAGAAAATGAGTTTTACAGCTTCCGTATCTGTAATTTATCATTTTGAAAACTTCCCAATTAACCACATTGTTTAAAGACAGAATTACAATGGATATATATGTTGCCATAATAATTTTTAATTTTAATGAAATCAATATCATTTTATGATATAAGATAAATGTATATTCATATGCAATTTTTTCAATTAAAATTTAGAGTTTTTTTAGTGTTATAGACATAAAACACTGAAGAATATTTGGGAAAAATAGCTTTTCTTCTCTGGGGTAACAACAATATTTTGTATAGAATTTCTTTTGGGGATTATGCTTCAAAGCCTTCATAAATGTAAGAAAAATCTCCAAAAGCAAATTTAGCTTTAAACTATGTAGGATAATTTTGAATATGCTATTTAAAATCTCATATATCACATTACAAACTTTAAAGGTGTTATTATGTAATTGATTTTGATCTTCACAGCAACCCAGTGTAATGTAGAAATAGCAGATACTTTTATCAATCTTTGTTGACAGGTGAGTTATTTGATGCTCAGAAACATCACATACTAAGTAGCCATAAAAAGAATAAACATGATTCTTCTTATTTCTATGTTCAGATTTTTTCCCTAGTATATGATGCTATATCCCCTAGGTAATTTGAAAGACTAAGAATTTATATCATAGTTAAATTTAGTTATATATTGATAAGAATGTGAATTAGTGACTTTAAGGAAAAAAGAAACTGGCTCTAATCTTCTTGTCAAATGTACCTAGCACTGTATTCTTTCTCATATTTAATATAGGAAAAAATGAATATACCCTATACGTATCCACATGCTTCCTTCAATCCAGTCTGCATTTCTCTCCATTTCATTTGTCCAAATATTAGCCAGCCTCAAATGCACAACATTACCTATATGAAATAGTCCTTGATGTGCTCTTTTCCAAACATAGTAGGCCACAATATTATGTCTCTGTTCTCCATTTGATTTTAGGTCATTTATTCCAGTTTACCTTATACTTAACAACAAAAGAAAGAAACAATTATTTCGATGATTCTCAAATTTGTGTGCAAATAAGTCCCTTTGATAATCTGATAGAAGCTTTGAACCTTCCATCTTACCCGCTACAACTGAATATTGAAAACCTAAAACACTGTATAGTTTTGCTGTTTCATGAAGACCAACATGAAATCATACTTTAAGGCTCTAAAACTTCATCTTAAAAATTCCTAGAATGACAGTGGCTTAGAAGGCTGAGGCAGGAGGATTGCAAGTTCAAAGCCAGCATCTGCAACTTAGTGAGGCCCTGTCTCAAAAAAATAAAAATAATAAAGGACTAAGGATGTGCCCTAGGGTTCAATCCTTGATGCAAGAAACAAACAAGCAAACAAACAAAAACCCTGGAATGTTGGAAAGAAAATTAAATCATTGATTCTTCCCTTAAGAAGTTTATAGAGAACTATCTTTGGAGTCATTGTGGCTAACTAATCACTGTGACCCTGAGCCAATATGCCCTCTGTACATGTTGTAAGACCTATTACCTAGGAGGTTTCCGGGATTAGATGCCAAGTAAATCACTAAGACTTCTTTTCAAAATGAAACTATCATATAGTAAAAACCTGATTAATACATTTATATCTTTTAATATTTTAAAAATCTGATTTTCTTAGTTATTAGGAGATATTTATATTGAAGTACAAGATCTGCCTTTGTTTAATTGCTTTTACCAATTTATATAAGATCATTAGAGTGTGATGTTACTCAGAACATCAAAAACTGAGGTACATAATATTAAATTCCAATAATCACAGACATGTAACAATTATATTAAGTATTTAAGACAAAAATGCAAAGGTTTTTTTCTGTTTATTTAGTCTCCTTCAACTATGAGATATATGTCTCAATATGACTCATTCTAAAGATAAAAGAATAAAGCTGCCCAATACGCTTGTCTTACATGGCCTCGTTTTGAGCTCAAAACAAACAAAATATTTTTGGAATATCTTTGTTGCCAATATGTGCCTTTTAGATAAGAGCCAACAATCAATGAATTTCTCTCTTTAAGCATTCTAAAACACGCAGGAAAAGGCATAATACAGATAGCTACTAAGCCAAAATAGTTACTCAGGGTAAAAGCAGAAAGAAGTTTGGCTAAATACAGAAAAAGAAATTGAATAAACAATTTAACACAAAATGAACCCAATAATTTGTCAATGACACACATATTTTTGTTTAATACTACATACTAGATGGCCCTCCATTCTTTCAGCCAATAAAATTTCTGCAGGTATGTATCTCCTCCTCTGAAAAAGCTAAGAGTTCCTGGCTGGGGTTGTAGTTCAGTGGTAGAGAGCTTGCCTAGTATGTATGAGGCACTGGGTTTGATTCATAGCACCACATATAAGCAAATAAATAAATAAAGGTCCACCAATAACTAATAAAAATATTTTTTAAAAAATCTAAAAGTGTTTTCTAACCAAGGGCAATATCCTAAAAAATGAAATGCTAAATTATTTAATTCCCTCTTAAGTTCACATCTTCATTTTTCCTCTGTCCGCCCCCTTCCCAACTTTTTTCCCATTATCGCTCATATCTCTCTTTTCTTGGACAACTGTCAAAACACCAACACTATAATCTAGAGACCCCAAAAGCTGAGTGCTAGAACAGTGTTTTCTTGACCATTTGCAGTAATGTGGAATGTTTAATGACGGGTTGTTTATAGCTGTCTGGCCTTCTTAGTTTCAAAGATGGGAGGTCCCAGTAAGGCTTTCCCACATGAATACATTCCCATTCACTTCTGAAAGTCAATAAATTAAAACTTTTCAATTCTTTTGGGAATTGAATCAAATGAATGAGTTCTTAAAAGGAAGGCCCTAGATCTTCCTTCTCATTTTATACTTAACTTCTAAAACTAGCCAAACACTTACAGTCTTTAAAATCAAATATGTACATAAAATTCTGGACGTTGAGAGCCAAAGTAAGTACCTTTAGCTAATACCTTTAGAGAAAGTTTACTCGAAAACTCAGCATGGTTTAGAGACTAGAGTCACAAATAATGAGAATCAACTTCTAGCTTTAACTTGCACTGTGATAATTTCAGAAAGTTATCATCCCACCCTAGCTTCAATTCTCTTACATATAAACTGAATATATTAATAATTTACCTACCAAAGAGGAATATTCTGAAATTTTAAGAGATTACATACATAAAGCTGTCAACACATGTTTCTAGTATACAATAATAAATTGTTATTTATTAACTAACAAACACAAACATTTCATAAATATTGTTATCATTAAACAAAGGAAATATTATAATAGTAGAGTTTCATTTATCTGTGGGTATATATAAAAGTAATATCTGTAAAAATAAAAGGAAAATTAAGGAAATAATTAGGAGGTACATACAGTTCAAATTTTTGTTAAGAAAATTGATAAATCATTCAATTTTAATTTTGTGTTTTGTTGTTCAATTGATTCTTTAATAAGAGATGATATTAAACTGTCTTAAATGTTATTGCATAATTATTTCTACATATAAAATTTATTACTTTCAAAATATGTAATTCATCTTGTACATATTTCTAGGTTTAATAGTATAATAAATACTTCCTATCTGGAAACACAAGGCATGTTTTCTATCTAAAAGTAAGTGCAAATTATTCTGGTAGGGAGGGGATGGTAAGCAGAGTGCACCAAATGCCCACATGCTTCCCAATTCTCCCAGCCTCCTCTCGGTTGGGGGTGCCTTATAAGTAATTCTGGCCAATGGACTGAACAGAATATATGTTTGTCACTTCTGAGCAGAATCCTGGATAACAGGAATAAAAAGTAATGTGTGCTTTTCTAGATTATTTTTTGGTGAATATAATCGGATATTGAGCCTCCAGTGACCCAGTGCCCTAAATAGCAATGTGGTACAGATTCCCTTGATGCTCCATATGTGATACCAGCAAAATATAATCCTTTGGTAGGTTAAACCTTTAAGATTTGGGAGTTAATTTGCTACTGCTGTATAATCTAGACTGCCTCAATTAATTTAAAAAAAATGGTTTCACTGACAAAACCATGAAAATAATAATTGTACTACATTAAGAATTACCCCTCGATAATTTCCCTTATCTTTACTACTGCCAATTTTATGACGTTTCTTTCATTTAACAAATATACATTGGAACTGGTTATATGTAAGCACTGTCCTGCTCAGAGTCAGGGTAAGAATGAAATGACAAATTTTTATCATAAAATAGAGAATGTAAGTATAAATAAAATGTAAAATGAATTCTAGAAAAGAAAGATGAGTCCTGGTAGATTTCTTGGAAGAAGCGTTATGTGATTTAAGACTTGAAAGATTATATGTATTTGGACATGTGTAGATGAGTAGAATAAGCAGTGGAATTCCCGAAGAGGCTGGATGAACAAAATCATGAATAGGGACTTGACTATTGAGTCTGGAAGGAAAGAAAGATGTCAATAAATCAGCAAAGAGTTGTCATCCACCCTCATGTAGTTCTATAAAAAATAGAAGTAAATTCAAGAGTGGCATTTAAGTAAAAATATGAAGAGAGAAATGAAAACCTTACTCAGACTGAGAGAAAAAAAAATCCTGAAGGATGTTAGTCCAGAGAAGAGCATGATTCTTAACTCTTAATTTAGAATCTTAAGCTCTAAAAGAAAGGGATTAGAGACATGCCAAATAGTTACAAGTTTATTAATAGCCTCCATGGGATATAACAAGAAACAGAATTAGTATGGCAAGGGTGTTACAGTTGGAATGCAAGAGTGAGCATGAATCAGAACATTTTTATGAATACAGGTTTAAAAGGTTCAAGAAGGGAAAATTCTGGATATGAGGACAACAGGGAAGAAGAACATACAGATCCAAGTGGTTAAAGGATGTCATTAGTAAAGAACAAAAATAAGAAGTACAAGAACATAATGGATTGGGGCTGAGGAAATTCAGTTTGGGACATGTTGTCTTTGCTAGACTAACAGATCATGCAAGAAAAAAATGAAGGTGGGTGGTCTGGAACTCTGGTTGAGGAATAGTGTGGGAGATACACACTTGAATGCAATAATAGTCAGAACTATTTGACCTCAAATGATCTGAGGTGGAATCATCTTGGATTCCAGCACCTGTTTTTCTAATACATTGCAAGAAATATTTACATATGAAAAACTGTATATATTCCTTTTATAATATACATATGAAAAAGGTATCTGTATTATGGGAATATTAGTTTTAATATATATTACATATTATAAATTAACCCATCATAGTAGGTTTCTTTTCCCTATTCTACTTCAACAGTTTTTCTAATTAACAGTATTTCTTGTAGGAATATAGTGCATATAACTGCAACCTACTCTCCTGGTTCCTATCCATTTGCTTTCTGAAGGCTATAGTCTCCAAATGTATACTCAAACACTTTTTTTTTTGTATCAGGTATTGAACTCAGCAGTACTCGACCACTGAACCACATCCCCAACTCTATTTTTTATTTTATTTAGAGACAGGGTATTATTGAGTTGCTTAGTGCCTCAAAGTTGTTGAGGCTAGCTTTGAACTCGCCATTCTCCTGTCTCAATCTCCCAAGCCAATGGAACTACAGGCATGCACCACCTTGCCCAGCTAACAAATACTCTTAATGTGCAATTAGAGGGAATCATATTCAGGTTACATTGAAGAGGGAGAGGCACCTAGTTCTCTAGTTGGTGGCAACCAGAAATTGCAGATACCAAAGCTTCAGAGTAAGAAGAGAAAAGCACATCACCTTACTTTCTGTCAGACCCACACAATTCGCTTCACCTACAGGTAGCAAAAAATGCAAAGCAATTGTGATTTGTAAGTTCAGTTTTGCATGTTATGGAAATTTCATTTACTTTTCAAGGTTTAGTTTAGTTTTCAATATAATAAGAATTTTAAATAATTTCCCAGTCTATATTGGACTATAGTCTTTTTCATTTATCTTTTAGTTTTCCATAACAATCTGTGTTATGCATCAGGCATGTGTCAAAGGTGCCTTAACAAAGCAGGGCAGTGGCCACACACAGGGTGAAGCAATATGGAAAGGAAACCTTAGGTACAGGAAATGACTGGATGTTAAAAGATCAGTTGGAGCAGGAATTCAAGTAATAGACAAACACAAAGAGCTGGGGTTGTAGCTCAGTGGCAGAGTGCTTGCCTCACATGTATGAGGCACTGGGTTCCATCCTCAGTTCCACATAAAAATAAAATAAAGTTATTGTGTACATCTACAACTAAAAAAAAATTAAAAATTTCAGAAAAAGACAAACACAATTAAAGAAGCTCCTAAGGCAGGGTGCTGGATTCCCGATAATATTAGGAATGGGAGCATTAGGCGTCTTATTAAACATTAAATAAAAGGATGATACCAGAAGATTAAATCTTTTATTTCTAGCAATTGGCATTATTTCTGATACATAAGAATAAAACAATTTGGAATGAACATGTGACTAGAGGAAATGGGTAAAAAAAAAAAAAAAAAAAAAAAAAAACTCAAGTAGAGAATATCCAGAGAAACAAGAATGGGAAAAAAATGACACTTTTGGAAGATCTAAATTTTTAAAAGATAGTGATAAGAAAAGAAACTGATAAGAAGCAAGTGATAGTTTCAGAGGTAGATGAATCACCAGGGAAGTACTCTGATACAGAGGACAGATGCAATGAGACCAAATAAAGATGAGTTTTTAAAAATTTAAGCCTTCTTTCAGGGCTCAGAGCCATCCATATTCTTGCTCTAATTTCTACTTTATTAGAGATGACAAAGAAAAAGTGAAACAGCCTTACTTGTCTTATGTTACATCTTCATTCCAAGTCTTTTCTGTCTGAAATCCCTTGGAGTTCTTACTATTATTAAGGGTTGCTGCAACCAAACTTGAAAATGCACATAGGATTACTGTTTTAAAAATCCAATGAAAGGAATCTGGAAAATCATTTCAGAGTTCCTAATGATATAGATTTTAAGTTTCTTTCCTATAAGTATTCTGCTGCCTTCAAAACATTAAAGAGAACTCTTTTGTTGTCATTGTTGTTCTCTGAAAAAATTCCTGAAGCTTTAATGAAAATGTGGAAATGCTAATGAAATTAAACATTTCACATTCTTGCAGCAACACAGGAATCAGAAAATTGGTTTAACCACATTCAAAGTAACTGATGGATTAAGATATGGTGAAGTGTCTGGATCAAGGATCAGTACAGATTTTTTTTCCTTTTATTAACATTTTATCCCAAATGGACCATCCAGTTATTGCTAACATAATATTTTTTCTCAGGTCTAACATTGTATTTTTAGGGTATATAAATTCCGCAAGACCCAGTTACAGAGAACCATAGCAGACAACTGAACGTGAGTGAATTGCCTTACTTTCCCCTATTGTTTACAATTTAAAAGAAATTTGCAAACTACTTTCATTCACAAGGTTAAAATACTTCAAGAATAATTTCCTACTTGTATTCCTAATAACATATTTAGACTGGTTATTTCAATTCGACTCACAAATATTGAAATGTGTCCTTTTAGTGTAACATCAAAAAGATTACTTATTTAAAAAAAAAAGAAATCCTGAAGCTAAGTTTACAAAAAAGGGCTAACAAGTTTTCTTTTACTCTTACAGAATCTTAACTAAAAACTTGAAGTCGAAGCTTATTATAATATTAAGAAAGTATTAAATAATAGCATAGCACAAATCAGACAATAAGTGAAAATCAAACAAGTTTTTTTTCTTCTCTCATTCTCTCTCAGGCAAAGCCACAGAAACAATGAAATCAAGTAAGAAAAATCAGGAAATCTTCATTTCTTTTTTACAAAGAATTAATAAGATTAACAGCAGAGTTGTTCTACGCTTTTATGTAAGGGGTTATTTTCTAAGGAATTAAAAAAAGGAAAATACCCAACAAATATGAGTTGTGGCAACTTGAGAACTCACATGATCCTCTCAGGCTTTATTTCTAAGGAGTACTTTTGTGTGAAGATATTATGATATTAATATCACTCAGTTACCAAAAATAAAAACTTTAATCCTTCTTAGCAAGTTCAAACAATTGTTGCTAGCCAAAATCCCTTTAACTATTTCACTATCAAACAGTATTTCTAAAATGGATTTTTTTAACTGGTACAGGTTAACTTGAGTTGTAGATGACTATCTGATGTTGAAATTAAATGCAAACTGCCAAATTGATTTAAATCTCTCAATACATTTGAAAACAAAGGGACTTCACTCCCATAATAGCAGAAATCAAATGAAACAGAGGGGCAACTTATTTCTCAAGCATCAGGTTAACCAAAAATGTTGCTGAACAAAATTCTGGGGAACTAATTTTGATCATAGAAGAAGCATATATTTGGAAATATAATTATGTATGCACAAGATAGCATAAGATAAATATATCTAGAGTAAAGATACCAAGATCATCAAGGTCTTAGAAAAGTGATTTAAAAAAATACAGGAAATAAAAAGTAAGTAAGAAAGATACAAATGCAGGGTAGAGATGTGATCCAGAAATTACATGAAGCTTCTTGAAATTAAAGATGAGTAATGTCAAAATTCAAGTTTCCTAAAAGACTGTATTCACCCGATATTAATGAAAGTTTAGGTATGGAACAATTTTAGGACTAGAGAAAGAAAAAGTCCTGATGACTGACTACCAGGTAGCCGTTGACTCCAAGATGGTGACTTCAAGATGGAATAAGTAGGACTGGATTTACACTCATGCCTGAAACAACACAGGTTGAACAACATATGTGAAGCAGTTGTCTTCAGGGAAAAGGATTCATACAACAAAAGACAAACATCCCTGAGACAGAGACTATACAGGAATTGAGATCTATAATTGTCCATTTATCACTATGAAAGAATTTCCTGGCAGTGGGGCATAGAAGGAAAATCCAGGCAGAGTCTGCTGAATTCTCTGAGTTGAAGACACTGAATTTAGAGTCCAAGAAGACTTAGGGGCTGGGGTTGTGGCTCAGTGGTAGAGCGCTTGCCTAACATGTGTGAGGCACTGGATTCATCACCACATAAAAGTAAATGAATTTTTTAAAAATATAAATAAAAGAAAGAAGACCTAGACAGCAGATGTTCAAGGAACCGAGAAGCAGAGAGAAGACAGCTGCAAACACAGAACACTGGAGATCCAGAGAGGGTCTTCCTTGAGCATTCATCAGGGGGCTGATCAACACATCTATGTGAGGAAACTACAAGAATGAGCCACCCAGCAGGATTAGAAGGAAAAACACCTGTTGCTTACACCGGACTGGAAATTGTGCCTCTTTTCTCCAGAATAGAAAATCTCAAAATTCTCAGAGCAGAGGTAAACGACTGAGAAGGTTTACCTCAGTAGTTAAAATAATTTAACAAAACACTGCTCTAGTCTCAACTAAGAAGGCTTAAAAGGAAGCCCTGAAGGGATTAAGCTGTTTCCAAGTAATTAAATATATCCTGGAATAGCTCAAGAATGTGAAAAACAGAAAAGAAGAAGGAAGGAAAGAACAGAAAACCTACAAAAATGTTTAATTGTTTAGGAAGCAATCAAAAATTACCACAAATACAAAGAAGGAAAAAATGCTCTATAAAATTAGCTAAACAGAGTAAGATCTGAACTAAATATTAGAGTTTTCAAGCAGGGACATTAAAGCCATTATAATAATTTCAAATATTAAAAAATTAACTTGAATATGCAAAACTATATAACTTTAAAACAAAAAGATTGTGCCAAACTGTATGCACGACTTTTTTTTTAACCATTTATTAGGACAGAGGATCACTGGAAGAATAAACTTCTTGAACAGAATCTAACTGAATTATAGTGTTTGAAACAAACTCACTCAAGAGGTTAAGAATAAGGTGCTAACCAAAATAACTGGAAATGAACAGAGCTTGTAAGACAAAAGCAAAAAACACAAGCACACAGCACTGTACTCTAGTCAATAAAGTTATTTTCCTCTCAGGTAGAGGACAACAATTCTGACACCACTGTACAAGTGCACTAGAACTGAACACAGAAAGCATAAGTTTCCTTTTATGTGGAGTGGAAATTTAAAGGTCACCAAGGGAAGGAGGCTAGAATGATTTATGTGGTTATTGATTACAATGGAGGACATCAGTAAGAATGCATGCTAATATAAACACAGATTTTACACACAGAAATATTTGTAAATATGTGCATATATACAGATTAATCTACACACATTTTTTTTTCTATTATAGCTGAGAGGACCTAGAAGCAATAACCTAGCACTCAACTTTTAGTTTTTGATACCATTCACAAAAAAATAAGATAAAATAAGAGTCATCGTCATAGAAAAAATAGCCAATTATAGGACAAGAAATATACAAGATGAGCCTGGAGAATCTTATAGTGATAGAAAATGAGGAAATGCTCAAAAAACAAGAATATATTGATAACACACTGATGGTGTGTGTGGTTTCCTACAACAGAAAGCCACTAGGTAAAAACTAATGGAAACCACTAGTGAAACACTGAGAAAATCTGAAAAATACCTGAACTTGTAACAAATATGATCATACTAATGTAAGAATTTAAATAAGAAAGGAAAGTGTGTGTTTGGTGCAAAAGAATTGTTTTTACTAATGTCTCAATTTTTTTCTGTAAATTTCTCTGTAAATCTAACACTATTTTAGATATGTAGCTTGGTGGTAGAATGAGTTTTTACCATATGCAAAGTCCTGAATTCAATTGCTAGAAACAGAAAACAAACAAAAATTATTCTAAAAATTAAAACTTAAGCTCTTAGAAATGTAAGTTTAACAAAATTAGCAATCTATCATGTAAATTATAGACATGTAAAAGATACAAATGCGTGAAAACAGTTCATCTCAGTATAAAATGTGATAGAAGTAAAATGAAACACAAAATTGCATGTTTCTCTGCTTAAAGTAGTTTTAAGTTAAAATATATATTATAAATACCAGAACATTCTCTAAAATAAAGCATTATAGCTAACAAGCTTAGAAAAGATGTGAAATGAAATCATAAATAATACAAAAGAAAAAATAAAAGAGAATTTAAAAAGAAGAAAGAAATGTAAATTCTCTAAATTTTGTAATGTTTGAAAAAAAGTTTTTGAGAGAATACAGTACCCATTCATGATATTCTTGATACTTATTGAGTTCTTACTGCAATCTGGGAATGAAAAGAACACTAAATTTGATAAAAAGTCTTCACAAATAAAACTAAACTTAAGATAAGAATAATGAAATTCTGAATGCTTTCCACATAAGGTTAAGAATAAAATGAGAATATTTTCAGATGCCATTTTTATTCAACAATACTCTCAAGGGCCTAGCTCGCATGTGAAAGAAAAAAATGAAACATGTCTTGCCAATGAAAATTAGAAACTGAAAATTTAAAAATTCCATTTAAGTAGCATCAAAAATTCTATTTACATGTTTAGTATTTAGCCGTGGTTTAAAAACTTAATACAAAATACTTAGTGCTTAATCTGACAAAAATGGTCAAGAACCAAAGTAAGGAGGGGGTGAATATATTCCATATCTTGACCTTAGTTATAATTTTATAGATACATAAACATGTTGAAACTTAACAATTAAATTATGTGAATTTAATTGTACAACTTTCATATGTCAATTATATTTCAATAAAACTATGAAAAGTCTGACTAAAAAGAAAAAAAGTTAAAAAGAAGTCTAAATTAAAACTGCAAAATTTCAGTAACTAGAGTCTCAAAGTTTGAGAATAAAGAAATATCTGTACATTAAGTGAAAAAGAACAAAATGTAAGAACAATTTAAGCTTTAATAATAAGCTAATCAAGGAACATAAAATCAAGTACGTATTATTCTTTTTTGTTTTTCATACCAGAGATTTAACCCAGGGGCTCATAACCACTGAACCACATGTCCAGTCCTTTTATTTATTTGTTTGTTTGTTTGTTTGTTTAGGTATCCATTCATTCATTATTCATTTTGAGACAAGTCCTCACCAAATTGCTTCGGGACTCACTAAGTTGCTGAGGCTGACCTTGAACTTTTGATCCTCCAGCCTCAAAGTCTGGGATTACAGATGTGTACCATCACTCCCAGTTGTATTATTCACTTTTAATTAATAATAATGTGTTCCATGAAATTTCTTTCCAGTAGAGAAAATATATCAATATCCTTCATTGAACTTTTGGTGTTCTGGGTGACAGATGTACCTAGAAACTGAGTATACCACAGAAGGAAGACACAAATGAACCCAGAGTATTTAGACAAAACTCTCTCCCCACTCCTCATTCACATGATTACACTCCCTTGTTGGATTCCTGATACTAACACAGAGAGGACAAGAATCCAGATGCAGTGCTCTGGGGTTTTCTTTGATATTTTATATAATGAAATATGTTGGAGCTTGAAGTCCAGATGAAAGACCAGCCATGTCATGTATCTATGAGTTTAAAATAACCATAAGCGATATGTTAAGGAATTTAATGTAAAAAGTAGCATAAAAATAGCTGGAAAATATTAGATATATCAAAAATAAGCTATGAACTTCAAAATAATATATGAATTAAAGAAGACATTTCAAGAGATACTTTAAACTATTTTGGCATACATGAAAACAATAATTTTTTCAAATTTCTGGGATATCAAGAAAGAAGCACTTAGAAGCACACTTATAACTTTGAATTTAAAGTGAGTTAAGACAAAACAGTTTTGTCTTACAGTAGAGAAAAAACAAATTAAGCCTAAAGCAAGTAGAAAAGAGTAGAAACTAATGGAATTGAAAAGAAGAAAACAGAGACAAACCAATGAAACCAAAAGTTGTTATCTGGAAAAGAATGAATAAAATTCACGGATCTTCTGCCAGTCTTACCAAGAATAAAATATTAAGAAGAAACAGATTGCTGATGTCAGAAATGAAAGAAGAATAATCATTACTGATCCCATGAACACTAAAAGTATATTTTTAAAAGGATACTACAAATAATTCTATGCCCACAAATTGAAAACTTAGGTGAAATGAACCAATTCCATGAAAAAGAAAAGTTATCAAAATCCATACAAGGATATTTGAAAAATCTGAATAACACTGTATTTCTGAAAGAAATTAAATTCAGAATTTCAAACCTTTCAAAGCAAAAGAAGAAGAAATGGAAATACAGCATGGAATGATAATATCTTTTAGAAGGCAAATTTGGAAACAGAATACCTATTTGTGCATTATTTCATTAATTAACTGTGTATACATGTAAGAAATTTCAATAAGATGAGGACGGGTGGGGATTAACTTTTGTCGGATGCTGACCATAATTCTGGTGTTATTATTATAATGAGTCACAGGCAAACTAAGCCTCACATTATTCCAAATGGCTTGCTAAGGCTGTTATTCCCAAGTTGGTTATAAAAGACTAGACATAGTTGTGTCCTATTTACTTATTCCGAAACCTAATCAAAAAAGAGTCCTTACATATTATCTAAGTATTCTGCTTCCTAATTTCCAAGTTCTTAATCTTATTTAAATATAGTCTACTAAATAATTTATCCTTTCCCATGAAGTTTATATGCTTTAAATATTTATGGAATATTAAATAGACACTAGAATGTTTTTTTGCTATATATACCCGACCTATATTACCCATGTGTATCCAACTTTAAAAAGTGAAACTTGTGCTTCCTGCCTATAATTACTTTAAATATAGTCTACAATGGACAGCTATTATCCAAGAAATCCTATGATATTAAAAAAGTTTTCCGTAAACTTCAAATACATACATTCCCACTTATTAATAAGATATAAATATGGAGCTCTATGAAAGAAAACAGTATCCTAGGACTAGCTTATTCTTATACTGCTCTTATGGAATCTATGGCAAGATTGTGCTTTAACAGAGTTCTGTTTGAGAGACAGGAGAGAAGTCCTCATGTCTAGTTTACTGCTTGATTCCCATGACCATGACATCCTTTAAATCACATACACTTAAAATTTAAAACTAAAAAATAATACTTAATGGATAAGGATTATCACATCACATATATTTTTCATGTTTTGAGAGTTTATGATATTTCTAATTTTGAGTCAAAATTTTTCTTCTAATTTTCACCATGAGCATTTTTATTAGATAACAATAAATCATTATGGAAAACCTGATTTCTTATCAACTTTTGTAGAGAAAATTCCTTAAAGTAGAGGCTTAATGCAAGCCATGCCAGAGTTATGATTCTTCTCACCATTCTGATAATCATATCTCTTACCAATTGCTTGAAATATCCATAATTCAGTCCATAACAAGAAAAATTATTATTAAATTTTCAACTGGGCAATATTGCTGCCATACTTCAAAACTAAAACACCAGAAAACAGTCACAATTCAGTTATAAAGATTGTAGAACAGGACATGAAAACGTCCCATAGAGCCTCCATTCATAACTTCACACATCATCAACTACATGAAAATTTATACATAAATTAACTTGGTAGAGATGAGATTAAAGAAACTTCTATTTCTGTTTTCTAAACCTAATGTTTATTGATTTTTCAAGTTTAAAATGAATTCCATCCTGCATCACAGAAATGGAATTAATAAAGTGAATGGGCAGTAAATAATATGAAAGCAACACATCATACAGTTTTCTATCAAAAAAGTTTTTATTAATACAAATAGTCATAATTATCCTTGCAGATGTAGTTTTAATTATTCTGTTGATCTAAAACCATCTCATATAATTGAAAGCATGTAGATTAACTGAAGGCAGAAGTCAGTTTTGCATTTTTAAGTTATACTATCCAAACCTTAATTTTATATTTATGTCTTATTTATGGCCTCAATAGATTTATATTTGGTAAAGGTTTAGGTTCTTTAAAAAGGTTTTATTTGGTCATATCAAACATATAGAAAAGAGTGCACATTGAAAGAATAAATCCCAGTGGATTTCCATAAACTGGCTATCCCAGACAATAGGAGATTGCCATGGTTCCAGAAGACTCCCTCCAGACCACTCACAGTCACTACCCAAAGATAATCCTTCCTGAGTTCTAACAAAACAGATGAGGACTGCCTGCTTTTGAGCTATTCAGAAAACCATACACTATGAATGCTTCTGAATCTGTATTTGATCAACATTGTGCTTGTGAGATCCATTCCTGTTGGGCAGTATCCTCAGTACTGTGTAATATCCTCAGAGCATTAGGATGGACAGTTTATTAGTCCAACCTACTGTTAAGAACGCCTATACACTATTGGCTTTGTTTCACTACTAAAAATAGTGTTCTTTGGACCTTCTTCTACAGATCCTTTAGTAAACAGTACACAGTTTTCTGGAACACATGCCAATCTTCTGCTTTAGTAACCAATTTAATCTCCAATGGTGTTATTTATCATTCCATTTACTCCCAGCAGCACAGTTGGGTTCTTTTGTGTTTGTTTGTTTTTGTTTTCTTTTTTCTTTTGATGGGGAGATGGAGTGGTAGGTTAATTTCATTTAAGCAATCCTGTCAAGTATATTCAGTGGGTATTTATATAAATGCTACATAGTATTAAAATGATTTTTTTAACCAAGAATTTTTCACCTAGAAGTTGGTAAATCCTTTTACTTTTTATTTTTTAAATTTTATTTATTATATTTAGTGATATATAATATTAGCATGCATTTTAACATAATTACTAAAGCATAGAATATAATTTGTTCTAATTGGGTCCCCAGAACTTCTCCTCCTCCCTTTCTTTGCTCCCCTCCTTCTACTCTACTGATCTTTCTGCAATTTATTTATAGGATTTTTTTGTAAATTAGTGTCTCATGGATATATTTGATGTTGATTTTGAATCTTTGGTTACTGTTAGAAATAGGGTCATCTCAACTTTGCATTTTCCAAAGTTAAACTTTGGAAATGTCCCAGTTAAATTTCCACAGGAATATGAGCATTTCTGTTTCTCCAAATACTTTTTTTCTGTTTGTTATCTTTCTATCTCCACCTTCCCCATCCTAACCCACCCACCCTCTCTCTTTCTCTTTCCATTTCTCTCTTCTTTCTCCTATCTCCTCTCTCTCTTCCAGTCTTTCTTTACATTTTACTCTTTCTGGAAAATACACTAAACAGACACTTTTAATAGCTGCATTAAAGGATAACTGACATACAATAAACTAGATAGATTCAAAGTGTACAATTTGACGAGCTGACAATTGTTCATACATATACTGAACCATTACCACAATAAAAACATTTCCAGCACTTTCTTAAGTTTCCTTATGCCTCTTTGTGATCCGTAGCTCCATACTCAGACAACCACAGATCCTATGATATTCTTACATTCTATAGAATTTTAGATAAATTAAACTGTGTATACACCTATTCTGAAAAGTTTTCATTCAGTATTATTTTAAAATTAATCTGTAGTACTTCAATATCAATAATTCATTCCTTTTTATTGAGTAGTAGTATATTATACTGATATACCGTAACTTTTTTATCCATAATTCTTTTGATGAACTTTGCTTTCAGATTGGGCTGCTATGATAAAGAACATTTGTGTTTGAGTCTTTGCATAAATATACAATTTCATATTTTCTAGGGTAATACCCAGAAGTAAGATTGCTTGTTCATATGCTAAGTGTATCTTAATTTCATAAGTAATTTCTTAATAATTTTCCAAAATTACACATTTTTATATTCTCACCAGCAATGTATGAAAGTTCCATTTACTCTACAGAATTGCCAACACTTGTTGTGGTCAGACTTTTTAAATTTTGCCAGTCAAGTTAGGTGTGTTATGATATCTCACTGAGATTTGATCTTGTATTTGCCTCATACGGTGAAACTGAACATATTTTTCATGCATCTACTTCCATACAAATATATTCTTTGGTGATATCTCTTTTTGAATATTTTGCCAATTTAAAAAAGTATTGTTTCCTTTCAAATGTTGACTAATAGCTTTCCTATTATATCCTAAGTAGTGTAATTTGTTATCTGATATGATTTACAAATTTTTTTTCCTGTGGCTAGTCTCTTAAATATTTTAACTATCATTTAAAGTGTGAACATTTTTAATTTTGGTTAAATCCAATTTATTATATTTTGTTTTTATCTTTTGTGTGTATTATTATAGTGGTTTTTATTGTACTACCTGTTATCTTTGTGGAATTCAAGATCACTGAGACTTTTCTGTTTTCTTCTAGAAGCTTTCTATTGGGAGTTCCTTTTTTATATCTGTAATACAATTTGAGGTGTTTTTTTTTTTCACATAACATGAAGTAATACTGAAAAAAACACATTTTCTCCATATTTTTAGTGGTACATTATAATTGCACATAATGTGGTGAGATTTGTTCTTACACATTTGTACACACACAAGGTATAACAATATAATTTGGCCAATATCATTCCCCAATATTTTCCCTTTCCCTTCCCTCCTCCCTCCCCCTAGTCCCTTTCTTAGATTTTCATAAGCTCCACCCCTTTTTTCTTTTCCTCTATTCTTTCTATTTTCCTCATGATAGAAATTATAGAACCCTAAACTTTCCGAGTTTGGCTTACTTTGCATAACATGATATTCTCAAGTTCATCCATTTTCCTGCAAATAACATTGTTTTTGGCTGAAAAAAACCCCCACATCTGTGTATACATACCACATTTCTTTATCTAACCATCCATTTATAACAACCTGGACTGGTTCCATAGTTTGGCTATTGTGAATTGTGCTACTATCAACGTGAATATGTACGTATTGCCATAGCATGGTGAGTTTAAATACCAGTGAGTTGTACATCTGGGTCATATAGTGACCATTCCTAGTCTTTTGAGAAACCTTCACACTGATTTGCATAGTGGTTATACCAATTCACAATCCCACCAATAATGTGAACATATTCCTTTTTCTTCACATTCTCTCAAGCATTTATTATTATTTGTATTCTTGATGGCTGCCATTCTAACTGGACAGAGATGAAATCTTAGCAAAATTTTGATTTGCATTTCTCTAATTGCTGAAGATGTTGAAAATTTTTCAAACTTTTGTTGGCCATTTGTATTTCTTCTTTTGAGAAATGTCTGCTTACTTCTTTTACTCATTTATTAATTTGGTTTTTTTCCTTTTGGAATGTATTTTGAGTATATATTCTGGATATTAAAAATGCTCTGATATAAGAGTAGCTAACAAATATTTTCTCCATTCTGTAGATTCTCTCTTCATATTCTTGTTTTCTTTTCTATGCAGAAGCTTTTTAATTTAATGCCATCCCATTTATTAATTCTGTCTATTATTTCCTGAGCTTTAGGAGTTTTATTGAGAAAGTTGTTTCTTGTTACTAAATGTTGGAGAATTGAACTTACATTTTCTTCTAGAAGTTCATAGTTTCTGCTCTAATGTCTAAGTTTTTGTTCCATATTAAATTCACTGAAGAGCACTTTTTGTATGTGGGTTTCCTTTTAGCACAGCTTGTTGAAAAGATCCCATTTCACTATTGAGATAATTGTAATTTGCTATTATTTATATCATAAAATGAATATTGAATTTTGTTGAAAATAATTTGATTTTTCATCTACTGTAATACAGTGAAATACAGTATTCATTTTAGAAAATGTTAAAATGACCTTAATTTACTGGGGTAAAATCCAATTGATCATGAAGTATCATGTTTATTACATATCATTAGGCAGTATTAATCAATATTTAGTTTAAAAATATGTTGGCCTATGTTGAAGTAATATTTGTCTGCACTTTTATGTTCTTGGATTATCTTTTTCTAGTTTTGGTATCAAGGGAATAGAGGTTTGAAAGCATAAACAGAGTATACCCTTTCTGTGAGCTGAAAGAGTTTACATAGAATTCACACTATTTTTTTCTTTAAATCTTTGGCTGAATTCATTACTGAAGTCATTTAAGCCCAGAGCTTCTTTGTAGAAGGGTTTTAATTAAAAATCTATTTCCTAGGGGCTGGGGTTGTGGCTCAGCAGTAGAGCGCTTGCCTAGCACATGCGAGGCCCTGGGTTCCATCCTCAGCACCACATAAAAATAAATAAATAAAATAAAGGCATTGTGTTCAACTACAACTAAAAAATAAATATTAAAAAATCTATTTTGTTAATAGCTATAAATATTATTAAGATCTCTGTTTTCTTCAATGAATTTTGATAGTTTGAATCTTCCATGGAATTTCAAAATTTTATCTAAGTTGGTGCATTTATTGTCACAATAACCACAATATTTCTTTATCTTTGAAAACTAATTCTTTTCTAGATTTTTTATTGTTGTATTATAATTACATGTAATGGTAGAATTCATTATTACATATTCATACATGCACATGATATACCATTATACACCAATATAAAACTTTATTTTTATAGCACTTTTAAGTTCATAGCCTCAAATGGAAAGTACAGAGATTTCAATAAACTCCTCTGCTCACACACTTATAATCTCCCCCATTATCAACATCCTCAATGACTGTGCATTTTTTAAAATTGATAAATCTGTTTTCACATCATAATCACTTAAAGTCCATGGTTCACATTAAGGTTTTCTCTTGGTGTGTTATATTTTCTATGAGTTTGGAAAATGTATAATTGCATGCATATATCATTATAATATCATACAAATTATTTTAACTGCCCTAAAAATCTCCCTTGCTTCATATTTTTATTCCTCAATCCCTGGAAACCACTGATATTTTTGCTGTCCCCATAATTTTACCTTTCTGAGAATGTAATATTGTTGGAATCAAAGAGTATGTAGCCTTTCCAGATTGGCTTCTTATACTTTGTAATGTGTATTGGGATAAATATTAAAGAGTGAGATTGCTAGATTATTAGATAGTATATTTACCTCTGTAAGAAATCACAAAATAATCATCCCAAGTGGTTCTCCCATTTTGTATTCCCACAAGTAATGAATGAGACTTCCTCCTTTTTCAGACCTGGCCAGCATTTGGTGGTGTGAGTGCTTCAGATTTTGGTTATTCTAATAGGTTTGTACTTGCCATTGATGTTTAATGCATATTTTCTTGATGATATATGATAGGAACTTGTCTCTTCATATGTTCATTACCATCTATATAACTGCTTTGGTGACATATCTGTTAAGATCTTTGAATCATTTTGAAATCAAGGGGTTTTATACTTCTTATTATTGAATTTGAAGAGTTTTGGCACATTTTTACAGTCACTGTCCAATACATGTTTTGCAAATATTTTCTCCAAGTCTATGGTTTATTTTCTCATTCTCTTGACATTGTCTTTTGCATGCTGAACTAGTTTTTAATTTTAATGAAATTCAGCTTATTAATTATTTCTCTCTAGGATTGTATCTTGGTGTTGTATCTAAAAGTCATCAAATTTAAAGTCCTTTAAGTTTTGTCCCATCATCTATGAACCTTTTTGAGTTAATTTTTGTGAAAGGTGTAAAATCTTTTTCCACATTCATTGTTTCACATTGATTTATTTTTATTTCCAATAGTCTCTATTTCCCTAGATATATTCATCCGTCCTTTCACCAATATCGTACCATCTTCATTAATGCTACTTTACAGTACATGTGCTGAAGTCAGGGTGTGTCAGTCTTTCCACTCTCTTCCTCTTCTTGGGTGTTGTGTGGGCCATTAAGGTTGCTATGCCCGTTCTCTAATGTGAATGGCTACAGCTGATTGGGATCAGGCAATTTTCTTTCCTGTAGATCAATTAGAGTAATATCCAACAGGTTAGGCTCCTTCCTCCCAAGGACCTATCTTGTTAAAGAGAACAGCATGCTCAGGTGTATTTCAGATTGGTTCCTTTCCCCTGCCTCTGCCAGCAACCCAAGAAGCTGTTTCTTTTATATGCACTGTGGAAACCAGGCTGACCCGGATGAACTCATGGAGGTAATTCTCAGTAACTCCCCACCATGATTGAGTTTCCCTGGAGTTTTAGACTTTAGAATTGTCCATATGGAGCCTCCAGGAATTTGTCAACAACGGTTCTGGCTGCTCTACCCCAGCACTAGTTCCAGAAGTTGTTTCCATGCAGGAGTCTATATTCTGGTAAACCTGATTCCTTGAATTCCCCTGTGTGTCTCTACAGTGGTAGGCAGCACTTTGCCCTGTAACCTAAGCTTTCTTTCAGAGCCAAGAGGAGTTGTTGATTTGCTCTTCTGTTCAGTTTTCTTACTTATTATGATGTAATGGAGACATCAAAGTTCCTCATTATGGAGAACTAAAAACTAATTTGCACTGCTAGTTTAATGTCTGTAGTATCTGTAGTGATATACCCTTTGTCATTCCTGATATTGATAATTTATGTCTTCCCACTAACTAGAATAATTTGTCTTTTTTTTTACTAAACAATCTGGCTAAAGGTTTGTCAATTTCACCTAACTAGATTTTACTTCATTGATTTTTGTCTGTTAATTTTCATGTTTTCTGTATCATTAATTTCTTCTAATTATTACATTTCCTCTACTTATTTTGAGGATAGATTTCTCTTTTTATATTTCTTAACGTGAGACATAGGTCATTGAGACATTTTTTTTTCTTCTTCTTTCAATTCATTTATTTTCCTCAATGTACACACTGATACTTCTAAGCTGAGCTTTAGCTGTTTCCCACAAGTTTTGCCATATTTTGCTCTTTTTTTACTTGCAAATATTTTCTCAATTTTGTGACTTTTCCTTATGTGTTCTATAGACATGTGTTGAACATACTCCAAATACATGAGGATTTTCCAGTTATCTTTCTTTTATGACTAGGTGATTTGATTTTGTTGTTGTGTACAGATACAAGCTATGTATGATTTCAGTCATTTCAAATTCATCAAGACTGATTTCATGGCCTAGAATATGGCCTACTTGGTACATCTAGTTATTATTCAGTGACAGTCTTTATTAGGTTAAGTCCTGATTTGGTGAATGAACGGATGACATCCTTATCCTCTTTTGTCCTCATTAGATATGAGACTCAGGAAGTGTACACATGATTCAGTCTCCATAACCTGTACTGTTCATAACGTGGGACAGTCTACATCAGTTCCTAAATCCCTCCCTAATTCACATCTTATGATTGCATTTAAATAAGTACATAACATTCTAAATGCTAATTCAGGGTATTTGACTTGATTTAGTCACAGTGATTTACTTCAAAGCAAGACCAAGTCTAAGAGAATCACAAATGAGTAAACTTCACAGAATTTCAAGGCCACTCTCAATCTGTAACAATTTCAATACTCAAAACCATCAACATCAATGTTTATTGCACTTGTTTTTCTGTGCATTTTTACACAGTTGTAATAAGAGTTTATAAAAATTAAGTGAAGCAAAGTGTATCTGGAATTTTCCTTTAATATTATATTTGGCCTACTAGTCTCATCTTTATAAAAATGTGCAATTTTTGTGTATATGAAAAATGAGAAAGAACAAGATGGCTCACCTACCCAAATAGCTTCTTTCGATTGCTTGTAAATATTGCTTGTAATAAATGTCAGCATAAACTTACTATATGTGCCAAATATTTTTCTAACCATTTCATGAATTCTAGTTTATTTAATCCTCCTGACTAATTTATGACGTAAGTAAAATTATTATTCTTATTATACAAGTGCAAAAAAAACAGCACAGAGACATTATAAAGTTTACACAGGTCACACAGCTAATAATTGGTAGCACTGGCATTTGAACTTATGTCTGATTCTAGACTCTGTGTTCTAAATTACTGATGTATATGATAAGCTTCTCATCCTTTTTTCTACTCAACAATTAACAAACAAATTACAGTTCTGACATGGATAGCTAGCATAGTGAATGCTATTATTCAGAAGAACATATAACACTTTTGTTTTATGTTTGTTCTTAAATATTTATTAGTGTTTTCATTTTAAGCCAGAATAAAGTATCTCAATTTCCCATTAAAATATAAGATCTTTTTTCTTTTGTTGAACCATGTCAATGATTTATGAAATTTTTCAGTGAAATAATTTCACCTCTTCACATTTCAAATAGCAATGCATTAGAAGAGTACCTGTGAAAACAAACTATTCGAATCCTTTTAATTCACCTTCTCAGGCTATCTCATTGTCATTGAACATTCAACTATGAGGTTTTCTTTCATCTCTATACTCTTTCAATAAAATTTTATGAGGCACTTATATGCTGAATACGTAGGCTACAAAAATAAATAATGTACATAATTTTTTTATATCTACATTTAAAAACTTTCTTAAGTTATTACTTTATACTCTGAATCTCATAATTCTTCCTCTGAACTGCTATCTCAATCTCTAAAAATTTCCTCTTCTAATATATACTAATTTCATTTCCACTATATGACTTCTCTTCTCCTCTCTGTTCTTACTCCCATGACTTTTTAATACAAAAATTTCCTCTTTGAATAGATTCTCTCTTCTTTCTTCTGTTTAGAGACTAGTTCCTATGGTTCTCCTATGGTTAGACAGCCAAGATGTGAAACCATTTCTGCTACCAACTATCTTGGATCCTGAATTTTATCTTTCAAAGTCTTATATTTCTTTGTATAAAATGGTGATAAAAAGAATCCTAATTCTAAACAGTCACTGTGAGGACAAAACAAATATACCCACGATACAAAAAAAAAAAAATTGTAGCAAACAAACCAGAAATGCTCAATAAATGTGAGTTTCTATTATCATCATTATATTAATATCATCTTTTAGGACTTCTTTAAAACCATTCATCTTCCTTGCTTCATATTTCCAGTCTTGTTATATATCTTACATTCCTTACCTTGAACGAATGGTTTAACCAAAATATTGAAATATTTATCTTCAAAAGAAGTCAGATTCACCAACAAAAGTACCTGCCTACACCTCCTGATTCCTGAATGTTTCTCAAACTCTTTTTTCACCCTAGTCAACATAGCTTTATTTCTCCTCTCTTCATTACCTCTGTAATCAAGTAAAGACACCATCCCCTATACCTGCACACTAATTTTCCTCTATAGGAATATTGCATATGCATAGTCTTTGTGCAAAAATCCACAGCTTCATATTCCTTTAACCAACAAATACAACTTTGAGCTACCATTTTGTACAAGAATATCTGTGATCTGCTCACAATTTTTGCTGCACAAACAGAAAATTTTATTCCTTTTTTCCCCCTACAGATATTCCCAAAGAGATGTGAGATAATTTCTTTACTAAAGCTCAACTAACACATTTGTTTTTTGTTCCTGACATATGCATTCCAGAGAAAATGTCTGACTCATTCCACTGGGAAACTGAAATTGTAGCTTAAGAAATATATTCTTTTTATATCTTTTTTTTTCTCTTAACCTCAAAGATTTCACTTGTTCATTCTTTTACCTCTACTGGCATTTCCTTTTTCAACTTGTTAACTAGATAAACAAGCATGTTAAATCAATAGTGAAAGTAACTTCTTTTTTAATCATCTTTCCTCTCATTTTTGCACAAGTTACAAATGTGCACATTTGTCAGGTATGTGCCTTGGGGCCTTCTCCACAGAAACATTGAATGTTCAGGGTCTTTATGCAAAATTCATAGTATTAGTATAGCAATATGTAAAACAGTGGATGTGTAACCGATGTGATGCTGCAATCTGTATACGGGGTAAAAATGGGAGTTCATAACCCACTTGAATCAAAGTGTGAAATATGATTTGTCAAGAACTATGTAATGTTTTGAACAACCAACAATAAAAATTAAAAAAAAAAATTCATAGTATTATCTCTAACCTTAAAGGAATACAACCGAGAGTGATCATTTTACATGAGAATAACTGATTTGCTCACCAACAGATAAGAATTTTCCCCCTATGGTGCTGGGGAACAGGTAAGAAATGTATTCCCTTTTTCCCCCTCCAGATATTCCCAAGTTTCTGATTCTGCTGACCTTTGTAATAAACCTGGGCCCTCCTTTCCCCCACGGTGCACTACAATCCACTGTAGGATCTATCTCCTTTGTCAATGGTCTACTCCACTCTCATACCTTTCTCCTCCGTTTCCATGTACTTCCTAAAACTGTACCCAGAACTTCTATTATTTGTTTCTTTCTTTCTGAAGCATCAGCCATCTTGACTCTTGCCCAGAAAGCTTAAAATATTACCACAAAGTAGCTATGGTGATTTACTATGCCATTAAAGTGTGTAAAACTGAAGTAAAGAGAAAGATTAAAATATTCCCACAGCTCAGAGAATGGATTTCTATTTGGCTTTCTTCGAGAATTAGAAGAAGCATTATAAATCTCTTTCATCATAGTGAATATGAAATTTATTCTCTTGTCTTTAAACTTCCATTATTATTTGGAGTAGAGTAAAAGTTCTTCAGTATTTTTCTTAGGAACACAAGGGTTAATATGTAAACAATGCCAAAATTTATGTGACAAATAAAAGGTGCAAGAATGCAATTTGAAGCAATAAATTAACATGTAGACAGATGGTATAACCTTACTGTGAAAATAAGATTCTAAAACTTACACTTCTGTGAAACCAAATGTGATTATCAGAGTTCTCTCTAACAAGTCTTATTAGGATTGATTAAATTATAGCCCCTGAGGTTTAGAAAGAATGCTAATTAACTGTCATAGAGGAAGAAGACTAAAAAGAAGTGAAATTATTTACTAGACAATAAATACCTACTGACTTTATTTAGGGTACATTGGGGAAGAAGAAAGATTAAAATATTAACATGTATTTTTAAATTTCTTTTGTTTCTATTGTATGTATATCTTCTAGCAATGTTTCATTGACTAGGTAGGTAGAAAGATATGTTAATTTTCAAACAAATAATGAGGAAATTATGTATTCTTTACTCAACTTAATGAGCTAACATCATATCCTTAAAAAAATTGACAATCATTTACCGAGTACTCATATTTAATTGTTACATTAAGGTAATCTTTTATTCAATTAAATACTCTGTCATTTTGAGTTTCACCCTAAAATTTATCAGCAGGTCTGAAAAACTATTGCCTAATGAAGGAAAGATAAAAATGATCACCATACACATTTTATATGAAATATTCCTTAAATTATAATCACAAAACATAGTTACATTTTCTGCAATAATAGGTGGGTGTTCACATTTTAAAATATACGTAACTACTGATTTATTTCCTATTTGCTTATATATATTTTTTTACAAACTCAATGTGAAATATGTTTGATAAAATAATAATATAATAAAATAATTGTCAAATTTTTAATTTACTATAAAAAGTCAGAGATTTAAAGGATTAGCTGTTTTTCTCATAGTTGAATAAAAATTATCAATATATTAATTTAATTTTCCTAACAAAACAATGTAATTTTGTTAAAAAATATGATGTTCTCCCATTATTTCCAGGGTATACGGTTTTTAAATAAATCTTTAACACTTGAAGAAATAATAAAATCTGACATTTGGTTCTTGATCTTTTCTCTATGACAGACTCTTAATATGGAAACAAATCCAAAAATTAGTAATTTGGAAACTCACTAAGAATTTATACCTCCACATGAAATCTTAGCAAACCATAAAGTTATACTTAATAATCTCATATTTATTTCTAGTGTAGTCTGTCTTGTACAAACTTTTATTATGATGTCTATTTTCTAATATATTAAGTTATTTCATTAATTTACCAATTATTAATGGAGCACCTATTCCATAGCAAATAAAATAATGAAAAAGTCTTATAATGTCCAAAAATTATAATTAATAGAAAATTAAAGCGAAAAACATGAAAAGCCTAAAAATTAGGAATAGCAACTTTTCATGAAAGATATTGTAGTGAGCACAAGGAAGAAATGGAGCGCCGTGCTCCTTAGAGCAGAGGGAAATCTCAGCAGTGCGCCTCCGTGTTGCCACAGGTCAGTAAGGATATGGAAGAAACAAACAGCAGTGATGACAAATCCCAGGATGTCTCGCTGATGAACACCCATGTATAATTCATTAAAGAAACAAAATGTTCCAGGAGAGAGAGAGAAAACAAGAGGTCAGAGGTATTCAAAAAACAGAAGGTAACACTGCAAAGCCAAAGGAGGAAAGCATTTTCAGGAAAAGACAGGTGGCATTGGGAAAATACTCTGGTGACTTGAGAAAACAGTTTCCAAACTATGGCAGATAAAGAAAGGAGTAGAGGGAGACATCAAAGCTAGTAGGTGTAGCCTACATTTTTGAAACTTGCATAGAGGAATTGAAGAGATGATCTAGTACCTTAAGGTAAGAAGGTGGCAAGCCTGAAGATGGGGCTGGAGCTCAGTGGAAGGAACCTGATTAGCATCTTCATAATCCTAGGTCCAATCCCCAGAATGCACTCAAAAAGAAAAAAGGAAAGATTGCTTATTTTGTTTTTGTTTTTGCTTTTGTTTTTTTTTTTTTTTATGAGAAGGTACATCACTTAAAATTGATGTAAGAAAAGAGTAATAATGAGATTGAAGATGAAAAGAGATATACGTGATATAAAAGTTTCCAGTTTATAAATAATATTGTGTACAAGGGATCCTTCTTTTAAGCCTGGTATGGGGCACACACCTGTAATTCCAGTGGCTCCAGAGAGGCTGAGGTAGGAGAGTGCCAGTTCACAGCCAGCCTCAGCAAGTTAGCAAGTCCCTAAGCAATTTAGTGAGATCCTGTCTCAAAATGAAAAATTAAAAGGGCTGGGGATGTGGCTAAGTGGTAGAGTATCCCAGAGTTCAATCCCCAGTACCAAATAAATAAATAAATAAACAAAGTAAGTAAGTAAGTAAGTATATAGGAAATGGGAAAAGAGGGAAATTCATGCATTACTTCAGTTGGAAGTAATCTTTTCAATTAATCTGGGCACGTCCATCTGCAAAAAATTAGATGGTAAATATGAAAGATTACTGAACAACTACTGTTTTCCACTTTTCAATATACCTTGATTTCTACTTCTTAATATACCTTGATTTCCTTCCACGGAATTATCCAGGTCCTCAGCTGTGTGTATGCAACAGGATGTGAAGTCTATGTTCACTTACAACTGGGCTCAAAGAGCCAGATAGCAGACATGCATCTGAGCTTAGCCAGAAGATTTTCTCCTAGGACACTGAATATTGATTCACTAGAGTAAGGTAGGGAACACAGGCTCCCTAGCAGCTGTACCTGACAGGTTCCTGCCAAACAACTATAACTTTGGGGCATCCAAAGCTACCTGGTCTTGTCCTCTCTGAGGCCACTAAATTGAAGCCACTAAATTTCTTTTTACTTAAGTTAGACTAAGTAGTTTTATTTCTTTCACATGATTCCCAACTCACCCCCAACACTAACACTCAAGTGTAAGAGGCAAAGGGTTTGAAGATGGAAGGAAAAGAGAAATTACTTGTAATAGTGATCATGTGCTAAATAATTGAGTCAACAGGAGAAGACACAAATCACCAGTAGTACTGAGAACCGAAATAAAATTAAATACCACAAACTTATATATATCTAAGTGTAATGACTTATACAATGACTATTTTCCACACTTTACATTTTTTATAGCAAATTATGTGATGTTTCCCAAAATATGGTCAAGATGCTGGTTACTGGTAAACCACATCCCTATAGTCACTATCACATATGTGGACTAAAGATGCAGAGACATCCAGACAGAGCAGAATTATTCATAACAGAAATGTTCCAGACTCAGCAACCTGAAGAAAAATAGAATGATCATTCAGGATCATTCCAAGATCCCTTAAGCCTTTTTAAAAACAGATGCCTTGAAAGCAAAACTATTGCTTTGGTTTTCAAGGACAGACTTTATAGAGGAGCACCTATCTTTGAGAGCTATGGCTTGCCATTGGTAGAATAGCCCTTGATATAAAACTTGCCTAAGTAGTGATCAAGCAAGCAGTAAGAAATATAGAAGCAAGTGCAAGAAAAATCATGAGTTCTAAATACAAGTGCTGGTTTTATTTCTAATCAATTTCTTTACTGGACATCTCAGATAACCTTTTTTGGCTTTTACTTTCTTCATCCATAAATTGAGAAGATTAGATAAATTTTTATCCATTTCAAACCTTCTGAAGTCTGCACTGTGATTCCTCTATGTATTTTGATTCCCATATGGTGCTTAGATCTAAAAATAATATTAATGTGGGAAGAGACCTAGGGGGAGTGTGGTGACGGTCCCATGAGTTTCAGATGAGCAGTTTCATAAAGTACTTATATTAGAATGCATGAATATTGACTTTCTTATCAGACTGAGCTATAGAAGTAATGACTCATGCAAGAGCCAAAGTCATAACTGAAATCCATTAAATAGATTAGATTTAAAATAATAAGGAGTTTTAAAAACTAAAATTAGACTTTGCATTTTACTAACATATACTGTACATTTTGTCCTCAATTTCTGGAGGAAAAATATGCCACTCTATCTATTTTCAGTTTTTACTTCTGTATGTGGAGGAGATACACTTCTTTCTGGAAGCTGTCTTTTGAGTACCATGGTAACCACATCCTTTCAGTCAAGTCTGTCCTGTGGGATGCGCAATTTAAGACATTTGAAAATGCCACCTAAAAAGATAACACTACACAGACCTGAAAGGGTATGCTTTAACATGAAAGTGAAAAAAATTGTTAGTGTTAACTAAAATGAAATGCCAAGAATGAGGAGGAAGAACAAGACTCAACCAATCCAGAAACTTCTGCCATTGCTCTGAAGAATCCAAAGCTTCTTTTCCCCTATTGCCTATTCTCACCTTAAATCATAGTCTGATGTTTGCTCCTTACCTAGTCCTCTGCTTTCGGGTAGAAGCCCATGGATAGAAAAGAAAGGGCCAGAAATCACAAGATTTGAGTTAAAGGGTAAGAAGGGTAACAAAGCCTGGTAACACTTGCTGGACAGGATTCTGCATAAACACAGACTGACTCCAAGTCAAAGTGGGCAGGTGTCCCTCCTCTGACAGAAACCAGCCCTCCAGTTTTGGAGGTTCTAGAAGCACCAGTAGAAGGAGTATGCCTCGAGTATTCCCTGTCACCAGGGAAATTAAAGTAACTGGCTGCCCAACAGCAGGAAGTGGCATTTGCCCTGAAGTTAATGCAGTCAGAGGACTCACTGTGCGCACAGGCAGGTATAGGCCAGGGCACAAATTCCAGGAAGAAGTTGTGTTCCAGCTTAATCAGCAGGTGAGGAAGGTAGGACAGTTAAATACAGTCATTTTTATGTGAAAATCAGAAGTAAAATAATTCTAGGTGTTCAAGGACAACAATGCAGCTACAGTTTTTACCTTCAAAAAGAGCACAGTTGAGCACCTTTATAGTGATAGAAATGGCTTTCTACCATTCCTAAATATTAAGTGTGACACATAGATTTTTTTAATAACCGTTAATACTTTAAAATTTTATTTGATTAAACAAGAAGGCAATTACTGGATGTTTCAGAAAATAACAACAATAATTAAAAACTAAAAATTTTAAAGTCTTTTCTAAACACCCACTATGTTAAGCAACAATCAACATGTAATTTGAAGTCAAAGAATGTTAAACAAATACTTAGGAGAGAAACGAATTAGAATAATTTACATCTAATTTTCTATATTAATAGTTGGTGATACATTTTTTATCCATAAATTATTGTTATTTTAATCAACCAAAATTAGAAACCTTATGCATTACTTCATCCATTCCCAGTTAACATACGAGAAAATACGTTTTCCATTGAAGTGTGTGCTTTAATAATGCCTTTTATTTGTTTAGTGATATAAGTTTTCTTTAATGTTTTCCATGTGCTCTTCCATGTACTCATCAAAATATTTTATGTCCCTGACATCACTGGTAATTTGATGCATGCATGAATAGTGAAATTATTTTATGCTATTGGATGCTTAATAACACTAAGAGTAAAGAAAAAGGATTCAATAATAATATAATATCTTATTTCACATTAAATAAACAATGAAAATTTCATCTTTTTCATACTACTTATTGGAAGATTTTGACAAATACTTAAAATTATTCTTCTTTCAATGTTAAGACTGCCAGATAGGCCCAGACTACCATTTTTAGAAACTTTGAATTTTTAAAAATTTCCCCTTATTTCATTCTATCTTTAAAATCAAATGTTTTACATTACTTTAACTTTTCCTCTTTCGTACATTTAAAAAATATTCATACACATATTATGAGCCAGGTGCTTTGCCAGACATAAAGGAAATGTGAAGAATAAGGCCAAAAAGAATTTTCAGGCTGGTAAGGAAACAAATTCATAGAACAAGAATATCATGATAAAAGGAAATAAAGAGAGATGTGTGGAAAACACAGAGCTAGTAGAGATGAGATAGTGATTAACCTCCCACTTGTAAATTCAAGGAGTATAACATGCAGTAAAAATAAATGTGGTGTTGGACACAATAGGAATTCACCACAGTCAAGAGAATCAAAGCATTCTAAGCAGCAAAAACAGATTGTTCAACTTTTAAACCCTGTAGAATAGTACAATATATGCAAAGATATTAAAAATATGGCTTTTATTTAATGCACACTAAAGTGCAATGGGGAAAGAACTGGTCATATGACCAGAAGAGGAAGCACACATTGTCTAATCATGCAGTCTGTACAATCTTAAGGTGTTCGTTTTATTATTGAAGCCAATGGGAAACTATTGGATTGAAACGTAGGTAACTAATGTAATTTGCTTTGTAATTTACTTGTTTGAGATGTCTTGTGCCAAAGATATTCATATCTAAGGCATTATTAGAGATTATTGCTATACAATAGACATATAAGGTGAAACATAATTTAAAAATTTTGATTAGTTATATTAAAAGGTGAAAATAACAGAAATTAATTTTGACAACAAATTTTTAACCAAATATACAAAACCAAATATTACCAAAATAAAAATCTAATCAATATTTTTAATTATTAAAATATATTACATTACTTTTCGTTCTGGGCTTCAAAATCAGAACATATTTTACATTGGTAGCCTATCTCAATTTGGATGCTAAATTTCATCAGAAATACATCATCTGCCTTTATGTTTCATAGAATTTACAGTAAAAATATCAGTCCTGTTCCTAAGTTATTTCAAACATACTTGAAAGAATGACTGAATTATCTCAAAAAAAAAAAAAAACCACCTTCCTTTAATATCTAAAATAAGATTGAAAACTCTGGTTCACATTTTCTTTTAAAACAATAGATTTAACTTTTAAACAAAAGTTAAATTTGAAACAAGTTTCAAAACTATGTCTGAAAACTTCATCTGTTCAAAATAAGAATATTAACGACCTGTGTCAATTCAGTATTAACATCAAATTTGACAGGTAAATAAAAATGGAGACCCTTAGTATATAGAAACCTCTAAAATCATGAAAAGTTATGTCAAGCTTGCTTCTTCAGTTAAAGATAAACAGAACATTCAGTGTAAGATCATAAGAGATTAGATGTGTTATTTAAAATGTCACCTTTCTGATGAATTTACACAATGTGCCCACAAAAGATTAGTCTAGACTGACCAAAGAGGAACATTCTGACCTCCAAGTATAAGGTGGGCACCATGGAACTTAATCTCCAAGGAATATTGTAAACATTTTACAAATCTGCAAAATCAAACAAGTCTCACCTGCTTAGGTTTCTCCACACACACAATGGAAAAACACGTATATAATTAGTGAGCTCAAACTTGGACACATCTTTCACCTTCTCTTCCCTAAGAGACCAAGGGTTGCCCACATTCCCTCTGAATGTGAGATCCTTTGCTGTTTTTTGTTTGTTGTTGTCTGTTTGTTTTATTAGTTCGTTTTAGTTATACATAACATTAGGATTCATTTTGACATAAGGATAGAAGTGTAGAATATAATTTGCTCTAATTCAGTCCCCAGTACTTCCTCTTTCCATCTCTTGCTCCCTCCTCCTGTTTCCTTTCCTCTACTCTACTGATCTGCTATTCACTTGTAGGTTTTTGTTTGTTTGTTTGTTTTTTAATAATTGGTGTCTTGCAGATACACATAATGGTGAGATTCATGGATTCACTGTGGTATATTCATATATGTACATGGGAAAGTTAGGTCAGATTCATTCCACTATTTTTCCCTGATCTTATCACTCCTCCTTCCCCCCTCAATCCTCTTCCTCTATTCCACTGATCTTTATTCTATTTTGATGGAATTCCCCCACCTTTTTTCTTTTCATTTTTCTTTTTTGTATTATTTTTAATTAGCCTGTGCATATCAGAAGGAACATTTAATCTTTGACTTTCTGGATCTAGCTTATATTTCACCTAGTATGATAGTCTCCAGTGCCATCCATTTACCAGCAAATGCTATCATTTTATTCTTCTTTACTCTTGAGTAATACTGCATCGTCTATATATACCACATTTTCTTTATCCATTAATCTGTTGAAGAGAACCTCAATGGGCTCCAGAGCTTGGCTATTATAAATTATGCAGCTATAAACATTGATGTGACTGCATCTCTATAATATAGAGTATTTAGATCATTTGAATATTTAATGAGGAGTGAGATAGCTGGGACACATATGATGGTTCCATTCCTAGTTTTTTGAGAAATTTCCATACTGTTTTCCAGAGT
Organism: Marmota marmota marmota; assembly: GCF_001458135.2. Lineage (NCBI taxonomy): Eukaryota > Metazoa > Chordata > Mammalia > Rodentia > Sciuridae > Marmota > Marmota marmota. Next base: position 19,489,110 of record NW_026000211.1, on the reverse strand, counting down.
GTTTGCACTAATTTGCAGTCCCATCAACCATGTCTGAATGTTCCTTTTTACCTCATATCCTCACCAACACTTTTTATTATTTGTATTCTTGAGAATTACCATTCTGACAGAAATGAGCTGAAATCTAAACACAGTTTTGATTTGCAGTTCTCTAATTGTTAAGATATTGAACATTTTCATGTGTTTGCTGGGCATTTGTATAGCTTCTTTTAAAAAGTGTATATTTAGTTCTTTTGCCAATTTATTAATTGGGCTTTTTTTTTTTTGGTGTTAAGTTTTTTTGAGTTTTTATATGCTCTGGATATCAATCCGCTAAGGAACAGGTGGCAAAGATCTTCTCCCATGCTCTTGGCTCTTTCTTCACATTCTTGTTTCCTTTGCTGTGCAAAAGTTTTTTGTTTTTTTTTTTTAATTTGATACCATCCCACTTATCAATTCTTGATTTTATTTCTTATACTTTAGGAGTTTTGTTGAAGTAGTCAGTTCCTGTGCTGACATGAAGTGTTGGGCCTACATTTTCTTCTAGAAGTTGTAGAGTTTGGGGTCTAATTTCTAGGACTTTAATCCACATTAATTTCACATTGTGGAACATCAGAGATAGCAGTCAAGTTTCATTCTTCTGCTGGTGGATATCCAGTATTCCCAGCACCATTTGTTAAAAGGCTACCTTTTCTTCAACATATGATTTTGGCATCTTTGTCTAGTCTCAGATAACTGTATTTATGTGTGCTTGTTTCCGTGTTTTCTATTCTATTCCATTGGTTTCCATGTCTGTTTTGGTGCCAGTACCGTACTGTTTTGAGTGCTAAGCTCTGTAGTATAACTTGAGGTCTGGTATTATGATGCCTTCAGCATCATTCTTTCTGTTCAGGATTGCTTTGGCTGTTCAGGGTGTCTTGTTTTTCCTAAATGAATTTTAGAACTACCTTTTTCTAATTCTGTGAAGAATGTCATTGGTATTTTTTTGATAGGGAAGGCATCAATTCTACATAATGCTTTTGATAGTATGTCCATTTTAATAATTATTAATTCTGGCTATCTAGGAACATGGAACCTTTATCTGTACCTCTCTTACTAACTCATCCTGTGATTATTTCTGTGACAAATGTCAAGAAACTGGATGTTTCCAAGTTGAGTCCTCCTCTATTAGTACCCACTTGAGCCCCCTCCAGTGATAAAATGCACTAAGGCGTTGTACAAATTGAAAAGCCATTCTGTATTTATCAATGGTAAAAAGGTGCTGCTCAAATTTTCCTTGTAGCTTTTTCAGCCAATTTACATAATATCGTTGATTATGATTAAAATTTTCTACACATTGAAAATTTATACAGAAAAATGTGTAAAGTCAGTATGTTGGATTGTATTATAAAAAAATTTCAATTTCAAAAATATATTCTTATATCTATCTTACTAGATTAAAAATAAGCTTTTCCTTTCCTTGAAGCTTCAAATTTAGCTAATTCATATAGGGTGCAGTGTGATTTTGATGGCAAAACATAAATCACATTGCCATTTTTATCCCCGATTATTGAATATTTGGCAAGCATTACTTTTGTTTAAAGAAATTTTGAATCAGAATTAACACAACTCCAAATCTTTGTAAAACTCTTCCATGATTCAACCAACAAGCATTTGTGAAGAACACAAGTTTCATTGTCTTCTATTTCTTTCAACATTTTCATACACCAGTAATGATTCATACCATTCACACATATATTCTAAACAGTTTTAACAACTGTATCCATTGTTTTATCATATATCCTGCTTAAAGAAACTCAGTACACATTTTATCAACATGTACCTTGCACTGGAAAAAAAATCAATAAGGCAAAATTTGGTTTACTTTTTTGTTTGTAAATTTTAATAAATCCAGAATTTGTCTAGTAAACCATTTATAATGACAGGATTTCTTTTCATTTCTAGATGAATGCTTCCTTGACATATGTAAAAGGACTTTAAAGATCTACTGTTGAGTTCATATTTCTTTGCAAATTAGGAATTTAAGAAAGACTGCTAAAATGAAAGAGAGAAAACACTGAGTGCTGGAAGAATTATGAAGCAACTGTAACTCTCACACACTGCTGCAAGGAATTTACCCTGGAAAATTCTTTGGCATACCTACTAAATTTGAATATAGCTGAAACCTCTGATGCAGCAATTCCACTTCACAGGAATACAACTTTCAGAATTTTTATGCTTGTACTTTAGAAGTGTTTTGAAGTAGAAGCCATCACAGTATCCTTAACCTTGAAATGGTACAAATATCCACTAATGTCAGAATGAAAATATACATTGTTGTGTAATTTAGACAAGGATGAGCATGATAGGAGAGAGAGAAAAAAGGCAATGACATTATTACATGTAAAAAGACAATTATGATGAAAGTTTTGAAAATGAAAACAATAAGAACAACTTCATAAAATTAAAATGTTGATCAAATGCTCATTTTAGGTGTTTCAAACAAAGCAGCAAATGTGAATTGTGTAAGAATGTAAATAATGAGCCAGTAGTTGAAAATTTACCTGATGAATAGGCCAGTTTGATAGAGTATTAAATGAGAACCCTCTGAAAACTTTAAAGAAAGATATTTTTTAAATTTTTCTATTAGAACTTTATAGTTATACACAGTAGTTGGGTTCATCCTGACAAACTGATATATACATGGAATTCTATTTCAGTTCATGACTTCCCCTTTTCCCTTTCATCCTCCCTCCCCTTTCCCATTCTGCTTCCTCTACTCTATTAGACTTCTTTTCTATTAATTTATATTTTATTGGTTCTTTCTACCCCTACATAAAGGTGAAGTTCTCTGTTGTACATGTATACATGCACATAACACAATTTTAAGGATTCATTCTGCATTGCCTCCCTTTACCCATCCCTCTCCTCTATCCCTTGATCTCCTTCTACATTACTGATCTTCCCTTTATCTTTATGCTTCCCTTGCCCTTTCCTTTATTTTACTCTGGCTTCCACATATGATAGCAAACATTCACTCTTTGAGTTTCTGAGTTTGGCTCATTTCACTTAGCATGATATTTTCTATTTCCATCCATTTACCAGAAAATGCCATAATTTCATTAAAGAAAGAAATTTGATTTTAAACAGATTATTGCAGAACAGAAAAACAAAAAAATTTTCAATTCAATCTAATGATACTAGATAAATCATCATATCTGTGACAGATAAGGATATCACTAGAAAGAAAGATTTTAAGGTTGATTTTACTTATAAACAGAAATTCAAAAATCTAATTTAAAATGTAAAAATAATATATAATAACCAAGAAGAATTCAAGGATGATTTAATTTCTGAACAGAGATAATTCAACAATATAAAATCATATTGTAACATACCATACCAACAGATTTTTATGCACTTATCCAATAAAATAATTTGATAAAGTTTAACATACATTCAGTAAAAAAAAATGTTTAAACAAGCCAGAAATAGAGTAAAATTGTCCTAGCCTGTTAAATATTACCTAGAAGAGTTTATAGAAAGTAGCAAACTACATAGTGAATCATAAGAAGCATTTCCTTTAAATTCAGGACACTAGCATGTCTACTTCTAAAAAATAGAGAAAAAAATAGAAATTTTATATATGAAACAAAGTTGTTATCACAAATAAAATTAATCTGTTATAGAAAATCAGAAAGTATATATTTTGTATGTTAGCAAACATGAGATTTCTGCAAGGTTACTGAATACAATATCAACAAAAATTAAAGTCATATATAACATTCAATAACAACAATCCATTCTGTATTTTTGGGTTAAGTCTATAAATATCTGTAGAACTTTACTGAGAAAATTTAATAATCATTAAAGAACATAAATTGCCTAAGTAGCTAGGGATAATATACCTTGTTTACTGATTAAAAAGTCCCAATATTTTAAGATGGATATTTCCCCCATAATTATATCAAAAAAAAGCATTTCTTATTGAATTTTCAAAGGGATTCCAAAGAAGCTAACATGGTATATATAAAGCAACAAAGAAATATAAAGAATCACCAATAACTAAATCATCCTTCAAGAAGAAATAAGGAAAGTAAGTGTCCCTGAAGCATTGTGATATCACCATAGGGTTAGACAAGCTGAAGAATGTAAGAAAATACATACCTTAGAAATAGATCCATGCATATATGAAAATTGACTCAGAAATAAGTAACATTAGAAATGAAAAGGAAAAAATGCTGAAAAAAAAAGAAAGAAAAGGAAAGAAAAACAGACTCCTACACTCGAAGTACATACACACATAATCAGGTAAACTAAAATCTAGGTATAAGAAATAAAACTTCAAGATGTTTAGAAGAAGATTAAAGAGAACAACGTTATGTCTTCAGGATAGGGTAGATGTTTTTTAAAGGCACAAATAATATACACAATAAAGCAAGAGACTGATACGTTTGATCACATTGAAATTTAAAATTCCTGAGTGAGAAAATACCACAAAAAAGGGAAAACGATACATCACAGACTGTACATATGACTAGTACCCAAGACAAGGACATGTAGTAAAAACCTACTACAAATCAACAAGCAAAAGACTCAATTAAGCAAAGATGACTAACTAACATAAGTCAGTCATGCACAAAATTGAAAATACCAAATAAAAAAAAACTCATAAAAATATGTGGGTTCTCCAATAATAACAGAAAATCACATTTAAATAACATATCCAGAAGACTGGAAAATTTATCTGATAATAACTTCAGTTGAAATATATAGGAAACCAAACTCTCCAACAATGCAAGTCAGAGTAAAAATACATATAATTAATTTTGGAGACCAATCTGGCAATTCCTAGTAAAGATGAAATGCCCATCCTGTGGAATCCGGCAATTTTGTTTTAGAATAAACACTCAGAGAAGCCCACATGCTTGTATATAAAGATCTATTTCTAGTTATATTATGAAAGCACTACCTATTATAGAAAAATAGCATAATTAAATTGATTGTCCAACTATACAGGATTCAGTGTGATTTATTTGTACAATGGAATATCTTATATACTGTTAAAAGGAATAAACTAGATGTATGGAGAACGAATACTTTAAAAACCAAATTACTAATGACCATGCATACTTTATGATGTCAATTATATAAATCTAAAGATAAAAAACATCAAAATTACACACAGCACAAATGAAATACTTATGTATATGCATATAGAACTACATACACAGATACAGGAGAAAAAGGCAGTCCCTTCAAAATAGGAGTGGGACAGGCACTATCAACCAGGAGCTGGCCTGAAATTAGCATTCACAAGATTTATAAGGATTACAATAGTATTTTTGTTCTTCTATTGAACATAAATCATTTCACAGAACATCAACTTAAGAGAAGACTACCTTGTGACCATTAGGGTCACAATAAAACGTGACCGGGAATTCATTTTAAACAAAGGATCTAGGAATAGTGTCCAAACCACAAGCAATATCAGACATCCCTTATCCTTGCTAAGGAGTGACTTGCTTCTTTACCAATTATAGGTTAGTCCTATTCCCTCCTTTTAAGTAAGATGATTGAGGGGCTGGGGTTGGGCTCAGTGGTATGGTGCTCGCCTAATGCACGTGAGGTAGATACTGAGTTTGATCCTCAGCCCTACATAAAAATAAAATAAAGGTATTGTGTCCACCTACAACTAAAAAAAAAATTAAATTGAACCTGTACTAAATGTGTACAGACTGTTTTCTTGTCATCATTCCCTAAACAATAAAGTATAATAACAAATTACATAGCATGTATATGTTAGTAGGCATTGTAAGAAATCTAGTGATCATCTAAAGAATGTGGAGGGTGTGCCTAAGTTCTCTGCAAACACTATACCATTTTGTATTAGGGATTTGAGCATCTCCAGATTCAGGTATCTTCAGAGGTTCCTGGAACCAATCCCCCACAAATGTAGAGAGACAACTCTACAGGAGTTTTGCTGGTGGTCAGTGTTTGGAGCATACTGACAAGTGAAAGTAATTAACATAGAAACACACTTAGAAAAAAAAATCACTCTATTTTCGAGACAGTGGTTATTTCTTGGGAAGGTGAAGGGAGAAGGGTGGGTGGTGAGAACCTGAACTGTATCTTCAAAATCACATTGCTCTTTTCTTTTTAAATGTATAAAGTATTGAACCAAATTTATACTTGGAATAGCAGATTCAGAGTCTAGTCTGAAGCTTCAACTCATAATTTCAAAGCTCATTTAGATAATTATAGTACTAAATAAAGAATAAAATGAAAAGGCAAGGCTATGATTCACAATATTGCAAGCTGTGATGCGGTAATATTGCCAAGAAGAGAGATCAACATGCAGTACTGAAAGTTTCACTGTGGCTTGGGCCTGTTCTTATATTGTATGTTGCATGTATGTTGACACAGACCGGAGGAAATCAGAGGACTTGTTTGGTTTGAAATGAGGAGCAAGCACATAACTTTGCTGCCTTTTGGTAACTGAAGCAAATTACAACATACATTCTCAAAAACAAACTAAATATCATGTCATTTTACTATCTAAATCCAATAAAAAGATAATGTCAGAGGCATTTAAATTTGAGTAATTAAAATCTTTACATAGGAACTGAGAGTACTCTCTTATTTCATTCCATCTTATTTTATTAATCCTAAGAAAACATGATTCAGAAAATGTGTAATAATAAAATAACTGCTTATTTTATCCCATTCTTTCCCTTTCTTAATTCTAGTCATTATTTTGGGTCTTTTTTTCTCTTAGATTTAGAAAACTCCATATTAGAATAGCCTTTCTTCCTTTCAGATTTAGAAAACTCTATCATTCAATTGGTAATTCATAAGCCAATTATTTCATGAAACATTCTTAACAATCCTACTATAAGTAATGGGTAACTCTTGAGAAACCTTGTTGCACTCATTATTTAAAAAAATTTTTTCTTGTTGATTCTTGTTGTTTTATTTATTCAGCAAATAGCTTTAATTACTTTGTAAGAGATAGTAATCCACAAGAGATCTCTGCACCTGTTCCCTCCTTCCCTGTCCTCTTATTTATTTATTTATTTAATTTTCAGTGGAGAGTGAAATACTTACACGCCAGGTAAGTGCTTTTCCCACTGAGCTACATTCCCAGCCCTTTATATTCCCTTTTTGAGATAGGGTCTTGCTCAATTACTCAGGCTGGCCTCAAACTTGGAATTCTTCTACCTCAGATTCCTGAGTAGCTAGGATTATAGGCCCACACCACCACCGCAGGGAGCCCATCCCTTCAAACAGGAGACCTTTACCCTAATGGCTCAAACAATGGCAGCAAATGCACAAGACCCATCTTGGATCAATTATTTCTAAAACTAAGTGAACCTCAAGTGCTCCTTCTTGTTGAACCCATTACAAGTTCCATTTTCCTTCTGAGCTTCTATGCTGGGCAGTTTTTAAAATAAAGCTTTTACTGATTTTATTCTGGGTGATTTTCTTTCACAGCTTCAATGCCAAAACTCAGATCATAACTGAGTTTTCTGTGTTCAGCCTGGGTCAGCAACATGCCAGGTACCTTGCATCATCTGCTTTCTGTGGAGTCCGAGTAATAGTGGCTAACCCCCATGGAAGAAAAGATGTTGGGGGATAGTGATGGTAGACTGAAGGGCCTGATTCTCAGGTTTTCTTAACATCAACTGCCTGATCATTCCAATGAACACGTGAGTGACTGTTCAGTTTCTTAAACTATAGCAGAATATGACCAAGGAAATTTTGCACTTTATTGATGACTCCAGGGGAACTTGGAATATGAAGAAAAGAATCCTACTGTGAGATGCCATAGGAAAAAAATTCATAATAAATCCAGAAATTCACCGGGTGCAGTGGTGCACACCTATAATCCCAGTGGCTTCGGAGGCTAAGGCAGGAGGATTGAGAGTTCAAAGCCAGTCTCAGAAAAAGCAAGGTGCTAAGCAACTCAATGAGGTCCTGTCTTTAAATAAAATACAGATAGGGAACGGGAACATGGGAGGAATAGATGAACTCCAGATAGGGCAGAAGAGTTGGAAGGGAAGAGAGGGGGCATTGGGTTATTAATGATAGTGGAATGTGATTATCTTTATTTTCCAAAGTACAGGTATGAAGACATGAATTGGTGTGAATATACTGTGTATACAACCAGATATGAAAAATTGTGCTTTATATATGTAATAAGAATTGTAATGCATTCTGCTAGCATATATAAATAAATAAAGAAATAAATAAATAAAGTACAAAATAGGGCTGGGGGATGTTGACTGCCCTGAGTTCAAACATCCCCTGCTACCGAAAAAAAAAAAAAAAGAATCCAAAAATTCATTTCTTCTTTTTATGATAAGACCACTAAAATTTAGACAAATTCTAAAATGGTGTCCTTTAATAACTCCTTAGAAAATGTAATAAAAAAACATGGAGTATCTAAAATCCAAACTTCTTACAGGGCATGGTGGGGAGGCAGGGTGGAATCTGAGAAGAGATACAAAACAGCATTTCAATAAAGGAACTTTTCATTGTATTTATTATTCAAACCTACATTTCTGCATTTGTGAATGAAAAGATATTGAAGCTTAATCAAGATTTTTGGTTCCTGTATGTTTTTAATCACCCCCGAATCATCTTCTGTAGAGTGGCACCTTTCATTTGAATAGTGCAACAAGGATCATAATTATATTTACTGAAAATGTTCGAGTTGATTAACTCAAACCCTTAAAAAAAAAAACTCACTTGTCTCATACATCAGTCAGGACCAACACAGAAAACAAAAACATTCTGAACATTTAAATTGCATAGTCAATATAGGAAACAGGTTGTACAGGAAATGGACATGCTGAAAAGCCAAACAGAACATAGGGAGACATCCTAGGGGTTAATAAGAGTAAGAAGCTGGTTTTCTGCCAAGGCAGGAAGTGGGAGGTGGTGGAGTCCAGCTGACCCCTGATGAGCTTAAATGGTGGGAGCTGGAGGTTCAGAAAAGCTGCTGTCCTGAGAGATGCTGTACAGTCAGAGATAGGGAATACCCAGGTTTCTTCCTACCTCCCACTTTCCCATTTCCACACTTGCCATTGATCAAATCCAGCTGGAAGGAAGTTAGCTGACAGGAAGCCGGTGAAATGCAGCTTGCAGAGGTCAGGATCTCCTGTACACTGAGTAGGGGAAAGGTGAGGGCAGGAACTTGGAATAAAATAGTCCAGAGACTGGCCTATCTTAGCAATTCTCATTATAACAGAGGACAGGATTAAAGCACATGTAGCACAGGATTTCTAGCTAGCAATGGAATCCTTTAGCGAGTTTACTTCCTGCCTAAACTGGAAAAAAAAAAATGATACACTCATTCTGGGAAGTATAAGATTTTTAAGATAAAGGAGGCATACAATTGAAGTGTCAAGAGAGGGTTTTCATTCGGGACTCTGCATACCCTCCCTAAAATCCCTTCCAGAATATCTAAAGTGTATCTGGAAAGTCACTGTCCACTGAGCCCACTGAACTGCTGTGATCAAAGAATACAATCAGCCTAGATTTCCAAGCCGCACAATTAGATCCTCCCTATAAACTACTGAATCTATTAAATGACTGTACTTAAATTAGAATCCCTTTTCTCTTGACTCTATTAATGATGTCCATTATATTTTACTGGAGTTGGCAAGAAACACAACTTTAAGCATCTCCTTTTAGTTTTGGCTTGGGAATAATTAGAGACAGGCAAAAATAACACTATATTAAATCAGAATCATACCAGGTTACCATGAAATCATAAGTTAATTTTGATTAATTTATCAGAGCTACCAATCTGAGCAGAAATTCTCTAGCTTTCCTAATTATTTCTCCCTCAAATAGTGCAACAAATTGGTGCACACCACTCCCACCTTCTTTCAACTCATTTGCACATAAATTTAAAGATCCTCCATACAGCATTTAAATCTGGCCATGCCATGTATCACTTCAGTATTTCCGTACCAACAGCCAGATAAAACTCAAATTTTCCCATCGATAATTACAAGTTCTCCAAGATCTACATGACTGTCTCTCACCTTCCCCTGTGTTGATTTCACACCTCTATGAATTCAAACTGCTTCTTATGCACTGCATGAGAACCCAGTGTTAAGCCTCAGGGAGTGTCTTTGTTCATTCCATAAATCTGTAGAAACATTTGTCTAATTTCCTTCTTCTGGTGGATACCCAGGTAGATCCGACTCAAGTTAAAGGGATCCTAGTTCCCAAGGACAATCTTTCACACACACTCCCTCTAGGAAAGCAGTCATCACAGTGAAGTCTGCATTGTGATGAATTGTCTGTTTGGTTTCTCCCTCCTCTGCCACATGGGAGCCCCTTGAGAACAAGATTCAATCATTTTATCCTTGGCAAAACCAAGAATTATATGAGGCATGCAATGACCCTCCATAAATATATGCTGAATGAATGACTAAATGCAACACAAAATATTCCCAACTCGCTTCTTTCTACCACTAACTATAAAAGCCACCAAAGTTAGCCTTCAAAATAAATAAACAAGGCCATGTCATTTTTCTGCAGTAACATTGCTAATAGCATCCCCGCTGACACAGGTGACCAGGAGACATATGGGAGCTTTGGCGCTCATCTGTAATCCAAGAGACCTCAAGTGCAAAGTCAGCCTCCATAACTTAGCAAGGCCCTAAGCAACATAGCGAGACCTTGTTTCAAAATAAAATATATAAAGGGCTGGAGATGTGGCTCAGTGGTTAAGCACCCCTGGGTTCAATCCCTGGTACAAAAAATAAAGAGGCAGAAACAAAGAACTTGTATCAAAACTTTCACACAGACATCTGTGCTGAGATTTTGGGCAAATTGGGGGAGAGGAGAGCACCTTCCTGTGTCTGCTGTTTCTCTATGACCTTCAATTCAAAAGAATCCTTATGTCAAAGTGGCATACTTTGGGATAGCACACTCAGACCCCTTTCACACATATCTGCTAACATTAAGGAATTAGTGTAAAAATACTGGTCTTCATGATGTATAAGAATGCTTACTGGGAAAATGTCAAACTCATGCTTTCATTAAATTGTGGAAATGCAGTGCCCTTTTTCCTTTTATCATTAAGAGAAGAAGATCATTTTAGTGGAATTTTACTGAATAGGAGCACTTAGTTTCTCAATTAGATTGAAACAGCTGGTATGGACTGCATTTCCTTGTAACTTTGCTTACCAGAAGCATTTGGGAGCAGAAAGAATAACATTTCAGCAGGGACTTCTCCTGGTAATGAAAATTGCAGAATAGCTTCAATGACAGTAAACATTTAAGACCCATTAAGTCATCTTTCTTATTGTGCTTAACACCATCAAATTCAATGAGGGAATCAATGGCCACAGCTGGATACAAGAAGCATTGAAATTCAAGAACTATGTCACTGCATCAGTGATAATGAGCAGTGAGTGGGTGAAAGACATAAAGTCATCACTGAATTTTGATTGTAGCTCAGCAGTCAGATTAAAGATGACTCGATATTTTGCAATGATGCCTTAAACATGAGATGCATATCTAGAGGAGAGAGAGGGAAAGCACAAACATTCTTGAATGTTTAAGCAGTGAGTATTTAAAAAGAAATTTATAATGTGCTTTGTTGTTTTTTTTTTTTATTAAGACAAGATAATACAATCTTTTCATTTTATCAAGCAGATAAAAAACAATCTTAGGGGGAAATAGTCTTCAAACTCCGGTGCTCTTATTTTTCTCTCATTATTTTTGTAGATGTAACCATGGTGATATTCAGAAACACAGTGCTGTTCCTTGCACAGCTTTTGAACTTGCATATCTGCATATTACCATCTCCCCCACAGCAGCCACACTCAGGCTCCCCTTGAAATGTAGTTTGACCTTGCTCTGTTTAATCTTGTTGTCATTCTAATGAAGTCAATTTGATGCTGCTGATTTGGGGGGCCCATCAAGACATCCTTTCCTTCTCAGAACTATAGGCACAGATGCTACAGTTGGCTTTGATAGAATCTACCCTGATGAGAACCCAAAGTTGGGAAACCTCAGTCACAAATGCTATCAGCCATTGAAATCTATCAAAACAAAGAGCATTTGTAGCTTTTAGGTTCTTCCAAGATGTAAAATTACCTTTAGCATCATAGACAACCACCATCTGCCATAAGGCCACATGATCTGTGACCATTACAGTTGATTGGCTAGCATTTCTCCATCAACTTCTGAAGGGCAACTGACCCCTTAGCCATTGCAGCTGACAGGCTCAGTGGGCGCCTCACAACTGACTTGCTGTGATGGCTTCCTGGTTGTCATGCTACCTCTTTCTGCTCAGCCTTAGAAAACACCTGCTGCCTCAGATCTCAGGTTTTCCTCTCCTACATTTGACTCTTCCGCCTACAATCATATTCACACATGCATGCACCTGAGAAGACTGAATATCTCCCATAAGAATCCTCTAATTTTTGTGTTCCAGTCTCGATCCTAACTAAACTCCTTTATTTTTTTTAAATTCCCTCTTAAATTCCATTAAATTGCCTAGTCTCAAAGCCTCATCTGTTTAAAGTTACAGAACTTTTTAGATGTAATACAAATAAGCAAGCAGTATATGTATGTCATCTGGTGTTCCATGTATGCTACAGCCATATGCAGACAGTCCTATCCTCAACATCAAAATTCAAAACTGTTAACAAGGTTCAGGACATACTACCCCAAAATATGGCACCTTGGGATTAAAGAAAGCTCTTGTGAAACAGGTCATAGGACTTTGATGTCAAGAAAGGAAGATCCTTACAACTCTAGATACAAGGACTCAGAGAAGAATCTGAACAAACTAGACTTCCATGTTTCCTCCAGTTATTACTATTAGGTCTTTCTTTTCTTATTCAAACATTATGTCCCATGGCTCTTCACTTCCTCATCAAACAGCATAGAAATATATATAGTTTTGCTCATTTTGTTGGGTCTTCAATTCCTTATGAAAGCTCCTCTATTACATAAAAATTTTATTAAGTAAGTTTGCATGCTTGCCTCCAGTTAACCTATTTGTTTTTCATTTTCTGTTTCATTTTTTGTTGTTTTTTTTTAAATAGGAACCTAAGTCATGAACCTAGGATAGGTAAGAAAACATAGTTTTCATCCCCAACACTGTTGAGTAGTAAAGTCTCAATGATTCAACAGGAGGCAGGGAAGAATTAAACATAATGAGTGAATGCAAGGATAGAAAAAATAAATATTAAAAAGAATACTCACTAAATAAGCATTTGGCTATTAGTTTTTATTTGAATAATAAGGTAGTACCTGTAATTTGTAAGAATCACCAGTCTCCATTCTTTTAGTAATAATTTTTTAAATCTAATCAATTTTAATTAAACTACAGAATCTAAATAATTTGTCCACAGCAGACACCTCATTACCTCTCACAGATATACCAGCATACTATTGATGCTATGCTTACTAATGGGACCATCCACTTCTAATTTATCTGGCCTTGAACATTCCCTTTCTTCAGATTTCTGTGCTTTCTATATTTTTCTTCCCAAAATGAAACAGATTCAATGCCTGTCAAGATATTAATCATTTCTAAAGTCTAGTTTTACTTGTTCCCTTAGCTTTAGTTTGAACACATAAACTAAAATTATGAAAGACAGAGTCAAACCCCCCAAGTTTTCCAAAAAGAAAACCAATGATAATTAAAACAGAAGATTTAGGGACAAACTTTAAGAAGTGTTTTGTGTCATACAAAGCAGTTTGTATAGGAAAGCTGCCTCAGTTGGTTCCAGCAAGGCTAATATTACTAGGCTCTCCTGAGGAGGAACAAAGGACCATTTTAATATAGAATTACCACTGGGACTTTGTTTCATATCAACTAGAAATATACTATGGGAAAACAATGCAAATAAATTCATTATGAGTCACATAGCAAGAGATTGTTTCTCTTATATTAGGTTTTGTTTGCTTCTGCAAATAAAATTATTGAAAAATAAGATTGAGTCAGCTTTATTGTCTTTGTTCCTTTATTTACCATATCCATACGAGCACACAGTAACTTTGTGTTCACTATTTCCAATGATTCTGGAAACAGGGTAATCCCTGTTATCTCCATAGGTAACTATTTTGCCACTAGAGGTACACAACAAAAAAGAGGGAACAAATCTCTCCTAAACAACTTAATCAGGTCTTGCTACAACTCACAAATAGTAAATGAAAGATAAAATGCTGTTAATACCAGTTCTTATCAGTAAATTTAAGCCAGAAAATATTACCAATTAGCTAATAGTCATCAATGATTATAAATTCAGGGAGGAGCCAGTTTGTCCCAAAAAGGCAAATTTAGCTTTAGTCAAATACATATCAGGGTTTGCTCAGGATGTCTAAATCTTTCCATACCCTTCTTAGTGCATATGGATAAACAATCATACTTAAAAAAACATTTCACATGAATTATTTGATTTAACCATGACAATTATCTAAGAAGGTAGATGTTATTAATTTCAGTTCATAGAATTAAAAAAAAAACTCTCTCAGAAAAAAAAAAAGAACAGCTGTTTAAGTCAACAAGGGAGGGAAGAACATAAATCTTCTAATTTTGAAGTTTAATGATCTTCCTTTCATACATAGCTAACAGCCATCTGCTGGTTCAGTTTCTAAGACCTTCAGAACTTTGGCAATAAACCATATTAAAAGTAATTAATAACAGGATATATTTTAATATAGTCATTCACAAGGATAATTTTATTGATATATTTATTTATAAATAAATTACATAATGATAACTATGAATGTGGAAATGGCAGGACACAAGAATTAAAAAGAAACTATGATTCCTATTTCCATCAGCATATAGTATAAGTGAAGGAAGAAAATATAGAGGGCAAAAAATCTAAAAGCCAGGCAGCAGATTACATCATGTGTTATGCAATGAAACACAAATACTAAAGCAAGAGAACTAAAGAGAAATTCAATATAAATCGGAGTAATCTGAAAAAGATTTAGGAAAGATGGTTAATCTTAAAAATTAGTAAGACTTGTCGGATGGGACAATCAGAGAACAAAATAGATAAAATAGCATCATAAACAAGAAATAACCATAGTTGTTCAGGGTATAGTGAGAATGACATGTGTTTTAATCAAAGGAAAAGGAATCACATATAACCATGAAATTAAACATGAATAATTCACAGGGTATAGTAAAAATAATTAATTTTTGTTGCACTTTGCAGGAAAAATTTCAAGGTAGTCAACGGGAATTGCTGCAATCTAGTGGTATGTTAGTAAACTGGTTTTCCAGGGAAGTCCTATTATTAGTATGTACTAACTTTTGTCGTGTCAATACTGCCACTGTGGCCAATTTCAAGCTACTGTAGTTTTAACCCAGGTCCCATTGTTCCTGAATACTTAACAACCAGCCTCCTCAAGGGTAGGAACCTTCCTCCAGCTTGGCCACTCACTTCTTCCCTGGCCTTTGCAAAAATTTAGGTTTTTCATATGTCTCCTCTGGTTACTCTTAGGTCATAATTATTGCATAGTGTCTTTAAGTTGCAAAACACACCTTCCTTTGCATAATTAAAGTGATGGTACCTATGTAATAATAAAAGCTTTAGACCTGATTTAGAGCTGGAAAAGGGCAGGTACTCCTTCCCTTTCCCTCCCAGTGTTATTCCACCTCTTCCCCCTCTGATTAGAATCCCACTTTCTCAGCCCTCTTGGGCTGGTGAATAGAAAAGAGGGCAGCACACGCTATCTTGAATGAGACCACAACAGACTGGTGCTATAATCACAGGACATGGAAGATGGATAAAGCGAGCAGATGCTTTCCACATCAACTGAGTTTTTGAATTTCTGTCTTTATACCTCTCAACTAGACCTTTCATAACTGTGGTGATTGCCTCCCTATTCTAGTCATTTCCTATCTCCTCCCTCTAGCCTGAATAATCAAACTATAATTATCGCCTTTTTCTGCTAAAATCTGCTCACCTCCCTAAACCAGGGTTCAACCATCTTTTTCTGTAAAAGGCCAGATGATAAATATTTTAGGCTTTCGGAACCAGATGGTCTCTGAAGCAACTACTCAACTCACTACCATAGCCCAAAGCAACTATATACAATACATAAATGAATGAGCACGACTATGTTCAAATATTTACAAAAGGAGGCAATAAGATTTGGCCTGAGGTCATAGTCTGCCTACTCCTGATTTAGACAGCTTTGGACAACATGAATTGGGATCTTGCTGTCTCACTCTCACACACAGACCATAGCAGACACTCACACATCCTGGGCCTTATAAAACAAGGAGGGAGAAATAACTTCCAAACCTTGGGCTGCTTGGGCCAAACTCTTCCCATTTAGAGTTCTTAGATGTCTTGGATACCAGTCTACTTGGTCCATCAAATAGCAGGGACACAACATTCTTCCTAAGAATCCTAGTTTTTGTACACAAATGGAAAGTTTAATACAAGTTTTGGAGGGAGGTGGGTAAAGGACTGTCAAAATACAGAAGGTACACTTTTTCTGGAATCCTCAAACTCCTCTGTCCATTGGAAAAGTCGCAACTCTTTATATCTGTCTTAAATGTTACTTAAGGTCCGGCACCATCTTGAGGTATATTAACTATTATCACTTATATTAAACCCCAAACTTCCATTTTAGCACTCAATTATAAAATGTTTGAGAGGAAAACAGGCATAGATCATAACAGTCCAAGTATCCCAGGCAAAGAGATTTTTAACTATATTCAGTGAGTAGCAGGTAAGTATTTAGAGCGTGAGGTGATGAGTAACACAAGAAAATTACTCTTTAACAAAAACATAAACTTGGTAATGAGTTGGATGTATTGAAAATCAGGAGATATTCTGACGGCAGGAAAATTAATTAGTAGGTTCTTACAGAAAATGCAGTAACCCAAAGTAGAATTATATGCATGAAAATGGTGACCTAAAGAGAATATGTAAAAGAGAGCAAATATCTGAAGATGACTAATTGCAGGAAATGAAAGAAAAGTGAATAATTTTTTTGCTTTCATGTTTAAATACCATAAAAATGATAGATAAATAAGCAAATCAAGCAGAGGAGAAAATAGACTAATGATGGAAATAATTAATTCTCTCCAGGACAGGCATAGTTCGAGGTGATTTCAATGCACAACCCAGACTGTGAAAGAGGCAGCAAAAGACGTAATAACTAAGGCTTAGATGTGACTATGCCAATGGAGGTTTTGAAAACCAAACAAGAAAATGATATTAAGCAGATACAGGATGGTGTCACACAGCAAAAGAATATAGACTGACAAGAGAAGTAAAC
The DNA here is from genome assembly GCF_001458135.2 of Marmota marmota marmota. Lineage (NCBI taxonomy): Eukaryota > Metazoa > Chordata > Mammalia > Rodentia > Sciuridae > Marmota > Marmota marmota. The sequence goes on along the minus strand of NW_026000211.1, from coordinate 19,471,863 downwards.
TTTTGGGAATGTGCCCAGGCAGAGGCTGGAGGAGGAAATAAAAATAAAAGCAAACAAATTGAGATTATTTTTTATTAACTCAAAGCAGGATTTCTTAGGAAAAAGTAAATTATTTGACAAAGACAAAAAAATCCTTAAAATCAATCTTTATAACATGTTTAAATATTTGATGTACAATGAAAATGAGGCATTTTCATATGAACTATTGATTTATATATGACTGCTGAGTATGAAGTCATGGTTTAAGCACTTAGGTCTCAGTCAGCCTACCTTCAGAAAACACAGTACCATTCAGATGGCAGTTCACATTACCTCTCTAAGCCTCACATCTTTGTTTTTACTAGTGCACCTAAACACCTACATCCATTTATGTATGAATGTATGTATGTATTTATGTATTTACTTATGACACTGGGGATTTAACCAAGGGATTTCTTAACACTGAGCTACACCTGTAGCCGTTTCTTATTTTATTTTGAGACAGGGTCTTGCTAATTTACCCAGGCTGACATGGAACTTGCAACCTTCCTGCCTCAGCCTCCCCAGTCAATGGGATTACAATCATGCACCATCATGCCTGGCCTGTACCTATATCCTAAGAGTGATCAAGAAAATCAAGTGAAATAATACAAATAGAGCCAAAAGCCATGTTGGAAATGAATAAATGTAAAATATCATTATGATGACTATAAATAAACAAAATGAGAGCAACTACACTTTTGTTTCTCTACTTAATGGAATACAATATAGTTCGTTGACTGCTTGTTCATGTGCCTTGTATGTGTTGTTGGTGTGTTTATGTGCCTTTATCTTTTTCCTAAATGTGACTTAACATATGGCACATGTACATACATGGCAAAGTGATCCATTATATGGTAGCTATATAAATGTATAGCAAAATGATCCTAATGGAAACATATTGCTAGAATTTTCTCCAGAAAATTTACTAACTCTTGTGCATGATTAAGATTAAAGAGCTTATATTGTTGCAAATAAGTGGGAAAATATGTCACAATTTCTTTTTATGCATTGCTCTGGTATCATTTCAAATTGACTCTTCATTTTGTAGTTATGATAATCTCAATTTCATAGACAAGTGTATGCTCCACAGAAAAACATATGTTTAACAAAAAGGTAACTTCCAACTAAAGGAGTCATTTACTTTTATCCTTCAAGATTTTTTCTTTGCATGTATATTCATGTGTCTTAATACTTACATATGGAAAAAGAGAATCTATCTATACTGTTATACTTTGTTAAACACATGAGTTCATATTATACTTCTGTTCAGCACCTTGCTTCCTTTCCCCTTATGGTCTCTACCCAAAATAGTAAAGAGTAGCCCTTTTAAAATGCAAACCAAATTGGTCACATCTTTGCTCACAACCCTGCAGAGATTCCTAATTTGTTCAGGATAAAAGTCATAGTTCTTGCACTAGACCACAGCACTGTGTGTGATCAGAGGTCCTTACATTATAGTCCCCATCTCCCAATACTCAGCCTTTTGATCACGTCATTTGACCACACCAGGCTCTGTGTTGCTCCTAAAACTGTCCAGGAATATTCCTGCCTCAGAATGCTTGCATTGCCTGCTGCATTTGCTGGAAAGATTCTCCATGCCCTTCCCATCTTCAAACCCTTTGCTCCTTCAAGTCTTCGCCATAACATCAAATCTCAATGAGACGGACTCTTGCCACCATCTTTAAAATTGGAAACCTACCCTAGTGGCATGGAATTCTTGACCCAATGTGCACTGCTCAAATTTCTTTCTCCAGAAGTCTTATCATCTTGTTACATGGTATAAAAATCTTGTTTATAAAGCACATTTTTACTTTACATCATAAATTTCATGCGGTACAAACCATTTAATATACCCCAAGAACTAATTTTGTGGTTCCAATATTTTAATACATTTTAATTAATATTTATTTGAAATGTTAAAAGATTTTAATAAATTGTCATCCTAACTTTTTTTACATTTTTTCCCAAACAGAAAGATAAATATACAAAATAAGACCATAACAGTATTGAGTGATGAGAGCTTTCAATGAAGGATATAAAAATCAAATGTCATAAATAAAAAGAAAAATCATTAACAAATTTAATCATAATATAAGTTATCTATCTGAAACCAAGAGACAAATAATTAACAGAGAAAAAATATTCATAATGTGAGTATGAAAGAGGAGGCTATTCTTCCTCAATTAAAAATAGTTTCTGTAAGTCAACAAGGAAAAAAATAAGCCACACAGAAAATTTGTCAAAAAAGAGTTATTTCACAGATGAAGCAACACAAATGATAACAAAATTATAATGAGCCAATCACCATTAGATAAATGCAGGAGGAAGCAAAACAATATTATTTTTCTTCTGCCACAATGGCAACATCTGGATAGTGTATTAGTCTGGATAGTGTATTAGTCTTTTTGCAAAATTCTACTTATTTACTTTGGTCCTTGTGGTGTTTTGCTTGTTGTTCATTTTTTTTGCTTTGTTGGTTTGTTCATCTCCAAATGCTAAGGTAGCATTCAGACCTTCCCTTTCCTGCTCTCCACCCTGCCTACTGACATAGATGCCATCATCCATCCATCCCCTTCTCAGAGCTGAGGAGGAAGGGAGGAGCGGTCCTGGTACTCACTGCAATCTCCCGGGTTGTCTTCCAGCCTGTTGTTCTTGGACTGGGGCATCCCATGTTTCTACTCCCATTGCCAGGTTCTCTCACAGACTGGCCATATAAGGTAGATCAACATAACACAACACTCCAAAACTCCTTGCTACACAGGCCACAAAGTTCTCCCTGACCATATCTCCCCTGACCCTTTCCCACATTCCACTTCCTCCCTATTTTTCTTCTGGGTTGTAAGATACAGTAGGGAGTTTGGGTTAAAGAATATTATTCATTTTATACAATTATGAAAGCTTAATTTCCTGTTTACTATATTTTCTGACTCTCTAACTCATGAAATAGGGGTGAATCAAAAGATATAACATATACTAGCTACCCAATTCCATCAGCTTTGGAATTAAATCAAAATTATCACATATTTTCTCAAACTTGTAAGTTCTGCTTTTTAGACACATTAGAATTTTGTCTATGTTTTTGTACCTACAATTTCAAAGGGAAGTTATGAGAGGTTGTTAAAAAAAATAAACCTACTAACTATAGATCATATTATCAGGGTCTTTGAGCATGAATTTCTTGAATCTAGTGCTGATTTTATATATTCTCTCCTTCATCATCACATCTCATTCTTTATCACACCTTATCTTTATCAGTGGCACCTGAAAAGAGGAAATAGTGGAGAAGGTTACAACTTAAGACAGAGGGAAGGTAATAATCTGAACTAACCTACAATTTTCAGTTGTAAAATCAGAAGCCATAAATCAGAGCTTTTAGACTGTGTCAAGTTTTACTAAGATTTTCAAAGTCAGCAGTCAAGAGGCTCAGATAAAGAAGTCTGGGACATTTCATGCAACACCCCTTTACCTCTATCCCTACTTCTGCGTTGGAAAAGGTGCCCCTCGTCAATAATAGCTGAGGTACAAAAGTGAGGTGTTGCAGGTTATTACTCAGGCAGGAGAGAGTTGTGAAGGTATGAAGCATCTTCATTTTATAGCCTTTAAGTGTTTTGTGGTTGATGGGAGAATCCTGACTCATAAATCCATAGACCCAGGATTTATTTACTATCAGCATTTCTTTACCTAAGAATACTCTGCTAAAATCATCCAGCTGAAGACACAAAGCCTGTTTCTCCCAACAAATGTCATTTATCTCTAGGAATGTTCTTAACAAGGACATTAGACTGGGTCACCAGTCTCCTCTGTTTCCCCCAGCCAGGTTAGAGATGTGTTAACCCCCAGTGAAGCAAGCAAATGGCTCACTGGAAGCTTTATATCTTCCTCCCTCCACACAGCCACATTTCTTTGTCTTTACAAGACTCAATTTTAAGATGCACTCTCTGTTTTAACATTTTCTGAAAGAGCAATCTTCTTTTAGCACCATACCTGGTCTATATTATGAAGCCACTATGGAGGCTACAGAGATGCACTGTTGCCAGAAATGAAATATTAGCAATAAACAAAACAAGGAGATGTGAGGGCTCCAGATAGCTAAAGAATTCCTATCGGAAAAAAAAGGACATAATTCTAACAAGAACAAAAAAATCAAAAGGCTACCTGTATTTTATGTTTTCTCATATATTATCAACATAGCCTGGGAATCTATTAAAAATCCACCTAACAGATGATTTATTTTCATTCATTCTCCCTGGACCAAAATCTACAAAATAGGGGGAGGGCGTCAAAATAATCCAAGATGGACATGTTAAAGACTGTGGGATACAGTATTGGGGAAGAATGAGTTAGTACAAAAAAAAAAAAGCCCACAAATAAAAAGGCAGTGGAAAAATTATATTCAGTAATTCAAGAAATCCCTATCAGAGGAGAAAAAAGTTTTCCAAAGAACATGTACACGGCAGAGACAACCAAGTTGTTGCCTCATCAGTATCAGCAGGTAATTCATAAGGAACTGTACACTATTATATAAATTTTAAATAATCAGAGACTTTTCCCCTCATTTCCCATTTCTCATTTAACTCTTTAAATGAGCTACTTCATTTTAAACATTTTTAAACAAAAATAACTGTTTTCATGATAAATCCCATGAAATTAAAAATCATGTTATCATAATTCTTTTCCTAACACATTCTGTAAGCCCTCAACACATTCCATAAGCCCTTATCCCTACCATAAAGGTTTCTATAGGACCATACATTTCAACATAATTTTAAAAAACTGAAATTGAACACAAGCAGCAAAATGAAAGGAAAAAACGGGCACTTTTTAATACACTTCCAACAATAGTGATGATAACCATATGTACAAGCTATGCGTTTTCTTTAAAAACGTTAAAGAAACTACAAAGATATAAGCTGGGATCTATTGGATTTTAAGGAAACACAAAGCTTTACTTAGGTAAGAGAACTGATAAAGGAGGGAATAATTATTGAGCTACACGTGAAAAAGCATTAGAAAAAATTAAAGAATCCGAAAAGTAAAATCTTTAGTAGAAAGAAAGGAGGCACACAAAATAATATTGCAGCATTTTCTGAAGAAAAACTGTTCTTAACCAAGAGGATGAAGTTTGACAAGTAAATTCTGGAAAATGTCTTAAACTATTGTTTATTATTTCCATATGGAAGAAAGTTTAGCAAGATTTAATAGAATGCTTGCAACTACAAAACAGTATTTCCTCATGCCAGGTGCCGTGGTGCATGCCTATAACCCTCTAGAGTCAGGAAGCTGAGACAGGAGGATTGCAAAGTCAAGGCCATCTTCAGAAAATTAGCAAGATTCTGTCTCAAAATAAATAAATAAATAAAAGATTTGGGGGTGTAGCTCAGTGATAAAGTACCTAGAATTCAATTCCCAGTAAAACTGAACAAATAATCAAAAACAAACAAACAAAACAAGCATTTCCTTTACTGAAGATTTTTGACCAAAAGTCTCTTACCTTAGTTTTCTGGTGTTTAGTGAGAAAGCTGTTTATGTTTCTTAATATTTTAGGTTAAAAAAAATGGCTTCTAGTGAAATATTTGAAATACAGAAATGTGCATTTTTTAACTTTTAGCAATGTTAACAATAGCACATCATGCTTTCTATATCTGATATGTATCTGATGAAAATGAAAGAATTATTTCCCTCTTTATGCCCCCACCATTCCTTTCTCATTTGTCTGTTTATATTCCTTATTCACTTCTTCATGAATTATCTGTATTTATCTTATTATTTCATAAACTATTTCTGCATAATAAGTTCAAAGACCTTTCTTCACAGTTGTTGATTTTCCAGCCTTATATTTTAAAACAAAATTACAGCCTCATATTTTAAAACACTAATTAATTGACATAAAGCAGGGAAGTAGAAAAATTACCTTTAGTAGTTAGAATAGGATGAGGTGTACTTTCAGTATATTTAAAAATTAACTTTATATTTAATTGAAATATCTTGTTTGTTAAGTAGAGTTGTTTTCCACCTTTTTTTAAAAAAAATTCAATTATTCTTATGATCCTTCTTGTGAAAGTGAAGTCTCCAGCAGTCTAATGGAAGGTATTGACTTTCACTTTTTCTTTTCTTTTTTTTTTTTCACCTCCAGGGGTACTCTAACCTTGAACTATAACCACAGCCCAAAGGTGATCATTTTCTGTTGAGTTACTAAAAAATTATGTGTTTCATAAAAGGTGAGCCTCACTCATCTATAACCTCCTATAAGTGGGCCTCTCTCCTATAACCTCCTTAAACCTAGAACTTCACCTCTTTAATTAGTAAGATCCACAGACCAAAGAGATTCATACGTCCAAAAAAGCTTAAAGAGCAATTGCCAATTCTACATAAACATTTATAATTTAAAAACTGGTCTTTATATTTTTTTTATCCTCAAAAAAATTCACCCTTAATTAAATGCATTAATGAAGTTCCTCTAAGATTTTCAAGTGGGTTTCTATTCAACAGAATGCAAGGGTAAATAAAAAAGAATTAGGTCAAAGCTTTTGCTTTTAATAAAGAGATGTAGTCAATAGTGAATCCATGACTGCTGATTGCCTTCCAAGCATCCATTTTCTCCTTTTCTCACAAATTAAGAAAATTCCCATTTAGAATTGGGCACACTATTAAAAGACTACATTTCTTGGCCTACAATGAAGCTAGGGATGGTTACTGACTACCTCATAGACAGCTGTAACGGAGCAGGGATCCAATTCAGCCTGAAATCTGACTGCCACCTTAGGACTTCTCTATAATGGATAGCTACATAGCTCCAGAAATGTCTTCATGTTGTTTCAGGCCAAGGAGTGTCATCTGTGCAAAGAGTGCTGTCTGTCTGGTCAGATCTCTATCCTTTGCCTAGACCTCTATCAACATTACCAACAGATTGTCTTGTCATCTCTAGCCATCTTTGTTCATGAGTAAGTCTCATTAAAAGAAAAGTAGCGTTGTTGTTGTTTTTTTTTTTTTACTTTAAAATATTTTATTTTTAACTGACAAATCATTGTATCTATTTTAACTGACAAATGATTGTATCTATGGGGTGTTGTGTGACCTTTTGACATATGTCTGCATTGTGGCATTACTGATTAACATTCATCACCTCACCAAAATATTTTGTGTGTGTGGTAAAAACATTTAATTCTTTTTTATTTTAATCAACATATTATTTGTACTTATTTGGTGAGTACAGTATTATAATTCAATAGATATATGAAATGTGCAATAAACAATCAGGGTAATTAGAATTTCTATTACCCTCAAATATTATCATTTCTATTTGTTGGGAAGCATTAAACTCTTTCTCTCTAGTTATTCTGAAATGCATAAAAAATGACAAATGATGAAAGAGGGATTCTTATATACTGTTTGTAGGAATGTAAATTAGGGCAACTGTTATGGAAAACAGCACTACCACAGGATCCAGTAGTCCCACCTCTGGGTAAATATACAAAGAAATTGAAATTACTATATGAAAGAGATGCCTACATACCTGGGTTTACTGGAGTAATATTCACAATACAGTGAATAGCCAAGCTATGGATGATGGATGAATAAATTTTAAAAATGTGTTATACGTACACTACAGATTATTATTCAGTCACAGGAAAGTAGTCTTAAAAGGTAACAGTCTGGTTTATGCCAACAAAGTGTACATGTATGCTGATGTCTGTGCATGTGTTACTGTACTTATAAACAGAAGGGAAAGATGCCATTCTCAAGAAGGCAATGTCTGATGGAATCAGCAACATTAATTATTACTGATATTAGCCACTGGGATCCTACTTGTCTGGTGTATTAGTCAGCCTTCAGTCACTGTGACAAAATACCTGAGAAAATCAACTTATAAGGAGGAAAGACTCATTTTGGCTCACAATTTCAGAGATTTCAGTCCATGGCTGCTTGGCCCTGTTGCTTTGGGGCTTGTAGCAAGAAAGAACATCATGACATATGCACATGGTGGGGGACACCTGTTCACTTCATGGCAGCCATGAAGCACAGAAAAAGACAGGAAGAGGTAAAGATCCCAATATTCACTTCAAGGGCACAGTACCCAATGAGTTAACTTAGTTCCACTAGGTACCACCTCTTAAAGGTTCTACCATCTCCAGTAGACTAACAACCAAACCTTTGACATAAGACTCTGGAGACATTTAAGATACAAATCGAAACATCTGGCACTTTAGTAAGACATAGTATTTAATTGTTCCTACCTCTGTTACCTACTAGTTGTGTATTAACACAGAAGTCACTTAACCTCTCTGTGGTTTAGTTTCCTTACCAGTATAAAGAGGTTAATTAAATCTTCAAATTATTGAGTATCAAATGACACAAAAAATAAAGAAATTAGAACTGTTCCCTTCTCACAGAAAGCACTAAATAAGTGTTAGTAACATTTTTTATGCAGTCAATCTACATAATCTTTCCATTTGGTAGTTTAGTCATTTATTGGGTTCAAACAAATTTTATAGAAATAATAGCTAAACTACTATTTGTAGGAATTATGCTTTGAATATATGCCAAAAATATATGGAACATGGTTTTTTTTTTATACAATACCTCTATTTATTTATTTTTACATGGTGCTGAGGATTGAACCCAGTGCCCCACACATACTAGGTGAGTGCTTCACCACTATGCCACAGCTAGGCCCCATGGAATATTGTTATTCTTAATTAAATTGCACACCTGACATGTGTGATTGATTACAAATACTTCCTTTCATCAGAACTTTGTCAAAGCATATACTTATGTAGTACTTGAGGAAATGTCACTGTAATGCTAGTACTATTCATCAAAAAGGAAATCATTTCTACCATGAAGAAAATTAGGACTATCACACATAAAACCAATTTATTTACACATTGTAATGTATTCGCTGAGTGCTGAGTGGAATGTGATTCTTAACATGCCCTGGAACTTTAGAGAAAGTGAAATCTTTGTGGAATTACCTTTATTTTACTTAACAGCTTTTGAGAATAAAGAATTCAGAATCATATATTTTAATTTATCAAGTTTGACTTTATCTATTTAAAAAGAGGCACATTTAGTCTTCAATTACCTAATCTCAAAAAAAAAAAAATCACATCCCCTCTCAATCATTTAATCTCAAGTTTAGCTTAGATGTCAGTTTGCTTTGCTTCCTCCAAACTCAGCATGCTCTTTTTTCAGTTCATTGAAGCATTTAACAAGGCAGTCTTGTATTAGATAAGGTGGTAAAACCCCATTCTTTGATTAACCCAAATAAACTATTTTAAATCACCGTCACAGAAATAGTCATCATTGCCAGGAGGGTTCATTTCAACACATTGGTTTTTATCAGTTATTGGTAAGATGAATAGCAAAGTCTTATATAAGGCACTAAGACAAAGAATGAAATTATGAAAAGTTTTTTAAAAAGCAATTCCTTCAGGTTTTTTTTTTTTTTTTTTTTTTTGGTATTACAGTCTTTGGTAGCAGTTGCAATGATGAAATTCAAAACACATTATCTGAATAAAACAGATGCATGATGAATCATTCTAGTAATTTCCTTTTATGCTTTGCCAATGGGCCTTTCTTGTGGATTGATCTTCCTTTCTGTGGTTGCTCACAGTAATTCATGCTTAATTAAAGTATAACCTTAAGCTGCACTGCATTAACATACTGTGATCATTTATCATCCTTCTGTAATAAAATGCAAAATGGCTAAAAATATTTCCCAAACACTTTACCAAAAATCATTATGCTATCCACAAACATCTTGAAGAAAGTCCTTATTAAGGGCCACATAGTACCTTGAGAGAAGCTGATGAGAGTAGGGGAAAAGTAGTAATCATGTTTAACCCTAAGAGGAGTGTCTCTTTCCCAGCTGAGAATCCTTGGTTGGCTTATGTGAAAATGATTCTACAGTACTACATATCAGAGTTGTAAAAGATAAGAAATTACTCTGAAAAGATAAAGAGGAAGCAAAAGTATGTATTTAAAAAAAAAAAACTCCAGATTAAACACAAACCACAAAACATCCAAGATATGCAGACACAGATTTCACCAGACTATGTTAAACTTATATCAATTAACATAATTAAATTAAAATCATTCTCTTAAAAGAATACTTAAAGCACACAACCATGACTAATTCTTTCCTTTGGCAAAATAAAGAGAAGAATGTTCCCAGATATATGATAAACCCAATTTGGTATATTAGTCAGGCACAGGATAAGGGATTTTAACCAGAGAGCATGGCTTCATGTATGCCCTTCAAAACCTGGGAACTGCCTGAGCTTGTGAGACAAATATTGTTCAAATGTGGAGAGAAAAACCACAATATTTTAATCAGATTCTCCAAATAAGTCTATGCCCCATCTTACCAAAAATCAAAGACCATTGTTTCAAATAAAAGTACATATAAAGAATAAATATCCCATAACCTGTTAAATAATGTGAAATAGCTAAAGTATCAAGAAATTCCTAAATAAATAAATAAGATAAAGACTCAATTTTGTTATGTAGTAAGGTTAACATATTTTTTGAAACTCAGTGTCAGGTAGGAGAACAGAAAGGGGTGGGTTTTTACATTATAGAAAATATTCGAGGTCTGATCATGATCTAGCATGTAACTAAAATTTTTTGGTTTTGTAGTGGGATTTTGCAATAGTCCTATTTTGAAAAATCAACAAGTCCTATTTTGAAAAATCAGCAAAACAGCAACCCAAATTATATTTGCCATATACAGCTGGTACTAGAAGCCTTTCCAGGTTGGTTATCCCTCTCTGGTGCTTGATTTCTCATGGGGCAATAATGCTGGAGATCAGCAATAGAACGGGGAGAATGTGAACTCCCCATTCAAGTTCTGACTGTATAAGCAGTGGAGGATCCAGTTTGTATAGTAACTGAACACCAGCCCTGAAGGCCAAGAGGGATGAGTTCAAATCTTCTTGCCTATCTAACATACATGTGACTGATATAATGTGGGTTGAAGCATGTAGTATGTATACCAACATACATTATCTCCCAGGGTTAACGTGAAGATTGCATGAGACAAGGCACATAAAAACCTGATACAAAATAAACAATGCCAATCTCCTTCCCAGGCTGAAATCAGAATTTAAGGAATTTCCAGTAACTCAGTGTCTGATGATACCCAAATGTCCTGTATGTTCCACAACAGTCTTCTTAAGTATCCCAATGTCAGAGATGAGTCTGCAGTAACATATTTTTACCTCTCTCAAACGTTTATACTAATGATCCTTTTAGACTCACTAGCTTCTTAAGGATCTTGGAACCCCTAAAGATCCTAAGGTGTTGGCTTGGGATTGCCTTGTTCTTATACTTCAGCCAAGCTGTAATGGTTTGCTAAGGTTTATTTCTGCTCTGAGGCCCACACCAAAAGGAAGAAATGTAATACTGGTGCAATAAAAACATTTCCAAGGTGGCATAATGAAATAAAGGAAGAGGCAATGCAGGGAACCCAATTTTAATATCTCTATATGGATGAAACTAGCTCAGTGGATTTCACTTTCACTGGAATCTAATCAGAGTCAGTTCATTTGGGGTTTACAAGAATATTTATATTATATAACATAAAATTTAAATACAAAATTTATAGCTACTAGTAATTTTATATCTTTCTAAACAAAATCTAATTGAATATGAAAAGCTCTTTAAACTTGTTTTCACTAGCTTTTCTCCATTTTTTTTAACAAATTAAGAGATTTTATGTTAGCAGTTATAAATGGAAGCACATCATTGACCACAAAAGAATTATATTGCCATATTATTTAAACAGTATATTTTTCATCTCTTTTTCTCAGTGATGGCAAATTAAAATACAATCCACACTTATTATTTATCTAGAGTATCACAAAAATAATGAGCTTATGGATACTTTGTTATTATCCATATAACCATTGGTTTGTACATGTTTTTCTACTGAAAAAAAAATTCCAAGTCTCGAGTAAGATCTAGGCAAGATTAAACAGATTTTAAATACTTTGTCAAACATAATCTTTGTAGTCCCTGACATTTGGCAGCATGAATAATACAGATATATAATACAAGTGAAAAAATTAATAACTTGAGAAAATTTCTAAGAAGAATATTTTATTTCAAACAAAGGCAGTTATAAGAATGTACACGGAAAAGGACATTGAACATAGAGTTCAAGTTGTGGCCAAGATAAGCCTGGGAAAATAATGTACATTAAACAATGAGATTTCATGTTATAAGCAGATGAAATGTGCAGAAACCTATGGAGGAATGGGGAAACTTCTAAGAATTGTTTCCGCCACTCCGAGCTCACTTCCTATTTTTGTTTGTTTGTTTTTCATGGTACTGGGGATTGAACTCAGGGCCTTGTGCATGCAAGGTAAGCACTCTACCAACTGAGCTATATCCCCAGCCCTCACTTCCTATTTTTGGATTAAGTGTTTCTGCCTGGCATTGCAGCAGCCATCTTGACAAATTACCTTCGAAAAAGTTGTTGAAGACAACAGCCTTGAGGATTAAAAATGATCTTTATTCCTGATTTGCCTGGGATCATCCAGGTTTTCCTGGGGTAGACTTGAGTACTTGATCAGAGTTGTTCTTTCTTAAATAATGTATATGATTAATAACTGCACTCAAATAAGCAAAGATGGGTTTGATGGTTCTCTACATTCTATTTCCTGCTTCTAGCATGTCCATATCTAGGAACATGTAACTTGTGCAACAGAGCTCTCATTTTAACATATGGTTTAATTAAAAAAAAAAAGAACAACAAAAACTAGCAATGACCTGTCTCTATTTGTGACCCTTTCCAAATGAAATGTTATGAAAATCTTCTTACAAAAATGTGATCAAAGATAAACCAAAACAGACTGGACAGCAGTAGCTAGGGACAGACTGAGGGGCAGTGAAGAACTATTTGATGCTGTGTCCACTCTGGCAACATGTTTCACCAGCCAGATGTCTTGTGTCCACTGCCAAAAACTGTGAGCCCACAGCTATCACATCACTAGCCAGAGGGATCAGTGAGAAATATAGGAAATGACAGGTTAGGGATCATGAAACCTATGAGGGAAATGGAAGCTGAGCAGTTCTACCTGAGAAAAAATCAAGAGAAGTCAACACCTGTCCTATAGTAGTTTCATCATTTATTTTATGGAGCAAATCCTCAATTATTCATGCAACTTATCTCTTAAAGTCTTTTATTTTGCAAAGAACCATTTTGCCAACAACTATCTCTAAAGTTTGTGTTTAATAAAAATATTAAGTACCAAATTACCATTTCTCAAAAAAAGGTGCTAATGAACAGGTGACTTTTCAAAATGTGTCTTGATGGGGGATCATGGTAATATGCCTATGTAAAAAGCAGAAAACACAAATCTGCTGAGAAAGAATCAGAAACTTCTTAAAAGTTAACTGTTAGCATAAGAAATGTGTACCTGAATACCTTGATTTAAGATGTGAAACTACAAAATGGATGTTTACAAATCACTCTGTAAAGGATGATTTTGAATTTCAAATGCCTGACTTCCAGATTCAGTTTGTACATTACTGTATTAAAGATTTCTTGTACATATAAGCAAATGATCTTCACAATTAAATAATCCTATTTAGTCAATAGGAACATAGAAATGAAAATAGAAAATCAGCTAAATTTAATTCCCTGAATAATTTCAATTTTGAAATCTAATTTATATATTCAAAACAAAACTTTCAGAAGCTCATTCTGTTGAAACTGAAATGGATAAAATTATAGTGAATACTATTGTAAATCTAGTTAAATATCATTATTGATAAAAATTATTTACCTTTATAATGATAATGTGAATTTAATTTTTACTGTAGAACAGCCTTGGAAATTAAAAAAAGTGTTCTTAATAAATGCATTTGAAAGTGACTGAAGTGAATTACAGTTCATAATTGCATCCAAACTACTTGTTAGTCTCAATATTGTTCTCATCAGAATAGAGATGTAGTTGTCAAAATTTATATGTATATTTACATATATATACATATATGTGTGTATGTGTGTATTTGTAAACAAGTTCTCTAGATTGTTAATGTACGTGGTTCAAAACATTTTAAAATGTTTATTCAAAGTTCTCAATAAGTGGAGCTGGGGTTGTGGCTCAGCAGTAGAGCACTTGCCTAGCACATGCAAGGCCCTAGGGTCGATCCTCAGCACCATATAAAAATAAACAAATAAAATAAAGGTATTGGGTCCAACTACAACTAATATATATATATATATATATATATATATACACATATATATATGTATATATATATATAAATACATATATAAATATAAAATATTTACTTTACCTCATATATATATATATATATATATATACACATATATGTGTGTGTGTATATATACATGTATTGGCTTGAAGCTTTGGAACAACTACAATTACTGAGAATAAGCTGGAATAAAAAAAATAAAGAAGAGAAAGAAAATAACTGATAAATCAAATGAGAGACCAAACAGATTTCAAGAATTAATTATTAAATTTTTAAATTAATTTCAATTATTTAAAATTTTTTAAATTTTTTTTTGTTTAATACTAGTTTGACTAATGGGAAGAATTTTTAATTGAGCTTTTAGTTTTCATTAGGTAATTTTACACTCCATATGAGATTAAAATAAAATTGAGATGACCTACAATTGAAATTTGGTAAACATTCTAAAAGATCCAATTTACTTTAGAATTTTTATTTTGTAAAATTATTTATCCAAGAAAATCACTCTGAATTAAAACACAAAGATGTTATTTGTGAAAATATTTGAGGTAAAATTATTACACTTATACTGGGGATTGAACTCTGGAGGGTTCTACCTCTGAGCTACATCCCCTGATCCTCCTCTTTTAAAGTTTAGTTTGAGACACAGTCTTCCTAAGCTGCTCCTAGTCTAGTCTCATACCTAGAATCCTCCTGCCTCAGCCTCCCAAGTAGCTGAAATTACAGGCAAGTGCCACTTTATCTAGCTGAAGTATTTATTATTTTACAGTATGAAAATATTAGAATAACATCTTCCAATTACTAAAATTTTCTCTTGTGCTATGGGAACATTAGCATTTTAGAGAGAGGATATTGACAAGTCAAAATATTAATGTTTATAGAGAAATGTCAACTGAAGGAGTACTAATTTTTAACATAATAACCATATAATAAAATAAGCCTCAAGAATCAGTTCTTTGAATCCTGCCTTTACCCATTTTCATAGGTACATACCAGAGCATATTTTGTCACAGGGTTTGTAATAAAAATATTATTTCAAACATTCTATACCAAATAGATATCAATGCTGCTAATGAGATTTTTTAAATATTTACTTTTTATCTCATGCTTCTATAATTTCTTTTTTTTTGTCATTTTTATAATTGCATATAATATGTGTAGATTTATAATAAATGTACACCTATTTTATATGCATGTAGAAAATGTTTTTATTTTTAGGGTGCATAAAAATAATGCTTGGAGACCAATATAAGAAATGTATAGCTTCTCTTCTGAGACAGCCTATTGGAATAGAAGAACATGGCTGTGAAGGGATGATTTGTTCTATTAAGAAATGTTCAATCATTTCTGAAACACTGCCCAGTTCACTGGACATAGATGAAATACAGACATCCACAACAGATGGCTGCTGTGTTTTCACTCCAAAAAGAAGCCCAAGAGTAGCCATTGCATGTTGAATACAGACTGGTTTCTGGCAAGCAAAGACGTTTTAGTCTCTGGGAGAACTGAGGCCCAGGGACGCACTTCATGTCAGTCAGTGGCTTTACTAGACTTAGGCCACCTAACTCCTATCCTCCTTTTCTCTTCACCATGCTGGATGGTTCGTTTAAGGTTGGGTGTACTTAGGAGAGTACTGATTAGTAACTCATGTCATGATAATGAATCTCCTTTCTGCTGGATTTGTTTCTAAATGTTAAAAATTCTTTGCAGTCGGTTATCAGGAGACAGGAGGTTCATCACTCCTTAATAAATTATTGTCCTTACTTTTTAAAATAAAAATTTAGTTGTTGATAAACATTTATTATATTTTATTTATACGTGGTGCTAAGGATAGAACCCAGTTCCTCACACGTGCTAGGCAAGTGCTCTACCACTGAGCTACAACCCTAGCCATGTCCTTACTTTTTAAGAAGCATATGAAACTGCTACAGATTCAGAAAATGGGAAGTTTCTTACTTTTTCACATACTTATACTTTATAAATCAAAGTGTCCTGAATTGACAATACTCTTATTTTCTGAATCCTGAAGACCTGGGAAAATGGATGCATGCAAGAAGTTACAAACTGTCAAATCAATAAACTAATTATTGACATAAACCTGCTCAATAATCCATGGGGATTTAGGGTACAAGGGCTCGAGTAAGTGGAATGAAATAATACAGAGGATTACTCTAAAATGTTGGTGAAACCCTGCATAAACCCATAATGAGAAAAGTTATCCCACTTTTTTTCCTCTTTATTGTGTGTATCCTTATGTGGCGTCTGGGCTTTACAAGTTGAAAAGGCTTTGCTCCCCAGTTCCATTACCATTTCCTCTATTCAAAATCTAAACATTAAAATTTTTATTGTTTTGAGAAGAGCTTGGCACAAAAGAGGGGTCTATTTCAGAGTCATTTCAGAAAGAAAATATTTACCATCCAAGTGAGTGGGCGCTGCAGTGGGCCCGGCTGGCATGTGGTGGGCAATGCAGGGAACTGAAAATACACCAAGAAATGCAGCCATAAAAACATCAGATATTTTGTTTTCCTATTTGAATTATCATGTGCAAAAGAGATAGGATATAAATAAGCAGTGAACTCTGATTCATCACATTTTAATATATTTGTTTTTGTAGTGCAGCTTGGCCAAAAAACTCAGGCTTATCACAGGAATTTCTGTCTCATACTCAACTGTCTACGATTAAGGAGGTTTCATGGAAAAACAAAAATTATTAATTGGTTATATCCTTGGGAATTTACATGGATGGTGTTTTCTGAAAACACACTTTATGCACCCTTTCTACACTATCCCCATCTCAGGAACATTTAACTTTTATTATGTGGCCAATGAAGAAGATAGACATGGATGACGCCACTTCACTCTAGGAATATAAGGCTTATGTAGGATAAACGAACATGCATTAACTCTCAATCACTTCTGAGCTGTGATTAAGTAAATGAAATAAACAAAATTTAAAAAGCTATAGCCTTCCCAGAAATACCAACAAAATTGAAGATGACAGCACTTTGACATGGAACAAAACAGCAGGCTTCAATTTTAGAACACTAATTATTTTTTTTCTGTACCTAAGACACTTTCATAAACAAAAAGGAACATCTTCATATTCTTAAAACCACCTATCTCAGTCAAAATATTGTGAAAGCTAAATCTTATAATGAAGCCTCATTAGCTTATGCTTCAATAAGCCAAGAGTGCTTTGGAAGCATTGAGTCAGATCTAATAGAACTCACGCTCTACAGTTATTCTCTGAAAAAATATATCCCCAATGGTGGGACAATGGGTTCAAGAAAGATAGCTTCAATACATAAAATGCAAATTAAAACCATTCTGCAGTTGTAAAATGTCCTGGAACACATGGTTGTATGAGTCATGCATACAACTTGCCAATTCTAATATAATTCCTTCTTAAATCTATACTGATGCTCTTCTTCACTCCTCAAACTTTTCTCTTTGGAGAAGAGTGAGATTATGTTGTCCTGACCCACTAATTCCACCACTACCCCCTCACATGCAATGTATACAGAGCTCTATACATGTTTAAGCCACTATGTTGGTTACTGCAATACTGTGAAAATAAACAAAAAGTACATTTAATACGATGATGCTGCAATTTAGTAAGGGAAAGAAGTACATAAACCATTAAATTATAAAGAAAAATACCTAAATACTTGAGAGGTAGAAGCACACAGAGTAAAGAGTGTAATGAATATTTCAAAAAAATGGTAGAAGGAATATGGAGATACATCTCTCTATCTGTATACCTATTATGTATACAGATAGAGATATATAGACAACATGGATATAAAGGTTTGTAGATAACTGATATAAAGATACAGATATGGATGTAGAGGTTTATAGATAAACTAATGATTGAGACATAGGGTGCCCTTGCACCCTATCTTGGAATGATTGGTGCCAAACCATATATTGAAACAAGAAGTTATTCTATCTCAGCTGTATCTCCAAGGAGTCTATACCCTATGGAAGAAGACTAACATAAAAAATATTTAATCTTACCTTCCTTTTCCCTGTTTTTTTTTTTCAACACAAACATCATCAACATTTGTTTCATTTTATTTCATGCTATATGAGCTGGAAAGATGAATAATGCCACAGTCAAGAAGCACAGAGGCAGTGTTAAGTCACTCCCAATGGAGGCACCCTTCTTTTGTTAATAAAAACATTCTGTAAAAATTGTGCCTTCTTGCCACTGCTTGAAAAGAACATCAGAAGTTTCAAAACAAAATGCCAGAGGAGTTTAGCTCACCGTGAAGATTACTTCCATGTAAATATCCTTCTTTTTAATAAAGGTTTTTAACCCAGACCAGAGCAACAACAAAGAGCATAATATAAACCTAGACTTAAAAAATCTTTAGAAACTTTTCTTGTTATTTTTGAAAAAAAGTTTCAAGATGAACTCATCTTTCTAAAGAGCATTTTGGATATTATACAGCTTACTTTATGTGGTTCACAAACTAAATTTAGATAATTATACTCAACTCTGAATTTAAGTTTTACAAGAATCTTTTTTTTTTCTCTCATGGTGAGATTCTTTTGAAAACCTCAAAAGACTGATGCTTCAGTTTAGTAAGGGAAAGAAATAGATAAACCATTTTTGAGACTCAAAAGCTGAACCTCATTTTAATCCCTTTGAATTCTTAAGAATAAAAGCTATTCAAATAATTTGAAGACTTCTATCAAGAATCCTGGCACTTTTCCTGCAGATAAAAAGGGCATTCCTTTCTTCCCACATTCCAAACAGTGAAGGTGATGCAACTGTTTCCTAAACATAGATTTTTTTTCTTCTCTGTTAACATTGCATAATTTTACACAATGTTATTGAATAATTGATTAATTGATCAAAAACTATGTAATATAATGCAAGAGCATTACACAGGACATGACACAGATGTACCTATTTAGTATTGTGATGGTATTTAGTTCTTCCTAGCTAAAATGTCATATTCTTGGGACAAGAACCATATCTAATTTTTAAAACAACAAGCAATTGTAGCAATCACATTCTTTTGGCATAGTAAGTATAATTACCAATATCTGCACCATAGTGAAAATTTCCTGAACACTTACATTGAGACAGGCATAATTCTAAGAATTTATTTCTCCTATCTCAATCATTACTGTCATTTTAGAAAGTAATTATTATTATCATACCCTTTTTACAGATGAGAAAACTCAGGCTGAGAGGAATATCCAATAAATATTATACATTTAAAACACTATTGAGGGGCTGGGGTTGTGGCTCAGAGGTAGAGCACTCACCTGGCACGTGCGAGACACTGAGTTCAATGCTCAGCACCACATAAAAGTAAATAAAATAAAGGTATTGTGTCCAGCTACAACTAAAAAATTTAATAAATAAATAAACGCTATTGAAACCTGAGCTATAGAGTTTTAGCTACAGCCTCAAATTCCAAGATGTGATCTAACTTTTTAAATTCACAAAGGAATTTTTAGAAATGTTTTAACAAATTTCTGTCTCAGGACACAGAAGTGAATAAACGAGTGGTTTGAATTTTATATATATGATGGATGGAAATCTTGATAAATTATTCTTATTTCTCTATATTTTACTATTAGTTGAATATAGGAAATAATGGAACATTTTTTCAAAGTGCTGAGGAGAAACCCTGTTAATCTCAAATTCTATATCTAGTTATATAAATCCTTATAAAAGATCTTTATAAGCCATTGGCCCATTGGCCCTCTTGTCCTTCAGCCTTGTACCTCATGAGGATACAAAGTTCCTCCACTCCATCTCAAGATTACTTGAAAGCAACACACTCACCAGACCCTGAGTGCCCGGTAGATTGAATTTTGGTCTTCCCAGCCTCTAAAATATGTGAGAAAGTAAATTGCACTCCTTATAAATTCCCCAATCTGTGGTACTCTTTTAGCATCATAAAACAATAACAACACAAAAAATTAGAAAACACTAATCACAAAAACAGCAAGTTCACTAAAAATGGACAAAAGGATGGAACACTTCAAATATGTGTGTGTGTATTTGTGTATACACACACACATATATACACACATACACACAATAGTCTCATGAAAAGATGCTCATCGTCTCCAATCTTCAGAGAAATGCAATGAAGATATCACTATAATCCTCTGAGGATTAAAATTTAAAAATTTATAATACTTCACATTAGAGAAGATATAGAATAACACTAAGTATTGTACACTGCTGGTAGGAATGTAAAGTGGTATAATTTTGTAAACAATGTTGCAGTTTCTTACAAAGATAAACATAACAAACATACGCTTACCACATAATTCAGTAATTATACTCTATGTATTTAGTGAAAAAAACGAAAAGTATGTCTATACAAGGATTTGTATACAATGTTCTTAGAAGATTTAGACATAGTTGCCCCCGAACAAAAACAACCAAATGCCCATAAACAATGTAAATCCATATATTGGAATATTAGTCTACATTTAAAAGAAATGGGCTAATAAAACATAGAATAATATATATGAATATCAAAGGCTTTATGTTGAGTAAAAGAAGCAAGACACAAAAATTTCAACTATTTATATAAAATTCTTCATTATGCAAAACTAATCTATGGTGAAAAAGCAGATCCCTGATAGGGCTGTGTAACTGGCAAAGGTCACAAGGAGTCATTCAGAAGAGTGATAATGGTTACATAGATTTCACATTTGTTGAACTTCATCGACCTAAATACTTGAAATAGGTGGATTTTATTGCAGGTAAATTTTTCCTCCATAAATTTGACCATTATGGTTTGGAGTAGTATCCAAGAAAAGCTCGTGTATTGAAGACTTGGTCCCCAATGCAACAATGTCCAGAGGTGAGGCTTTTGGGAATCAACTGGATCATGAGGACTCTGACCTCATCTGTGGATTAATCCATTGATAGCTGAATGGACTACTGGGAGGTGATGGAAACTATAGGCAGGTAGGGCATAATTATAGGAAATATGTCACTGGGGGCAGGTCTTTGGGGAGTATATCTTGTCCCTGGCCCCTTAATCTCTGCTTTCTTGTTGCCATTACCTTAGCAGCTTTTCTCTACCAAACCCTTCTGCCATGATATTCACCTTAGATCCAAGGCAGCATCCAACCAACTATGGACTGAAATGTCTGAAATCATGACAAAATAAATCTTTCCTCCTTTAAATTGATGTGTCAGGTATGTTGGTCACAGGAATGCAAAGCTAACACAATTATCATAAGTGATAACTTTGTAGCAGTTACTCTTTGGTAAACCAGTGACTTCTAAATTTTTATAAATGATTACCTAAGAGGAAAGGAATTATATCCATGAATCTAGGAATTTAGGAATGAATCTAAATGAATCTAATGGATCTACACCAAATATTGACTATATGTTAGATAAATAGATAGTGTGTATCTTAATATAAAAGTGAATCATTTAATTAAGCTGCTAAATTCAAGCTATAATGAACACTATACACTATATCACCCAAATCTGAAAACACAGGAGAAACTACATAAACTATATGCTTTTCAATAAATTTCAACAATATAGCTTTCAAAAGGTACTGTTCAAACACTAAAATGTACATTTTTTCAAGGGTACACAGCCATATTTTGTTCTTGGTTCCAAAATTTATGTGATTTTTGAAATTAACTAGCTCAATAAAAATAAACATAAAAGTCAACTTTCTATAAATGCTTTCAGATATTCTTTAACACAACATCAGAATAGTAAAACCATTCCATATAATTTATCTTTCTTGGATTTATAATTCTAAAGCTAACATTTATGCCTCCAGGCACAATAACAAATTGTCTTGACAATTAAACTACTTTATTCTATATATCCTTATAGTTTCACTTTTTAAATTGTTATCTTAAACTAACTAGCCCTCTGTATATATCCTTAAAAATAATAATGCTAAAATTAAATTATTGCTTAAATTCCCACATCAGGTTCAAAGGTCACAACCAAGTATAAAATTCTAAAAAGGATACTAAGAACTGTTAATTTAAAAGGAATGATAATCTCTGTTCCATTTATACATGCATTTCTTGACTACTTGTTTTTTGGTTGTTGTTTTTTTTTGTTTGTTTGTTTGTTTGGTACTAGGGATGTTCTGAACCCAAGGCCCTTTATCACTGAACCACATCCCCAGTCCTTTTTATTTTTTATTTTGAGACAGGGTCTCACTAAGTTGCTTAGGGTCTTACCAAGTTGCTCAGGCTGGCCTTGAACTTGGCAAACATCCTGCCTCAGCTTCCTGAGTCACTGGGATTATAGGTATGAGCCACCATGCACTGCCATTTCTTGACTGCGAAGATATCATTGCTAAAATTCCCTCCACAGTAGGCAAGGACACCTCAGGATGTAGTACTGTCCCTTCTGAGTTCCAATAGCACAATATACTGTTTAGACAGCATGGCTTTAAGTCACCATCCTTGAATTGCCAAAGCTACTGCTACCTAAAAGCCACCCCCACCTCGCCATCCCTGATCTCCTCCTTGGTAGTTCCCTTAGATATTGAGTTTGGTTGTTTATCACAGGTCTCATGAATTTCTCACTGGCCTTTGAGTGGTTATTAGGAAAAAGAAGCAGGACACTGCTCAGGGTAACTTATGGCAGTCAAAGGCACAGACCCTCAATATTAAAGTTACCCTCATTAAAGTTACCCTCAAATAATAAAGAACATCTATCCAACTTGACATTATCTGCTTTCCTACAGCCTCTCCCAAACCATTAAAACCACTGCTAGAACAAAAGAAATACTGAGAGAAATCAAAATTTTAGAAATTTCTGTTTTCAATACCAGTACAATAAAAAGAAATATATATATATGTGTGTATATATATACATATATAGATGTAAAGCTTATAAAGAGGAAATAAACATACTTAATATAAGGAATAAAATATGATGAATAAATTTAAAAATTATCATATTCCTGAATTCAAGAACTCATTAATATAAAGATATCATTTCTCAGCTAATTAATCTATCAATTCAATAAAATCCCAGTTAAAATTTTTACAATTTTATAGATTTTAGCCAACTAGAGTGCAGTTACCCTAAGAGCTGGGCTATTGCTCTATTTGTTCCATTCAGCAATACAGCATCTGACAGAAATCTAAGCAGCCAATAGGCACTCCATGAGTATTTTATGAATTAATAAATTAAATTAAATCTTAAAACAAAAAAATCTAAGAAAATATATATGAAATATCTCAAAATATTGTTATATGAAAAGATAGCCTAACAAAATATAAAAACAAAAAAGTAGAGAAAAAGATTGAAAAAAAACCCAGTTTAAAACATCTATAGAGTGAATATACCATGAAGTTTTAAGATAAGCATATTACTAAGAAACTACTTGCTAAATTGTATTAGGAAAAGGATTAATATTTAAAATATATATAGAATTCCTAAAAGTAAGTGATAAAAAACAAGTAAATAAAGGATACAATAAATAAGTCACAGGAAATAGATATAAATATAAATGTCTTAATAATATGTGAAAATATGAACAATCTCAGAATCAAAGAAATTTAAATCAAAAGATACCTTTTTACTATATACCTATCATTAAGATTCATGATATTACTACTCAACATTCATGATAACATTACTAAACATTCAATATTGCCACAGGCAGAAAAAGCAGAAACCACCATCCACTTTTAATGTAACAAAAAAATGGAAATAGTTTGGGGGGGAAGGCAATTTATCAAAATTTCAAAATTATAAATGTGCTTGTTCCTTAACTCAGCTATTTCACTTGGTGAATTTGAACTCTGCAGAAATCATTACATACACTCAAGAAAAACTTTAAAAAATTCAAAACTAAAAAAAAAAATTATAAAACTTGTATAGTGTGACTCAATTCATATCATGAATATATGGAAATATGCCTGATACATACAAATGGACCTGGTACTCTTCATGACAGTTGTCACTTAAACTGTTTAATCAAGGAAGAAACTAGTCAATTAATAATTAGAAATATACCTGCAAATATCCAGTATGTTGATAATAGTGATTACCTACTTATTAGGGTTTAAAATGAAGGAGGATGAAGGAGGGAAAATGTTGCGAGATATGAAGGAGACTATCACATTTTACTTTATATATTTATTTGTTTTTTTAACAAGTTGCATTTTAAATAATGAATTTAAAGTTAATTTAAATTAGCATCTAAACAAAGAGAATGGCTATTAAGATAACATTAATGTAAAGACACTAAGTTGAAAGCAAAGTCAAGTTAAATGTGTAGTCCTGTTGAACAATGAATGAAAAACTGTACCCGAATTGACAAATGCCCTTAGAGCAAAAGCTAAAATCAAATAATGTAAATAGTTTGGCCAATAGGATGACTATCAATCAACTCATTCAATTCTGAAGTGGTTAATCAATCACTTCTATAGATGTGACCTCAAGTGAAACAGCAACATACAGTTTGAGTTTTATCCTTCTGTGTTATGCTAATCCTTCATGTTTTTTTTATTGAAACAAATTTTAATGATTCACTGTCATTAAAATTGTTTTAAAATCTGCTTGTACCTGGGAATCTTCACCTGCTTAAAACTGTCAATTGAAGGTATCTGCGTGGAATTCTAAATTTCATCTTCCCACCTCTGCATTAGAGTTAGAATTCAAAAGAATGCTGAGAAGACCCAGTATTGTAGCAAATGAATACTACTCAGCTGCTGCCTGCCAAAGTACCCTGAAGGAGAATAAACAAATGCATGGAGCAATGTTCCTGTCAACAATTTTACTTCTAGAGTATTTGGAACTGTGAATGACTTATTAATCTGTGTTCTTTTTGATGTAAAATCTGTTACCCAAATTAAGGGATTTTCATGTCTCTTAAATCTTTACAGTTGTATTTCATAGAATTATGCTTCCCTGGCTGGTTTACATTTTCTGCCAAGCAAGTTAAAAATACCAAATGAGAAAGCCAATGTCTTCCCCAATAAAAGAGAGCCCACTCTCATCAATTTAAATGGCAATTAAGTAGTCCACTAATCTTAAGTCTATTTAACAATACAATATGCTTGATCTGTATGTCCATAAACTGCAATAGTAAGTCTGCCAGAAGGAAAAAGTCAGAATAAAATTCACTTGAAGATAAAATTTATTTTGTAATAAAGTGTATCTGAGTGGATACTTATCTTAGGTCTAGAACTAGAGTATGATGATTTTAAAGAGGAGCAAAAAGAAAACAAGTCTTGTCTTTGCAGCAGGAAATTTTTCCTTGTTTCTTTTACATTTATCTTCTTGACAGGCAGAACAGCACTTCTAATTTGACAATTCTGGGTTTTCCCAGAAGCACAAATGGTACCTCAGGTCTACATGTATTATTTCTGTGAAAATGCACACATGCCATGAAGATCCTGGGCCAGGCTGGGTAGGAATACTGTAACTTTAGGGTCAGATCCGTGGTAGTTCATTCATTATTCTATAAAAGAAATGAACTTTTTATGATTGTGACCAGTTTTATCAGTGAAATTTGAAATGTCTTATAGACTACCCCTTGTGAAATACATAAGAGATTTTAGATTAATGAACTCACAAAAGAACCATGTATTAATTGCTTTTGAAAATATGTGTACCTTCCCATGACTGCCAGTGTCAGTATGATTCAGGTATATTCTAGAGCAACCTCACAACCTGTAGTAAAAATTACCATGGAGACTGGGGATGTAACTCAATGACACAGTACTTGCCTACCATGAGCAAGGCTTTGGGTTCAATCCCCAGCACCTCAAATAAACAAATAAATAAGTACCTTGAACAATCGAACAAAAACCTGTGCCTCTAGGTTTAGAAAAAAATATATATGGTAATTTTGTGAGGAACAATAATATTTAGGTTTATTATTACTTTACAAAGGCAGAAATGAAATATAACATATTTTAATTAAGAATCAAATAGCATTTTTCACAGTAATAATAAAATGTACATATAAATAACCATGTTCCAAAATCTCTATTGTTGATAATTATTGATATTTTATAATAGCTGCTCAGATACAAAATAATAATGGAAGTGAATATGTAATATCTATGATGTTTTTTTCTAATATCTGCTTTAACTAGATCAACATAGGATTATTGATAGAGAGCTAAGAAGCTAAATTTAAATTGGTCTACTGTTCCATCTCATTGTATGACATTGGGAGACATTACCTAGTGTCCCTAGTAAGAGTTTCAAATACATTAAGAAATACTAGGTTGCACTAAGTGATCTATAAGATCCTTTAAAAATTTTAACAAAGGGAATTTTGATATAAGTAGTCCATGGTTTGTAACATATGAATGTCAAAGAGTGATTTCTGGTTAATCATTACAGCAATCTAGTAATTTCAGTTTCTAAATGACGAACATCCAATTAGTATTGTTTTCCGATAAGAAAAAGATCATTAAATGTTTATAATTGCTATTAATATGTTAGGGATTATACTAATGTTGCCTAATTTGTATTCAACTTTCATATCTTAAAATTTTGTGTATCCATTATTTTAACAGCAATCCACTTTAGAGACTTATTTCCATTTTAATAACGAATAACAGATAATAACAGATATAGAATCATGTACAAATGTCTTTTTCAGACTATGTGGTAATAAAGTGCCAAAAAACAAGTTACAAGCTGTTTGTGGCCTAAGATATGCAAAGAATTAATTTTTGTGCTGGCATATACTGTAATTAGAAATGGTTCTGTGCATCATGATTAAGCCAGTAACTATGGAAACGCAAGCAGGAAAGAATGAGTGCAAAAGGAAAGAGTCTGAATAACTCAAAGAAGCTGTTTTCCATCTATTTATCTTTAAATCTTCATTATAAACACAACTATCTACAAAATGCATATCAATTTTATTCCAATCCCTATCTTTCATTTATAATAGATTAAAAATATATTCCTTAAACACACACATACACACACACACACACACACACACACAGTCTCAGCCAGAACAGACTTGGACTGTTATCACATTTGGAGAAATCACATTTAGAAAGCATACAGCAAAAAATATCTTAAAAAATATATTAAAAAAAATATAAAAAAAAAATCTTAAAAAAAATATTACCAGGGGAACACTGTCACAATATATGCACATCTCCCTTGTTGTCACAGGGCTGCACAAAGAAAATGACAGAGCAGAAAATTCATGGAAATTCACCGAATTTGGAGTCTTAGCTTTTTCATCACACATTTCTGCAAAACTACCTGTTTTATTTGCATCAGACAACCAGTTCACATTAATAGGCCACGAACACAGGTAGAAAAGCCACCAACCACAACCCATGCCCTAATAACATGTTTTACAGAGCATCCAAGGCAGTCTTTGAGGGATGTAAATTTAAAAGCCTTCATTTCAGATACCTTGAATCCTTAGGCTTCATGTATATATTTTGGTCTCAAAACCATGAAGTAATATGAGAAGTAATTAAAGCAGTTTCAGAGGAGAACATCAATCAAAACTAATTAAAGGTTTTTAAAGCCTTTTGAGAAGAGGTTATTTTTTTTTAATCATTATTGAGGCTAGAAAAGACTGTGATGAAGTCAGGTGTGTGTGTGTGTGTGAACAGCAATTATCTCCACAGAGACAAGACAGAAGAACAGAAATTTCAGGAAAAAAAAAAAGCCTTTAATTTATGGAATACTCTCTGTGCAGATAAAAGAAATTGAACACATCACCAAATAATCTGTGGAAACTAACTGAATTTATTAAATAAGGGAAAAGTATCATGTTCTCATTTAGTATAAACAAGAACTCACTAAACACTCTCCCATGTATAAATTTAATGAATCTACAGCAAAGCCTCTGTGGAAAAGATTCCAAAATTTCTGCAGACTGTATCTGAATGTAAAGTTGATGAGGAACTTTATTTCAAAAATGGAAGAAAAATGAGTCTCAACTAAAATAGGGCAGAAAAAACTCCTCAATATTGTAGTAAGACTGTTAAACAATCGATGTGCATTAGTCAATGTTCATATCATCTTCCATTCACATATTCACTGTGCCAAGCTACACTGAACATTGGCCCTGCGTCAAGTACTATTCTAGGTTTGGGGATGCACTCATGAACAAGAGGTATAAACGTGTCTCATAAAGCTTCCATTCTTCTGAGGGACACATACAGTGAATTAATTAAAAATAAAATTAATTAATGAGATTAAATCCCTATCTCTCACCATGCATAAAACTCAATTCAAAATGGATCCAGGACTTAGTAATACAACCAGAAACCCTACATCTTATAGAAGAAAAAATAGGCCCTAATTTCCATCATGTGGGATTAGGCCCCAACTTCCTTAATAAGATTCCTGTGGTACAAGAATTAAAATCAAGAATCAATAAATGGGATGGACTCAAACTGAAAAGCTTCTTCTCAGCAAAAGAAACAATGTGAGGTGAATAGAGAGCCTATATCTTGGGAATAAATCTTTACCCCTCACACATCAGATACAGCACTAATCACTAGGGTATATAAAGAACTCAAAAAGCTAAACATCAAAAACAAATAACCCAATCAATAAATGGGCCAACGACCTAAAGAGACACTTCTCAGAAGATGATGTACAATCAATCAACAAATACATGAAAAAAATGTTCATCATCTCTAGCAATTAGAGAAATGCAAATTAAAATCACTCCAAGATTTCATCTCACTCTTGTCAGAATGGCAGCTATTATGAAGACAAACAATAATAAGTGTTGGCGAGGATGTGGGGCGAAAGGTACACTCACACATTGCTGGTGAGACTACAAATTGGTGCAGCCAATATGGAAAGCAGTATGGAGATTTCTCAGAAAATTGGGAATGGAACCACCATTTGACCCAGGTTTCTCTATCCTCGGTCTATACCCAAAGAACTTAAAAACAGCATACTACAGGGGCACAGCCACATCAATGTTTATAGCAGCACAATTCACAATAACTAAACTGTGGAACCAACTTAGATGCCCTTCAATAAATGAAAGGATAAAAAAAATGTGGCATATACACACAATGGAATATTATTTAGCAACAAAAGAAAATAAAATCATGGCATTTGCAGGTAAATGGATGGAGTTGGAGAAGATAATGATAAGTGAAGTTAGCCAATCCCAAAAAAAACAAATGCCAAATGTTTTCTTTGATATAAGGAGGCTGATTTATAGTGGGGTAGGGAGAGGGAGCATGGGAGGAATAGGGAAACTCTAGATAGGGCAGAAGGGTTGGAGGGGAAGGGAAGGGGCAGGGGGTAATTAATGATGGTGGAATGTGATGATCATTACTATCCAAAGTACATGTATGAGGACACAAATTGGTGTGAATATACTATGTATATAACCAGAGATATGAAAAATTGTGCTCTATATATGTAATAAGAATTGTAATGCATTTTGCTGTCATATATAAATTTTAAAAATTACACAAAAAATAAATAGATAAATCGCATAGCAATTTAGATTGAGATAGTTCTGGAGTAAATAAATGGGTGATGTAGGAGTAAATAAATAGGTGATGTAATGAAGATGAACTTTGCTAGGTTGGTCATGGAAGACCTTTCTGAGAAGAGGTGAGGTTTGGAGGTAGATGGTTCCTAGGAGCCAGCAAAGAGATGCAGAATACGCTAAGACAGGGAACAGTAAGAGCAATGTGGAGAGTCTGAGGCATAAAGAAGCAGCTCCCAGCACTCTGAACAGGACTAGAAGAGGCAACAGAGGGGACTGATGACAGATAAGAGCAGGCCTGGTAGGTGTGCCAGGGGTTAAATGGTTTAAGTGTATCTATCTTCCCAACAAATTAAAGTGTTTTTGCCTTTTGGAATGGTTTCTAAGAAGATGCCTTTAAGAAAGATCAAATATGCTTACTCATGCAGAACTTCTGCTTGGCTTCCGATGAGGAAGCCAAGATCAGAGATTACTGTGGAAGCCAGCTCAGGAAAGAAAGCAAAATCAAAAAAAAAAAAAAAAAAAAAAGCCTGTTTTTGAAAAGTACTTCATGTATATGACAAAATAGAGAGGGTGCAGCTTTATTACTGCTTCTCCCAAGTCTTGCCTATCTTAATAATCATGTCCATTAAAATCCACTGGATACAATAAATGGAGCAAAGAATTTCTTTCTAATTTTCAAAATTTGAGTGCCATTGTACAACTTTAAAATCCAGATGAATAGCCTCTTTAAAGAAAAAAAACAACTAATAGCTCCTCAATATTTCAGGTTATTCATTTTTCGATTCTATTTAGCTTATTTTCCATTCGAACATTAAGCATTAGAAAATCTCTATGTGATTTCCACAGCAACCACTAGAGGGAAAACTTCTACTGAAGAAAGTTTAAAAAGTTTACTTATTTCATGTTTCAGGAAATCAAGAATAATGATGTGTTCAGGGTCAATTATTATTTTATTATTATTATTATAAAAAGCATATCATAAATCCAATATGCATTTTTAATTATTTCTGCTAATAATTATTAATTATGTTTCCCACAAATGCTTTTACATTCATTACCTTATTTGCATCTCCAAATAAATGGTTAGAAGAATAGACATTATTGTATTATAGTAATAAAAATTATACATAATTGTATAAAAACACAAATGATTTAATCAAAGGCACCCAACATTTAGATTTCACAGTCAATATTAGAACTGAGGTCTGACTATTTTTTCCAAGTACATTATATTTTCTCTTCAAGAAAAAAAAATGATGGAAAAACTTTATAGTTTCAAGCTTCTCATGATATTGTAGATTTTTATGAAAATACCTTGAATATATAGACAGATATTATGAAATGTTTGGGTACATCAATATGTGAATGAAAAGCAGAGTGAACAAACGAAATTTTGCTTTTTCTCTACAACACTCTTGTCAACATAGCATCTTACAAAAATGATACTTACTGACTTCAATCACATCCCAGGTCAGAGTTAGTGACTGAAGAGGACATCTTAGAGTACTACTTACAGCTTAATAAGCCCTATGGAGAATAAGCCTTTGTGATTTTTTTTTTCTTCAGTATCATAGTATCCTCATGATCTGGAATGAATGTGTCCCCCGAAATTCATATGTTGAAATCGTCATCTCCCAATATGATGACATTAGGGGTGAGGGCTTTGGGAGGTATTTAGGACATGAAGGTGTTGTATAGCCTCTCATGCATGGGAGTAGTTCCCCTGTGAGCAGAGACATGATTTTTCTTCCTGCCACATGAGGATACAATGAGAAGATGACCATCTGTGAAATAAGAGGAAGGCCCTCACCAAGAACCCAACCACACGGAAACCTTGATCTCAGACTCCCAGACTCCAGAACTGTGCAAACTAAACATTTGTTTAAACCACCAGACTATGGTATTCTACCACAGCAGTCTAAACAAAGACACCACATCTTACTTCATCTCCTTTAAACTGTCTAACTTTAGAGAACCTAACCTCTGAAACCCTGATTATTCCACCAAATCTTTTATAATGCATTATAAAAATGAGAACTATATAAACATATCATACAGATTAATATAACCACAGAGGAGGGCAGAAATGATCAGTAGAAAAAGAGAAGAATTCCTTTCACAAGACTCTTGAAGCAGTTGCCACAAAGTTCTGCCATGATATCTTGTAGAAATAGATAAAGCAATCATGAAATTCATATGGAAAAACAAAAGATCCAGAATAGCAAAAGCAATTCTAAGCAGGAAGTTTGAATCTGGAGGTATAGCCATACCAGATCTCAAACTATACTACAGAGCAATAGTAACAAAAACAGCATGGTACTGATACCAAAACAGGCAGGTGGACCAATGGTACAGAATAGAGGACACAGAGACCAATCCACTTTCTTACATTTGATAAAGGGGCTAAAAGCATGCAATGGAGGAAGGAGAGCATCTTCAACAAATGGTGCTGGGAAAATTGGAAATCCATATGCAACAAAATGAAACTGAATCCCTTTCTCTCGCCATGCACAAAAGTTAACTCAAAATGGATCAAGGAGCTAGATATCAAATCAGAGACACTGCGTCTGATAGAAGAAAAAGTTGGCTACGATCTACATACTGTGGGGTCGGGCTCCGAATTCCAAATTCCTTAATAGGACGCCCATAGCCCAAGAGTTAATAACAAGAATAAACAAATGGGACTTACTTAAACTAAAAAGTTTTTTCTCAGCAAGAGAAACAATAAGAGAGGTAAATAGAGAGCCTACATCCTGGGAACAAATTTTTACCCCTCACACTTCGGATAGAGCCCTAATATCCAGAGTATACAAAGAACTCAAAAAATTAAACAATAAGATAACAAATAACCCAATCAACAAATGGGCCAAGGACCTGAACAGACACTTCTCAGAGGAGGACATACAATCAATCAACAAGTACATGAAAAAATGCTCACCATCTCTAGCAGTCAGAGAAATGCAAATCAAAACCACCCTAAGATACCATCTCACTCCAGTAAGATTGGCAGCCATTAGGAAGTCAAACAACAATAAGGGCTGGCGAGGATGTGGGGAAAAGGGTACACTTGTACATTGCTGGTGGGACTGCAAATTGGTGAGGCCAATTTGGAAAGCAGTATGGAGATTCCTGGGAAAGCTGGGAATGGATCCAACATTTGACCCAGCTATAGCCCTTCTCGGACTATTCCCTGAGGATCTTAAAAGAGTGTACTATAGGGATACTGCCACATCAATGATCATAGTGGCACAATTCACAATAGCTAGACTGTGGAACCAACCTAGATGCCCTTCAATAGATGAATGGATAAAAAAAATGTGGCATTTATACACAATGGAGTATTATGCAGCAATAAAAAATGACAAAATCATGGAATTTGCAGGGAAATGGATGGCATTAGAGCAGATTATGCTAAGTGACGCTAGCCAATCCTTAAAAAACAAATGCCAAATGTCTTCTTTGATATAAAGAGAGTAACTAAGAACAGAACAGGGAGGAAGAGCATGAGGAAAAGATTAACATTAAACAGAGACGAGTGGGGGGAGAGAAAGGGAGAGAGAAGGGAAATCATATGGAAATGGTAGGAGACCCTCAATGTTACACAAAATTACATATAAGAGGTTGTGAGGGGAAAGGGGAGGGGAAACAAGGAGAGAATTGAACAACAGCAGATGAGGTAGAGAGGGAAGATGGGAGGGGAGGGGAGCGGGGATAGTAGGGGATAGGAAAGGTAGCAGAATACAACAGTCACTAATATGCCATTATGTAAAAATGTGAGTGTGTAACCAATGTGATTCTGCAATTTGTATTTGGGGTAAAAATGGGAGTTCATAACCCACTTGAGTCAAATGTATGAAAGATGATATATCATGAGCTTTGTAATGTTTTGAACAACCAATAATTAAAAAAAAAAGTTCTGCCATGGATCTATGTCCCTTCCTATAAAATAATAATACTGTTTATAATAATAATTACCATCAATCAGTGTTACTATAGAAAGTAAAGGGCAGTTGTTGAATAAACTTTAGATCCTTGAAGATGATAATTTCCTAAGAACATGAATGCCCTTTTCCTATTCTACCAATGAAGCTGCATTTTGGTGTCTTTGTGGGGGTGATGGGGAGGGGGAGGGATCTGGACATCTCTTCTCCCACAGCGAAACTCCCTTTATACTACTAAGGAATTCATAAACAGCTATTAAATTAAGCAGCTCCCTCAAACTTCCACATAACCCTAGCATATCATAAAATGGTTTCAAAAGAAATGCTCAGAAATATCAAAAGTAATTACCAATGGGTGGTATTAATAAAAATAATTTTGATGTTCTTTTTCATGCTTTTCTGTAATTTCTTATTTGTCTATAATAAAAACATTATGTTTTCATAAAAGTAAAGGTTTTTTATTAAAAGTCAAGTTATATAAATTTCATATCTCATCTTAAAGGAATCACTAGCTATCTTTGGCATATATTTTGTGTCAAAAAGTTTGTTTTCTTAATTAAGAAAATTAATAAAGAGCTGTTTGACTGAATCGTACCTAGCACTCCTTGTTTCTTCTTATCAAAAGCTGACCTCAGAACAAATTCCTTGGAACCAACAAAAAAATGAGGGCGTATTCTCTGGCTGGTTCTCCCACAGTCCTTCAGCAGTTTGATTTTAAATGCATGAAGAAGATAAAGTTGAACTGATAGTCTTTATAGTATCTGTTCATTCTTCACATTTAGTACATTCCTTGAGTATATGTATTGCAAACAGCTTGTTTAAACATTATCTGACTATCTGCATTAAGTTGTTTGGATGATAATCCGTGAAATCAAATAGGAAAAGCACTGGTAGCTTTCTGAGTCTCAAACCGTATGTCCAATGAATTTCACATGAGGGAAAGAAGATAAAATTCTTATTTGGTAGTCAGTCAACATATAAGCACCACTGAATGACAAATGACTTCATAAAGAAAAAAGAACTCCATCAGAAAATCTTAAAAGCACATATTGTATTCACACAAGGATGAACACAAAGTTCACTGTTAAGAAAAGCGATTCATTTGATAATGAATACCAGGGAGAAAATTCAATACACTTTGAGGAAGTGAATATATTTGCTTTCTACAGTATTGAGATATTTTAAGAGAAGGAACACCCACCCAAATGACACCTAAAAATATCATTAAAAAATAAATAAGTAAGCTATGGCATGGTGACACACACCTGTAATCCCAGTGTCTTGGGGTCACTGGAGGCTGAGGCAGGAGCATGGAAGTTTGAGACCAGCCTCAGCAACTTAGCAGGGCCCTGTTTCAAAATAAAAAGAGCTGGGGAGTGGTTCAGTGGTTAAGCACCCCAGGTTCAATCCTAAATAAATAAATAAAATCAGCTGTTACTGGTGAGCTATAACAAACATTTATTTTTACTCAAATTTTACTCAAATTATTTTAGTGACTTTATAAAAATTTCAATAATTTCAAGTTCCACTGACTCTTAAAATAGAAAGTTGCATGCACATAGCAATATTTCCTACACAGCTATAGAGGCAATTCTAAAATATGAAAATAAAAATATACTTGTGCATTATTCCTGACTTAACAAAATGTAAATATTCCAGGTTCAACCACGAGTGTCAAGGAGAAGAATTGCAAAATCATTTCTGGTTATTGAAATGTGTTTCAAAAATGAAAACAAAAAAAAGCTCTGGAGAGTTTCATATATACTTTACTCTGAGAAGAACCTAGGACAATCTGCTCCAGTCAACCAACTGGGCAGTGCTATTTTTTGCTATGCCTAAGTGCGAAAAGACAAAATCCTAATTTAAGAAAAAAAATTATCTTAATAAAATATTTTAAATTGGCCCACAATACTTTTAAATGCCTTGGTTCTTCCTGTCATCTTAAATATTACTAGCAAGACTCTTAATATTCCTGCTAAAATTTCCAATCATAAATTCAACATTAATTTACAAAGTATCAAAAACGTTTACATATGTCATGAAGTAGATTTTTCAAAATGAAAAGGGGTGGAAGGATATTGAATTTTAAAACATGGTATTTATAAGGCATACTTTCCCCATAATATTTAGAAAGGCTCTTTTGATTGGTTCAGACTTCTGTTACAGTGAATGCCACCGTTCCAAATGGCCACAGGAAAGGATGTTTCCTCTCTTTAACCTAGAATTTACTACTCGTCAATGTAACACATTAATAAATGTTTAAAAGCCTGGATCTCTCATCCTGCCTATTCCCCCCCCCATGCGGGGGGGGAATAATACCTTCTCTTGATGACTATCTATCTACCAAAGGAACCCTGAAATAAGCCATTTTTCTTTATAAATTTTTGCCTGTAGTTTTCAGTGGAAAAACTGAATGAAAGAAACATACATTGTGAATTCCTTGCTCAGTGGAAACAGAATTGAAGGTGGAGATCAAACATTAGAAACAGGTATTGACACTCAGGATTTCCATACCATCAGGTCCTGAACAGAGAAGTTAATGCAGCAGTCAGAGTTGAAAGAGCACTGGCCTTGGAATCAGGCATTTCTGGATTGAATCCTCATTCTTCCAGTAACAGAGCAGATGACCTCTTAACCATCTGTGTCCCTAACCATCACTGTGGAGAACACCATGTACCTTGGAAGACTGTTCAAACAGTAAGGGATTAGGCATGTAAGTCACCTGAAATATGCACACATCATAATAAGTAGCTGATTACAAGTATGAATAGATTGCAACAATTTTCTGGGACAAAAAAAAAAAACCTAGCGCCAATCCCAGAATTATGTACCTTTATATAAATCAAGGCTTCGTCTACAACATTATTCTATATTTAGAATACCCAGAAAACTTCTAGTACTCATTAATTAATTCAGCAAAGCAGCAGGATATAAAATTAACACCCATAAATCAATTGCATTCAGCACATCAGTGATGAATCAACTGAAAGAGCAATTAAGAAAATTATCCCATTCACAATAGCCTTGAAAAAAAATAAAATATTTGGGAATCAATCTAACAAAAGCAGTGAAAGACCTCTACAATGAAAACTATAGAACACTAAAGAAAGAAATTGAAGAAGACCTTAGAAGAAGGAAAGATCTCCTACATTCTTGATAAGCAGAATGAATATTGGGATGGTACCAAAAGTGCTATACAGATTTAATGCAATTCCTATTAAAATTCCAAAGATGATTTTCATAGAAACAGAAAATTCATTTGGAAAAATAAGAGGTCTAAAATAGCCAAAGTGATCTTTAGTGAGAAAAGTGAAGCAGAAGGCATCACAATGCCAACTTTAAATTATACTAAAGAGCTAGAGTAATAAAAACAGCATGGCATTGGCACCAAAACACACATGAAGGGCAATGGTACAGAACAAAAGACACAGAGATAAACCCACATAAATACAGTTATCTCATACTAGACAAAGGCGCCATAAACATACATTGGAGAAAAGATAGCCTCTTCAACAAATGGTGCTGGGAAAGCTGGAAAATGAAATTATGTAGCAAAATGAAATTAAACCCCTTTCTGTCATGCTGCACAAAACTCAACTCAAAGTGGATCAAAGACCTAGGTGTTAGACCAGAGACCCTGAGCCTACCAGAAGAAAATATAGGCCAAACTCTCCATCATGTTGGCTTAGGAATCAAATTCCTCAACAAGACTCCTAAATCACAAGGAGTAAAATCAAGAATAAGTAAATGAGATGATATCAAACTAAAAAGCTTCTTCACAGCAAAGGAAGAGTATGAAGACAAAGCCTACAGAATGGGAGAAAATTTTTGCCCCCTGAACCTCAGACAGAGCATTAATCTCCAGGATATGTCAAGAACTCAATAAACAAATAATCCAATCAATAAATGGGTGAAAAAAGAACTGAACAGATACTTCACAGAAGAAGAAACACAGCTGGTCAAAAAAATATATGAAAAAGTGTTCAACATCTCTAGCAATTAGGGAAATGCAAATTAAAACTATACTGAAATTTCATCTCACTGCAGACAGAATGGCAATTATAAAGAATACAAATAACAATAAATGTTGGTGAGGATGTAGGGGAAAAGGTACACTCGTACATTGCTGGTGGGATTGCAAATTGGTGCAACCACTCCGGAAAGCAGTTTGGAGATTCCTCAGAAAACTTGGGACAGAACCACCATTTGACCCAGTTAACCCACTCCTCAGTATATACCCAAAGGACTCAAAATCAGCATACTCTAGTGACACAACCACATCAATATTTATAGTAGCTCAATACACAATAGCTAAGCTATGGAACCAACCTTGGTGTCTTTGAACAGATGAATGGATAAAGAAAATATGGTACATATACACAATAAAATATTACTCAGCCATAAAAAATAATGAAATTATGGTATTTGCCAGTAAATGAATGGAACTGGAGATTATCATGTTAAGTGAAATAAACCAATCCCAAAAGCCAAAGGCTGAATCTTCTCTCCAATGTGCAAATGCTAACACACAATAAGGTGGGGAGGAAAAAAAGTTCACTGTATTAAACAAAAGAGAATGAAGGGAAGTGGGGGGATGGGACTGGGGAAACACAGTAGAATGAACTGGACATAGCTTCCCTATACTTATATATGAATACACGACCAGTGTAACTCAACATCATGCACAACCACAAGAATGGGACATTACACTCCATGTATGTATAATATGTCAAACTGTACTCTACTGTCATGTGTGTCTAAAAAGAACAAATAAAAAATAAATACAATCTGAAAAAAATCAAGGCTTCCTCACATTTATATTACTGAGATAATTGTATTCCTCTTCATGAAGGGTGTTTTTGAATGAAATTAAGATTTAAATTGGTGAACTCTAAGTAAATAAATTGCCCTCCATGATGTGGGTGGATCTGCACTACTGTATCTACTGGTCTTCAGCTAGCCAGGTCACACTGCAGGTTGAGGACTCACTAGACCCTATAATCATGTGAGTCAATTCTTTCTCTCTCTCTCTCTCTCTCTCTCTCTCTCTCTCTCTCTCTCTCTCTCTATTTCTTTGGAGAACCGTGACTAATATAATTATATTCAAGGGCATAGGCGAGCCAACCATTACCGGAGACATGAAACTAAAACACTCCCTTTCAAAGGCCAAAAATCTCTTCAACTTTCTAACTTTCTCTTATGTTGTAAATATTGCATGTATACAACAGAAACAAATATTTAAGACAAGGGTGGGGCTGTAGCTCAGTGGTAGAGCGCATGCCTTGCACGCATGAGGCACTGGGTTCCATCCTCAGCACCACATATAAATAAAGTAACAATGATATTGTGTCTATCTACAACTAAGAAAATATTTAAAAAAAATATTTAGGACAAAAGAAACATATTCCTCAAGGGGGCTCTAATAGAGGTTTAGTTCTATGTCCACAGTACTACAAAATTAGATGTCCAGGAATCCTAGAACCATGTTCTGAACTGCAGAATGAAATTCTATCATAGATTGTGGCATAAGGCAGGGATCACAATATGTATATCCCCAAAGGAATTAGGTAAGGTATCATTCAATTATTTTCCCAGGTCCTCATTGTGACAAGAAACTGATGTCACAGTTACACTGCCTTCTTGGGAAAGGACTGTTCTAACATAAATTTTTAAATTCTTCCATCTAAACGACATATAATTAGGAATATTAGAGAGCATTAATCCATTCTCCCATTCCACAGATATTTTTTTGTGCAAATATTTGTATAAGTGCTTTCCCAGAACCCATTAAGTCATACAATAATATAATGAGTCATCCTGTCCACTGAGAAGTCCAGGTCTGCTATAGTACAATGGCCAAAGAAAACAGAAATCCCCTTGTCATAAGAGTTAAATAATGGCAAGGTTCTGCTTTGATTCAAGAACACAATCTGTATTCTAAATAACTGCAATCCTAAATTTTATAAAATAATAAGGGATATCAAAGGGCAGGGGAATTTTATTCAACATCAAAGAAGTTCCCAGAATTGTGTACTTTTTGCAGCTGAAAAACCTATAAATATACTCCATTGGAACCTCTGCTATATCATGACGATTTTTCACAGAGAGGTATTCTAAAGCAGTGATCATTTGTGAAATAGATGTGAAAATGGCTCAGGAAACAGCATTTTCAGACACCTAAATGATTTCCCTTTTGAGACATGAAGCACAAAGCTTTTGAGAAGAATGAAGTTTTTAGCCACAATAAAAGCAGCCAATTGCCTATAAAGCAGTATATGGTAGAAATTTACTTGATGCTTCCCTTAATTACCAGTATTCTTAGTTATAATCATTTTATTATTTTATTGTGAGACACCATATAACTCTGAAGCTTGCAAGACACATGGTAGATTTACACAGCATATTAAAACTTCCATGAAGCCAGGTATGTGCCAGTAATCCAGTTACTCTGGAGTCTGAGACAGGAAGATTACAAGTTTGAGGGCAGCCAGAGCAATTTTCAGAGAGTATATCTCAAAATAAGATGGAATTTTAAAAGGCTGAGGAGGTAGCTCAGTGGTAAAGTGATCTGGGGTTTAATTCTCAGTACTAAGGGGAAAAAAAAACCAGAAAACCTGCCAAGGTGACTGTTAAATTGGAGTTAGGATAGTAACCTAATTGGTTTAAAAACAGTTTTTTTTTTTTTTTTTGCAGTCATAATAAACACCGACAGCATAGATCTCAGGGTGAAACAAACTTGTCCAATTAAATATGTTCAGTCCTCTTCTGACCCGGTCTATACTTTGACTTTACCTAAAGAGTCAGTGCAGTATAGGAATGTGTTGTCTAGTAAGGTAGATATCAGTCACATGTAGCTATTTAAATTTGAATTAATAAAAATTAAAATGCATTTGCTCAGGTGCCCTGTCTACATTTCAAGTGCTCGATAACTACTGTGGTACTGGAGAACTCAGAGAACATTTTCAACACCCCAGAAAGTTCCACTGGATAGTACTGCTTCCTTGGTTACGTGTGTAGTCCCTGCTGTGAAGCAACCTCAACTACAAATCCCACCTCAAACTCTTTTTTTTTAATTTTTGTTTTTTTTAGTTGTAGATGGACACAATATCTTTATTTATTTATATGTGGTGCTGAGGATTGAGCCCAGCGCCTCGAACACATGCAAGGCATGCACTCTACCGCTCAGGCATGACCCAGCACCTCCAGTTCAAACTCTTAAGAGCAATATTAGCTTAAGCAAAAGTTTCCTCACCTCTCTCTGCCAGCTTCCTCATCTGTAAAACAAAGACAATAAAACAAATAGAATTGTAATCAATAGGTATATAGAGTACTTAGAACAATGACTAGAAAGCAGTAAACATGACACTGAGTGTTATCTCATTTTCTCACTTTAAAAGTCTAGGAAAGTCTAGAAGAGTTCAAAGAAAAGCCCTAGGAGAGTCCAAGGATCAGTGAATCTGAGATCATAAGATGGTCATCTCTGGATAGAGATAGAAGTCATCATTTCTCTTCCTCAATTCAATACATTTTTATGTTCTGAAACATGGTCAGTTTAAAAAAATAAGGTATCTATGACTGTAAAGTTATCCTTTATAGTCCAATTGTATCCCTGCACCTGTTACTCAGAGGACTTCATATGTCTCTATGTCTGAGTCTTTAAAAATGATCTGGACCTAACACATTTTCTAAAGAAATATCCCTCCTCTCCAACGCACAATGCCTGGAAGTTCAAGTACCTTGGCTTTGGCCACACAGATTTTTCCACAACTAGACAAAGGCTACACTTCATTTTTCAGTCTTGTGCTGGAAAGGAATTTCTGGGATGATAGCTTTTCCAGTTGTATCAACAGGATAATACCACACCTCTTCCTGGGGTCCACGGGAAAAAGCAAAGTCTAGTTAGTTCATTGGAGAAATAGCTGATTTCATTGTCTCATGTCCCCCCCCCTTTTTTTTTCTCAAGAAATATTCCATAATAGAAAACATGTTCTGAAAAATCAGAAAATGACAGCCTTATGAAATCAAGTGCCCCAGGTTCCAATCCCAGATGCACAACTTACTCGCTCTGACCTTGCAGAAAAGGGTAACAATATTCAACCCTTGGGATTTTGGTAAGACTGAAATAAACTATTACATTTAAAGCATTTGGAACAGCATC
This sequence comes from Marmota marmota marmota, assembly GCF_001458135.2. Lineage (NCBI taxonomy): Eukaryota > Metazoa > Chordata > Mammalia > Rodentia > Sciuridae > Marmota > Marmota marmota. The sequence goes on along the minus strand of NW_026000211.1, from coordinate 19,430,077 downwards.
TGGGTACATTGCTGTCTGAGTACATTTGCTCAAATATGATGGTAGCTATGGTAGATTTTGGTCAGTATAAAAGTAAAGAAATATCTTTTCAGGCAGATTTTATTTTGATAGTTTTATTTATTTATTTATTTATAAATTAAAATAGAACTTAATGATATATATATATATATATATATATATATATATATATATATGATTGCTTCAGAATCTCACCAAAAGTTCACCTGATTTTTCTCATTTTT